>NW_027020676.1:0-359618 GCF_036884655.1 Musa acuminata AAA Group
CAAGCTAGGGTGTTCCTCAATTCCAAAGTTCGAATTTGACTCATAAGTACAAGAAGGGACTTACCTCTTGCCCACTATTCCAATTCTTTGAAGACACAACTATGAGGCTGCTAAGGGTGAGTAGCAAACTCAAATAATGGAGTAACCAAAATCAGAAATAAGCATACTTCAAATAGAAAGTCAGAGTCAAAAGCTTTAAAGGCAGACTGATCGGCAGGAAAGCAAGCCCTAGATTAAGTAGTGGCAGGCCAAAACTCACAAGCAAGAAAGAGGGACCAACTACCCCATAAGAAAAGTCTGAGAAGTACTAGTTTGATTCCCGGGTTCCCATAGAAGTATGTTTCATTAAATAAAGGCATTCTTTCCGGTAGTAGTTGTCTTGTAAGCACTAGTTTGAGTTTGAGTTCCGAGCTTGAGTATCGAGTATTCTCGGTAGTGGTTGTACTCTAACAGCAATAGTGAGAGTCTTGCTAGGCAGTGTTTGATTCCCTGCCCACAAGCTTATTATTGTTGGCATTAGTATTTGCTTGTTTACAAGCTAAGTAAGATTTCATAGCAGTAAAGTCAGCCTTGAGATCGGTAAGGTGGAGCGTTACAGATTCGAAGATCAGCAGTTCGATCCTTGCTATCAGTGATTCAATTCTGTTTATTGGTAGTTTCAGAATCTAAGTCGGTGTCGTAAGCCTGTTCGGCACTAGCTCAATTCTTTAACCACTACATTTTACTACTTATTGCAGCGGGGGGATCCCAATATTATCTATTCCTATTTCCATTCTTTTAGTGAATAGCTAGATGCACTAGAGCCTACACCACCTATTGGCCTTATAGCTCTATATTTGTATTAGTAGACTTAGAAACGTATCATGACCCCCCTTTGTGTATCCTTAACCCTTAGTTTGATTATTGATTCCTCCTTCGCTCTGCCATCCTTATGTTAATGAGTTCAACTCTTTTCATTGTTCCTTTCATTCTGTTTGTTCCTTTCATTCTGTATTTACTACCTTTTGAGTTGTTATCTTTATTCCTTTATGGCATTCTTACTTGTGAGTTTGATCCCTATCTCTTGGGGGTGCTCTTACTCTTGGGGTCGGGTCAGATGAAGACACGGGTCAGATCAAGGGTTTACCGCAACTCAGCTATTGACTTATAACTAACTACTCTAAGAACAAGAACAGGGGATTCTACTAGGGATTAAACAAGTGGCTACTTAACCGACACAAGAACGGAAAGAGTCTCTACTGAAGTCGACCTAGACCTCGCAACAAAGGCTTCTACTTACTACTTGCATTAAACAATCACCAGAACTAGGGCAACTTATATATCTGCCACCCAGTAACTCACCAAAACACGGTCAAAAAGGTAGCCAAGGAGTTTTACCTAATAGCAAGCCCATTTGGAATTAGATCTTTCCGTTTTCCCGTGAAACAACTGCCGCTACACATTCTGTTCCTTGGCTCGTTGCAACCTTCTTTTCGCTAATAGATGACCTGATTTCTCTGATCTTTTCACGTTTTCCCGGGATTTTTGAACGTATGGGCAAATCCGCTAATAGAGGACCGGATTCTCATTCGACTTTCACGTTTTCCCGTGTTTTTTGGTAGCAACCCTGTTTTACCTACTGGCGAGGTCTAATTTGATGATCTTTTTATCAAACCCCGTGTTTTTTGGTAGCACTGACAATTTCCCTCCTGAGCCGATCCATTTATCATCCACTTTTGCGTTTTCCCGGGATTTTTGATAGCAAGGTCTACTTAGTCAGTACTGTCGGGATGGGATTCTACTCGAACTTGACTTCCACTTATGCTCTTTGAACTCAGGCTTCCATCTATACCTATGGCTCTGTGAACTCTGTTAGTTAGTGCTTCTGCCTCTCCTCTGGGCTCATCTAACTCTTATCCGACTGTCACTACTGAGTTGAAGCCTTACCAGCAATAGCATCAGTCTGAGGAGCATCAGTATCAGGCTAGTTGCCCTAGCAGCAGTCCCTAACTAATAGCTCTGATACCTTAGCTACATCCTATGCCTACCCGGCTTCATTCTAACTTTCCGTATTCATAGCCTGGAGTGCAATTCTTTACTTCAGTACCTAACTAATAGCTCTGATACCTTAGCTACAGGCTTACTACCCTCGCTTTCAGGCTTGGATGCAGTGGTTCGATTCTATCCCTCCGGAGGTCCATTCCGAGTGCCCCTGGGTTAAGTCTTGGAAGCATGGGTTTGGTTCTCATTGGTGTCTGTTCCATCCTATGCCTTGCTAGCTCCCCTCTTTGACCACCTGGTTGGCATCTTAGTCTTGTTGGTACTGGTTTAAGACCTTAGCGACTGAGTGGAAGCCTGAGCGGCAGCGGCTCTATTCTCTAACTACATAGCTTCATTCTCATACTGCCCCGGTTCAGTCTGTCACTCGGGTGTCGGATAGCCTGTCACTACTGGTGCATTCTTAGTTTAGTTAGCTCTATTCTCTGGCGGTACTGATTTGATTCACCAAGCTACTACTAGACAAACAACTACTAATGTTGTGCGGCAGGAGTTCAAAGCGGTAGCGAGCGAAAAACCCTTAATAAAGATAGAGAAAATGAACCTATATTTAAACCCACTTTTTTCCTTCCTAACTAGTACAGAAAAGGGCCATTAGAAATATGAGTTGTTTTCTGGATTATTTAATATTTGATAAAATTGATTCATCCCATTGGGTTGGATTCTGAAGTCAACTCACAATCTTTCCATTCTTATTGTCTTGCCCGACCCTACTTCTTGAGTTTAACTACCCGACCCCTGAACTAGGCAATAGGAACCCCGACCGTGAACACAGGACTTCCCTCTTTCTAAACTTTCTCCTTAATAAGATAATATATAATTTAGTAGGGGACAAGTACACTGAGGTTATCTTTTTCTTCTTTGCTTAACACAAGCCAAGCCCTACCCAAACCCTAACTAGCAATTAAGTAAACTAAGTAAGTCAACCTACCCACCAAGTCAGTAAACACTTCTTTCCACAAGCCCTGCTGCTGGCGTAAGAGCACATAGTAAGTAAGGAGATTGAACTACCCCAGTTCTGGCTCTTGTTGAAATACCCCCGTTCTGGTTCTTGTTTAAGTGGAATGCCTAGCGCTTCAATTTACGACTTGGACATAGCTTCCCTTATCTTGAGTTTTGCCGATCTCTGACTTGATACAACACCTAGATACCTACAACCTTATGATCTATTATCTCTCTATTCTCTTGCTCCCTTACGTGCCGAGTAAGCTAATACGGAATTTATTCACTGATGTTCTAGTTCTATAAGACAGGAACTTGCCGGGCCGGGCGCAACTCATTCATTTCAATTTGACTCTTGAGCATCACAACAGAAGATCCTTTCTCTGATAACAAGAGCATCGCATTAACCGTGCTGTCAAGACAGTGAAGAGTATTCTGCTACCCAATTGATTCTTTCTTGCTATGAAACGGAAGATAATCTTTATTCATTCCCCATTCTGACTTTCTTGACTTGCTCATAACTCACTACTGGTGCTAACAAGACTCGAGTTAGTGCTGACAAGCCCGTTACTATTTATTATATGACTATAGGATACAACCTATACTGATAATACTATAACTTCGGAACTAAGAATCAAGGAAAGCAGCATAAGATTGGAACAGATAGGAGCAAGGATCGAGCGGGGATAAGTATATTGAACCCATGAATCTAACCCAACTCCTTTTCTGTGCGCTGTTTTCGCCTGTAACTATTTCATTTCATTCTGACTTTGGAGCGGCATTCTTCCTTAAGAGCACGGAGCACCCGGCACTAGCTCGTGTACCCACCATTCTTTATTGCAGTTGTGTTCGGCTACTTGGGATTCAACTCAATATGGGGAATCTCCCTCTCCCCGCCTTGAAGCTGCTTTTACTGTTTCTCGTTCGATTACTCCTGTTTCTAAGCATGGATGTCTACGCTTTATTGGATTCTAACTGCCAAACAAAGCACCCCTTACTTACTTTATTGCCTTTGAGTTAGAGCCTGACTTAAATGCCAGCCAAGTAACTACAAACCAAACTTGAGACTAAAAACATAGCATAGATTCCTCAACTCAAAAGTAAGGCTCGGAAGCTAATATGGAGTATAAGGCTCGGACATATATATGAAGGAGCTAAGACTCAAGCAAGAGGGAACTATATGTTGGATTCCGTATTGCCCCTATGATTCTTGAACTACTGGATTGAATTCCCATACTACTGAGTTGGATTCTGTAACTGGCTTTCAGCACTTGACTTTTCTTCTTTAAACACTGATTTAGATCTTTGCTTTACTGTTTCAAACTACTAGGATATTGCGAGCCTGCCCTTTAATGCCTAGGAGCCTTTATCCCCTTTGCTTTCATTCGACAACTAGTACTTGGAATCCCTTTACTTGTGATAGGGAATTGGACTAGTGCAGCCGGTACTTTCACTCTCAACCAGTAATCAAACTACAACTTAGGGGAATGGAACGAACGGGGGAAAAGAATACACCTGCTGCTAACAATACTATACCTCAACACAGGGAGGAAATCGAATGTTGTGTTGCTAGTGAGACCTTAACGAGATACTTGGGCTGTGACAACAAGGAGAAAACCTGACCTTAGGAATACGGGTACGATCTACTGCATCTAGTATTTCACTATAAGGTAGCATATCAGGTACGATGTAGTGCGTATAAAACACAGAATTTGAGTAATGTTAATCAGAATATAACGTCAGTAATATAGAATGCGACTACTAATATAGAGCTATAAGGGTAGAAGCGTTGTTTATACTGCAATAGCGCCATAGCATATAGAATACAGAGTAGTTGTAGTTACGCGGCAGAGACTATTAGTTGCGCGGAGGCACTAATGTGTAGCGGCAGGAGTTCTTCGCATACCTAGCATAAGTCATATACTTTCCTTCATCCTATACTTATTGTCTAAAACTACCATTACTTATACTCCTTTGCTTTAATGCTGTATTGATAATGCTTTCGTTCTGTAATTCCAGGTTCATTTATATAATATTTCTTAATGTTTTCCTCTAGTAACTGGGGCAAAAAAGAGAGTTGTTATATCACTTTTTGTATAAAAAACTGGTTTTTCGAATTTCCCTTGATTTTGATGAATGAACGATGTTGACTTGACCGATGAATGCGCTTAGCCCCTAGAAGAAGCAAGCAGCCAGCCACAGAGACTTTTGGTTGTTACTAAAGGAATGAATGTGGGATATGATCCACGGAGAACGAGTTCACGACCGATAAAAGAAAGAATGAGTCCTAGGTCGCTCGTGGGCTGATGGGTTCTACTTTAAGATGAGACTATGTGGTTTGACTTTCATAATGAGTCCTGGAACGAACAATGATTGCGAGGTCCAATGGTGGCTCACTGAATGATTGGGCAAATAGTAGCTCTATGTTGGACACTAAGGCAAGACTTAAGGGAAGGAAGGTTAGACTGCATGATAGGATCGCTGTTGTGGTTAGATCGGAAGTGCTGATAGGAATACGACTTACTGCCTTCTTGAACACTGCCTTCCAAGCCCAATAACAAGGATATAGCTCACACACTGGAATTATACTAGTACCGACAGGACCTTAACTCAGAACTCATTCTGGAAATGAGCACCGGAACCTTGCTTTACTGCCTAAATCCTTCGCTTCACCTCCCCAGCTCAGTATACTGCTTCCTTTCTTTTATCCTGAAATGCCCTGTAACTACTGACGCTCTACTGTACCTTAGTCTAGAACTGATGGCTTTGATTCTGATCTTAGGGATAGGGAGCTCCATTCTGAGTAGCTCTAGTTTGATTCTGTGACTTATGAGTTTAAGTCTGTTTCTCACTGGGTTCAGTCCGGGTCAGTAGAGTATCGTTCTTGTTGTTAGGTGTCGAGGGCTAGCTACCCTTGCTTTCGGGCCGAGTATACCCATCATCAGTCTGAGCCTACCCCATACCAGTCTTTGCCTCGGATGTCGGATAGCCACCAAGCAACTACTAGACAAGTCACTTAGTAAGTTACGCGGCAGGGAGCTAAAAGCGCGGTAGGAGCTTAGATGCCTCGTTTAAGCCTTGGATTCATTGGTTGAAGTCTGCCCCCTCCTTGGTATCCACAGCCTGTAACTCCATGGTTTCAGCCTTACAATTAGTTGTTTAAGACTGATTGGTAGCGGGTTAAGGCTTTGATTCACTGGTTTCATCCCTTGTTTGATTCTGAGTCGACTTAGTTTCAGGCTGATCGGATCTAGTTTGATTCGCTGGGGCACTGTTTAGGTCTTTCCCCTAGTGGTTACATTCTGGTTGTTAGTGGTTTGATTCTGATATTGGGAAGTATAGTATTGGATTTACTAGTTGGATTCTTAAACTACCTCTGTGAATCCCTAGTTCAATATAGTTTCTTTAATAATATAATAATGAATTTAGTATGCTTTCTTATACTATGTAAGTACTGAGTCAGAGCCACACAATTCTCTCTTTTATTCTATGCTTAACACAAGCACCCGACCTAGACCTTTACGCCACAGTACTACCAGGATGCAGACTATAACTCTCACAGGAACGGGATCAAACTAAGGATTTGAAACACAAGCCTACCCAACAGATCAAACAAGGGAATACCTACCCACACCCGGCACAAGCAAGTATTTCGTACCTACCCGAACCTACTTCTTTTGTTTGAGCACCCGACCTCCATTACAAGGGGAAAGCCCGGTTGATATAACACTAGCACCCGACCTCAACTCTCACTCTGAACTCTGTCTCTTTTCCCTCTTTCTCCTTCTCTTGCTTCTAAGTCATACTCTTCTCCTTCTCTGGCTTCGGTATCAAAGCAAGTACTTGATTCTTCAACTTACAATAAGGGCAACTACTACTTAGTTCAATTCTGAGCTTTGGTAGTTAGTAGAAGGATTATTCCCACTTTACTTAATGAAGTTATTACAATTCCTGTTTTTGGGGGGGAGGTCAGTAGGAATTCCATCAGTGTCGAGTGTTGCTGTAGAGTAGAAGTGAAAGTAGAAGGAGGCGATTGTGCCGCTCCTCTTTGAGCCTGATTGTCCTGCTTTACGCAAGTGGGTTCGATTCTTCAAGTTGAGAGTGATAGTTCCGTCCTTCTTTTTGCTTACGTGTGAGCTTCGGGAGTTTCCTGTTTTGTTACTTTATGATATCATTTTTGAGGCAGTTCAATAACAGTGATGAGATGCCTAACACGAGCACCCAAGGAGAGGGAGAAAAGTATTCAATCACTTAACCCAGTACAATAGCAATCAGTACCTTAGCGTAGCGTAGTACTTCTTCCTTGAACAGAGCTTCAACAACAATAAATCAGTCTTGTCTTCTTCAGCCAACAAACACCGAGAAATACTCTCAATCAGATGTTTCAGCCTAAAACTAGAAAGATGAGATGGTGTTCAACCGGGATTCTACTCTTACATAGGATTCTTCATCTCTTGGAGACTTTCCGGGAACTTCACCTTCTCCTGCCCCATCCCCATATCCTTCTACACTTGCCCCTATCCACTGATAGTTATGAATTGACACCCGAACCCCCGTACTTGCATTTGAGCCCGGCCCCAACTAATACAGAGAAAACTAGAACTACGCTTGCTGAACCGCTTAACGCTGACTTTGACACCGCTACTTGGGCACTCTCTTCGGCTTCGGCTGATGATCTTTCAACAAAGTGTTCTATTTCTCCCCTAAAAGATCTGAATCTTGTTCCTGTTGCTTGATACCTGCATGAGGCTCATCTACCATACTTCTTTCTCTAGTTTATTTCTTTCTTGATTATATATTTCTTTATTGCGGAGGGGTTTGTGCTAGTGTTTCTATAGCTAGTGTTTCTATAGGAATTAGTCTTGAAAGTCGGAATGAAAGAATTAGTTGACAGCTGCCAGTGGAATACCGAGTGGAAGCCTAAGTGAAGTACCATACTATTTCTACATTTGCTATGAAAAAACCCGATAGTCCTGTCCGAGGTAGGAAATAGAGAAGTAGTTGCTAAGTAGTTGGCTTGGCCCCAGGTGCAAGATAATAGATAGATTCAAATGATGAACTGAAAAGATGGTTTTCGTCTTCAAGTCTTGTTCGGGCAAGAAGATAAGAAAGAGTACTATGCCCCTAGCTCTCCTTTCTGGGTACTTTCTGCGGGTAGCTTCCTTTTGAACCACTGATTATCGAGTCGATTCAGCTTACTTTCCTTACTCCTCATCTATTATTGGATTTTCATCAACTACAGTATCTGCTCTATCCACTTATTTTCCTGACTTTGAATCTACTTCCGGCTTCAACAAAGAATTATGAAACGGAAACTTCTCCTATAGATGAAACTCCAACAAAAGGCTCTTAGCACCTCGCCTTAACCTTTATACTTCACTCCATTCACATAGATCCTTGCTCGAACTCCTTAGAACAATGACTTTCATCCCCTTCTTTCCTTCTTTGACTTATGGGCTTGATTCCCTAGTTCTATTCTCAAATTACTTATATCGATTCCGTGTCTTCCGGTGCTCATTCCCAGTTGCTAGTCCACGAAGACATCAGCCGACATAACTCATAATAAAGACTAGAGATCGTACCAGACCCCTACTAATAGAAGTCTGATAATGACTTAGCCAATTACTTAAGGGCCTTAACCCACTCTAAGTATAGCTATAAGTATGAGTTTCCTAAGGATACCCAATATACTGAAATCAGAAATATACTACCAATAATCAGAATGGAATTAGCGTTTACAAGACCTACCGCTGTGCTAGCGGATCAAGCAGGTACTTCCCAAATACTTATACTCAAAATAAGAGATTGAACTACGAATAGCAGAATCGAGCAGGTACTAATAATACTTACTCTACTAACAGGGAATACGAACACCGACACATAGGACTTGGACTTGAGCCTGGAACAAAGGCTTTTACCTCTACAAACAAGAGAATCTTTCTATAACAAAAGAAAGACTGGAACCGCAGCTTCCGAGCCTAAACCCGCTCATAAGCTTACTCTCCTTCTTACGAGCCTGCCTCCCCCTTCTCTGATTCTGATTAGTACTCGGTTACGCTCTAGCAGAGTCTAATAGATGTATTGGTACTCCAGGATATGTTTAGTATAACATGGAACCAAACAAAGTGCTAGAAGAATGGAACTCGCAATAAGGAATACAAAAAGCACGAGGCTAGTGCCAACAATACTATAGCTCCGACTCTGAATACGGAATCCAACCTTTACTAGAAGAATGGAACTGGTGTTGACAAGAATCGCACTTAGGAGAATAGGGAATTGAACCACTGTCTAACAGGCTTACTTTACTGGGTTTCACCCTAACACTGCTGTCTCTATGCTTAGTTTCTACTCTGCAACTATGACTGATGAGACTGTAGCTGCTGAACCTTACTCTTACTTGTGTGTTTTCGTATTGTACTGCTCACTGAGTGCTTTAACTACTTATTCTCTGAATGGAACTACTTACGGGCAAACAGACTCGAAACTGCAGCTAACAAGAATGACCCTACAAAAATAGGGAATTCAATACAGGGTAAGTCAAGTATACTAGACTTATTTCCTTGAGCTCCCTTCTTCTCTAGTAACTAACTTCGGGCTTACTCAACACTCTAGCCTCTTCTTCTTAGTATGATCAAACTCTCCTTTCATTTGCACCCAAACCCAGGAATTGTAATAACGCGGACTTGAAGAAGCACACCGCTCTAAGCCAACAAAGATTTCTCTGACCCGGCATCTGATCCGGACTCTTAAAGCAGGGGAACTCGACAAGCACCAAAAGAAACCAGACTTGATACTGATAAAGAGACTTCTTATGCAACTGATCTAGCTCCTAATACTTAAATAGGATTCCTTTCGCTTAGACCTGCTCCTTATGAAAGGCAAGAAGATCACAATCTCTCTGGCAATTCTCCACCACACCTCGATACCGCACTGCTTCCTCATACTCGCACCGAACCCTCACTTTCTTCACTCTTTGACTACTCTATTATTTGATTTAGGATTCCATCGCTATTCATAATAGAAAGGAGCACACATTGACCTTTTATTGGTATGGCTTCCCAGTGAATTGCTCTCTCTGTGCGCTTAGCTTTCTTCCAATACATCATTGAATCTTACCTTTAGGCACAACTTATTGTTCTCTTGTACCAACTCCAGCTCCTCTAAATAGTCCTATTTTTCCTCCCAGCTTTCCAGGCAAGGACATTCTCCACGACAACTAAGGTAAAGAACAGAACTTAACGCTTCCCTTTCAGGTTCCCTTGCTGGTTGTAAATACACTGCTTCCCTTGCTGACCTAGACCTTACCTTTGAGTTCACCCCCACCCTAACAAGTCAGTTTACCACCCTAACAAGCTAGTCAGTAAACCTGCATACCCTAGTAACAGAGGAATTCCACAAGTGAGAATGAAAGTAAGTGACTTGGCTTCCTTTCTTTTGAGTACAAGGCGAGTCGGGCAACCCTTATTTCTTTCCGGATCCTTATCTTGTTTCCGCTTATGTAGCTGACTCGAGAACGGATCTCGCTTATGCTTCTATATGAGATGAAACACGGGATGAAACAGCAACTGGTCATTCAGCTTCTGCGGATTCTCTTGTTTACAAACCTTTCCCATATTCTTGATCTTGTTTGAGACTATAGTCCACTCATTCGGATCCGGATCCAGCTGATTCTAGAGTCGATATCTACTTTACCTCGCACAAGAACTCTACTATACAACTTGGAGCTCCTGGCCTACTTTCTTTCTTTCTCACTCCTTACCTTCCCTTGCGGTCTTCTAAACTTGGCTTTCTAACAGCTTTTTCCTTCCGTTGGGCCAGCGCCAGTAAGTGACTTGTCTATACTTGTATGCTTGCCCTTACTTATATTCTTTCTTTCTTTCTTCCTTCTCCTCGAGTAGCCTGCCTTATTATCTTATATCTTATAGGGCGAATTTACTAAATTCAAGAAAGCGATAATCTCCACTCCGCACCATATCTCTCTTGCTATCCTGCACTGTGCCTGTTTTTTTCTATACTAGTCATTTATCTCTCTTCGAAGAGCCAGACGACTTCTTCACTCCTACGCTATGCTCCTCGGCTTTCTTTAAAGCCTTGTTACTCCCAGCAGTAAGCTTTGAATTCAACTAGCCAAGCGGAGATCAATCCTTTGAAGGGAATGAATCCGCCCTTATCTCTGAGTCGAGAAGGATTTCCATCGCTGACGAACATGAAGCACAAATCAATTCCAGGAGAGGGAAAACCCTTCGATATAAGGAGTGAGACTATACCAATTATCTATGAAAGCCCGTGTTTTTGTCCGACCTTCTTCTTTCTAAAGGCAAGGCCAGCTACTTTTCCAGGAAAGAGGAGCCCACTCACTGTGGAAAAGAATGCCTATTCTCATTTGACTCGCATAGCTTATGCCCTATTGTGCTTATCCCCTTGGCCTAGCCCTGCCAACGATAGAAGTATTCCGGTACTAAAAGGAGAATTGGATTCTTTAAGAGCTTTATGCCTACGCCTAATTCTTCACAGCACCGAATCCGCCAACTGATGTTGCTTCCCTTAACTAAAGCATGGAACCTTACTTAAGATTTCAGAAGGAACATATTATCATTGTGAGGAAATCTGTTTCGACGACTGTCAAATTCCCCCCCTATTCCAGTCCAAACCTGCTGACGGAATGCAATGCTTAGAAAAGCTGCAGATCCATCTAGCAAGAAGAAAGGATCCAGAGAGTGAAACAATAGGATCTACTCGCACTCAATGGGAAGAAGGGCAAAGACAAGATGTGGAAATAACCTTTCGCAGGAATGATGCTCCTCACTGTGAAGGCACTCAAGCGAGCCCACAATCATTTCAGCCTCCAATCTTATAGGCAGCTTGTTTCGCTCAGATACACGATAGATAGATAGTCAAGCCGGTGAAGAAAGAGGGACTTCTGTCTCAAATACGGAATCCAAGACGGACTTCTTTCTAAGACTGATTTCCTTCTAACAGACAGAGTATATCAATTTCTCTATAATATGGAAATTACGAATCAATCCTTCTCAATAGATTGTCTATATTAATTAGGGTTAAGGTGCTGAAAGCCTTTTCCTCTCTTTCGAAAGCTCTACTATAAGAGAAGAGAATCAATCTAATCCAATAAGTATCAAAAAAAGCCTTTGGGATTGCTGTATAGCTCAGAAAGCTCCATTCAATATCTCACTACTATCGTCATTATGTAAGCTAGGCTCGAGGGCGCTCTCGGGACACCTTATATTCCCCTTCTGACTTTAACTAATCGAATCCTTAACTTCTCTCTTCTTTAATCGGGCTTTATTTCCCATTGGATTGTAGGTCATTAATTCTTTGATCCATAAGCTCTGGCGGGATATTCAGCAATAAGCTCTCTTCACGGCCTTCAATCACTCTCTCAAATCAAGCTAAATCCGGCCGCCCTAAATACTGGAATTGAGGAAGGCGAACACAGGACTTCCCTCTTTCTACAAATACTCATCAAATCAGGACTACCACTACTGGGGATGCAACAACTAATGAAGGGCTCGGTATTCCACTGGCAGCTGGAAACTACACCTCTACTCTGGCTCATCTCATAAACTATGGCTATCATCTAATCTAACTCTGGCTCATCTAACTGAATTCTTAAACCACATAGCAAGTAGGCAAACTAGGTAAGCAGAGGCTTAAGAGGGAGACAATAGGAAGTGGGCAAGAAAGGATATGACACCGATTTCATTGCCTGGGAAACAGGTATTCCACTTGCATAACTTCTTCCGCTGGGCTTACTCCTGACTTCGGGCTTACTACTAACTACTGACTTCGGGCTTACTACTGACTCAACAGGCACTGCTTCATTCTATATTATCTTATTATAGGAAATCCAAGATCACTTCATATGGGTTTGATAGCAATTCATAACTTCTTTACATATAGCTTGGCTTCAAAGCCTCTCTTCTGGCTACAACTACTGATGCAACTGAATCCGGCTACTATACCTCTGCTATGGCTCTCATCTAATCTAACTCAGGCTACAGCCACGACACGACTACTGGACTGGCACCCGATACTACACACATAGGTGATACTACTTCACTCTACTACTAATGGGAATTAGGATTGAGCTCCCCTTTCTTAGTAGCAGCAATAGTACCAAGTCCTGTCTTCGTAGATGTTTTCAGCGCCCAGCTCATTATTGTAAGTATATGAAATGGATTCTCACTTTATAGGGAAAGTCTCCTACTTCTCCCTTTGATTCTGCATTGACAGGGTTATTCCATGAGGACCAGCTACTTAGTGAACTTCCTTATTCTTTGTTTAGGCCGGATAAGCACTAGCTAAAGGATGAGACGCACTTCGTATAGTCTAGTGAGTCACCTATAGGGTTAGAGTAGTAGTTTGTTTGGACTTAGCTCATTCTTAGGGATACCAGCAGCACTCTTACTTAATAGATGCGATTAGCCCCCAGTAGTAAAGCCATAGTTGGTCAAGAGAAGGTATTGTTAGCCCCAGCTCAATTCTGAGTATAGTATGCCCCATCCTCGATTGATAAGTTCTCTTCAGTATGCCCATTACTCTTATCCGTAGTGGTCGATTTCTTATACTTAATCGTTTTTGTCTTAGACAACTTAGGTTCATTCTTATCGGCACCCCTCACTTTATACCTGCAATACGGAGTTGTTATACCTGCAATACTGAGTTGCTTGCCTATTACTTGAGAGTGGCATTACTCTTAGGCTGCTATTTATTATCTGATTCCTCTTAGGCTGCTATTTCTTATTTATGAGAATGTATTAACTTATTCTCACATACCTAGCTCATGATTATGTTTCTTACCTTTCAATCTTACCTGCCTGTTCTGTTGCTAATACGACTAGCTCGATTAAGCCTTTCACTCCCGGGGTCTATCGGAGGTTTGCAAAGGGTAATCAGCCGGCGAGTCGATTTAGTATAGTAGTAACCTCAATCCCTCTTCCCTAGGCTTTGAACAAGACTTCTTCTTTGTCTTCTTATTCTGTATGAGTGCTCTTTCCTTCCCGCTTCAGATCTTCCTTCTTCTATGGTCTCTCTACTTCCTCTTTGAACTCTTTCTCCTCTACCTATGGCAACAGGCAACTATTCATTTCACCCTGCTGGCAACAGATACGGAATTGCACTCAAAAGTAGGGTCGATAGAAGAGGTATCGATCTGGACTACTCGTATACTACTTGGACTACTACGAGTTGAAGGGTTAGACTTTAGACCAGGCAAGCAACTACTAATGTTGCGACCAAGCAACGGGACAAACAACTACTAATGACCAAGTAACTACTACACTGTTAGTGCAGAGGTTATACTCCTTAGTTCTATTCTGATTCTTTTACTACTGATGCAACAGGACCAGTAGCCGAGTACCGATTATCTATATCTACTAATTGAGATTTAGCTGTTACTAATTGAAGTTAGGCTATCAGAACTCTTACCTTCTCGCTTCCAAATCCCTATTCTTCTCCAGACACTCACTCCTTTGCGGCGGTTAGCTTCCGGGGTTTTCTCAAATAAATGAGGATTTCTGGGCCCTCAACACTTCCTTCTGATCTCGTAGACTTAAATGGAACTACTTATTATTGAGTAGACTTAACAAGAACTAGGCGAACAAAAACACAATAAGGACTTACCTGTGAAGAAAGATATTATCACTGCAAAAGCTAATGCTGTTCTACTTTAATCCCCGGCGGTTTGTCGACGAGACTCCTACATCTGCTGGAACTCCACTTTCTGCCCCGTACTCTCCTTGAGGTGGAAGTTAAGAATTAAGATGGAATATCTCTTGCATATGGTGTAGAAGCAAGCTAAGACAAAGAACAGAACCTCTATTGTAGACAAAGACAAGAACAGGCCTACCGCTACAGCCTTTCACTACAAGGCTCCAGCCTTACATTCTTGAGTCGTAGGGTGGTTGGTTCGCCCCCTAGAGGTGAGCTTCAAACCAAAACTCCTGACAAGCTGCTGACTCCGGACTTGTTTAACTCAGCAGCAAGTACGGAGTAATCTATTCAAGGAGTGAGTCAAGTAAGGAATAAGCCGTTAGGTTACTCTCCTTAATTATAGGTGCATTCAATTCATAATCCAAAAGTCTTTTGCACTTACATTCCATTCTTATGCCAATATTCTCTTTTCTCTAGCTAGCACCCCGATCCATAAGCAAGAAAGCAATGCTGGCTGTGAGTTTGTTACTGTATTCCATATTAGTTACACGCTCTTCAAGATTCTTTTGCACTTAGATATTCTTTAGAGTCAGCAGTCGTCATATGTTTAGATATTCTTTAGAGTAAGGTAGACGACGATATTCTTTCAAGCAAGCACAACTCACAGAACTCCACTCGTAGACTTTTGAGCTAGAGCGGCACTGACACTGATAAAGCGACTTGGACCACACCTCGCTAAAGAATACTGCACTTGGTTATAACTGGCTTACTTGTCTGCTTGCCAGGCTTGTCACGCTCTGCTTGTCTGATTCATTTCTGAAGAGAGCGTCACTTTTGAACTCGAATTTCTGAAGAAAGAGAACGTGTAACATACGGAACAAGCAACGGAACAGTGCCTATAAAAGATTCTGGCACTCCACTCAATCTCTCTCTTGATAAGTTGGTGCGAGTGCGAAGCCAGAAGTTCATCATCGTCTCAGCACTGAAGAAGGATTACTGATACTAGAGCCTAAGGTTAAGAAGGAAAACTACTACTATAAAGCCTATCAAAGGTTTGTTTAGAAGCTAATCTACCTCACTAGTACGAGACCGGACCTAAGCTCTTGGTATAGTGAGCCAATTCATGCATAGACCGTAAGTTCCTCATTGTAAAAGGAGTTATTAAGATTCCGGACTAGCTACAGGCATCTACTGCTAAAGAAAGAGATCCATTATGCTAACCATGGTAACTTGTCACTAGAAGCTTATGGAGATGCGGACTGGGGCGTATAGATTCGGTAACCAAAAGCCTTAATTCAAATAACAGAGAAGAAAATCCAAGAAAAGAATGGAATTGAGGCGCAGGTTTGAGTATAGAAGTAAAAGAATCAGAGGTTTTGTTCAAGTCAGAGTAGCGTCGTTGCTGAACTAATTCAGACACACCCCCGTTTGGTAACTACACATCTTATCTTGTCGCGGTTGGTAATTAAACATCTTATCTTGTCCCGATTGAAGAGGATCCCACAACTCCAAAGTCAGAAGCATGTTAGAACTTTTTCTCACAATTCCTTCTTATTACTATTTATGCTTTCGTCGAGCGGCAGGGAGCTTAGGGACAAGCAAATACTAATTAAGCTTGTGCAGTTGAATCCTATTTAGAAGCTGTTTCCAGAGATGCTGTATCTTTATGAAATTCTATACCAAGTGCTGAGGCGTTCAGTTTAGCGAGGAAAAAGGGATGCAGTGTGTTTCAATTCCGGAACTTATATTATATGAGGATGCGAAAGAGAGTGAAATTCCCGATTTGATCAGTGCTCGATAAGAAATGACTGGTTGACTTTACCGCTATAATCAATTCAAACGAAAAGGTCAGAAACGGAATCATTAGCTAGCCAGGTATATTATAGAAGAAGGTCACCTCCCATGCGCTCTTCTCTTAACTAACCGGCTCTTCTCTTAACTAACCGGCTCCTCTCTTAACTAACCCTGTACGTGCTCCCCGACTTTCAGAATGAAACATTGTACTAAAAGAATGCAAGTAAGAAATAGAAGAATAAAATAATGATTCAGTTGGGGGCTTGCCCGAGATGCTTTCCCGAGTAGTGGTCGACCGCTGCTTAGCCTTGTTCAACTGATTGTCCCGCTCTAATTCCTTGTAAAGAATACGAGTTAGTTGAGTTAGCCGTTGCGCGTAAGCTTATTGACCCAGACCCACGTAGCGATAAAGTATAGAGGAATAGTCTAGAGGTTTAGTCGAAGTTAACCGAGTTGTACTTCAGTAGAGTTACAGATGAGTTGTACTTCAGTAGAGTTACAGATGAGAAGTCAACAAGCTACGGAACAAGCAAGTTCCAAAAGAGAAGCTCAAGTTCTAACGTGAGTGTTTGCCAGCGCAAGAACAAGTAACGGCGCTATAGGAAGCAAAGCAAAGACAATAAGGCTAAAGAACTGGTGCAAAGACAATAAGGCTAAAGAACTCGTGCTTACGTTAGAGAGTTTTGGGGTAAGCAATGAGAATTAGATAAGGGATAATAAGAGTTCGGAGTGAGGAAGCAACGACGCGTTTAATGCTCTTACTTGCTGGTGCTTATTCTAGTTTCATCTTACTAGTGCTTATTCTAGTTTCATGCTCTCTCTTACTTAACTAGTGCTTATTCTAGTTTCATGCTCTCTCTTACTTCCTAGTGCTTATTCTAGTTCCGCTTGTTGGGCTAGGTTAATCTATTCTATTGGTTGTCATCAGATTCTTTTCTTCAATGAGACTTTCCCTAATTGATTGGATTACCCTGGCCTGGCCGACGATAACTCTCCTTAGCGCCCAGCACTTTTCGTATAACTTCTTGGCTTGCTAGCTGCTTTTCCTATAACTTGGCTTGCTCCTGTTTGTTTTCGGGAGTTCCAAGTTTCGACCTTATATATAATCATCTCTTTTCTCATGCATCGGTTAAGCGCATATAAGAACAGTTCTCGTTGGCTGTAGTTCATAAGTCAAGTAGATAGAAGCTCTGCTCACGTAACTCCCGATGAAGAAAGCACTCTGTTATCGACCCGAACTCTTCTTTCAGTGAAGAATGGAATTGTGAATTACCCGCTTCTAAGCCGTAACTTCCCGTAGAAATGCATTCTTATCCTCTGTTTTATACCTTCCCTTCCAATGAAACTAGAAAGTCATATAGTAGTTCCGGGTTGATGCTCAATTGACCTCTCCCTCGCAAACCTAGTAGTGCTTCTTCACAAACAACCCTAGCCTAACTAGTAAGATCTAGTACAGTACAAAAGGCTCGTTTCCAGCCCCTTTATAGTAGTTGTCCAAGTCATCTATGCGAGGCTTTTCCGCAGGGTTGCTAGTAGTAGGTTTGATTCTTTTGTTTGATACCTTCTCCTGTGCCTGTTCGAGTGATAGTTAGTTCGGGTTCAGGGCATTTGTAGCAGTTGCCAGAGGTATAGAAGAACGCTGTTACTAATTTCATAGGTAGAGTGCAGAGTGACTTGGCCCAGTAGAGATAGGTTAGAGTGCTTGTTGAATCTCCGTGGAATCCGTATCCGTGTTTGTTAGCGCAAGGAGAGGACTATACTATCAATCCGGTATTGCAGTTCAAAAGTAAGCAATTGACCTTATTTGCCTTTTGAGTAGTGGATTTGCTAGTTGAAGACCTTTCCCCTGTATCTTAATAGTTAATAGAGTTATATCGGAGAGGAAAGAAAAGAGAAGATAAAGAAGGGCATATAGAGTAGTACCCGTACCCTTGAGTGGAATGATTTGTTGAAAGTTACGTTCTTGCCCAAACTAGCAGTATCATAGCCAGGTCCTGTTCTCAAGTAAGTTTATGAATTACCTGTTGGAGTGGAATCGCTCTTGTCGAATTCTTCTCTTATTAAGGAAAAATCAAGGATAACGGAACTGGGTTGGCCATTAGAGGAAGTATTTACTGGGTTGGTAGCTTGTCTGCTTGATTATACATTACTTGTCAGCTTGTTTCTGACTTATTAGTGGAACTCTCCTACTATTCCAGTGCTCGTGCGCCTCTTGCCAATCCATACTCCACATTAGCAGTTGTTTGGACGTTATCCATTGCATCTAACTCTGGATCTGTATCGACTACAAAAGGGTATGCAAAACCCTATCAAGGGGAATTGAGGAAACGACCTATCGAAATACAGACTAGTTCTTAGGATAAGAATGAAGTTCATTGTTGACAGAGTGAGGGTCGGGTGTGAGTGAAAGTTGACAGTTCCTGTTCGAGTGTAGTATACGAGATCAGATGCGGTAAGTCAGTTCATTTTGCCAGTAGTTGATAGTAGCTAGTTTCATTCTGCCTTTCCTACTCAAGAGCACTAGCACAAGAAGGGTAGTTACCGATCCTAAAGATATAGGCTTGAAATGCATTATATCGATTCGAAATCATTCCTTGGAAACCCTATTCTTACCGGGTAGTCAACAGCAGCCGAAGATGGATCCAAAGCTTAATCTGGATACGGATTAGGATCATCTGCTGTGTGAGGAAATTCTGTTTCTGGTCAAGGTCCAGTATAAAGTGGAGTTCCTAGAGAGAAAAGTAGGCCAGTTCAAGTTATAGGTGAGGAGTGACAAATGAATTAGGATCAAAAGCGGAATCAAGATAATAGGGAGTAAGGCTTAAATGGCTATATGGCTTCCAAATGCTTTTTGAAACGTATGTTGATTTAACTAATAGATGCTGTGTGAGGGCGACCCTATTTACATAGCGTTCCTGAACACATATTTCGGGGCGGGCTGATTTCCAAATGTGTGATCTTTACCTTTTTGGGGGTGATAAAGGTCATAGCATTGGGTCATCCTTTTTCGTCGAATGTCCTGGACCCGATTGGAATCAATCCGTTTTCAAGCAGGGCCGGGAGAGAACAAAAAGAAGGATCAAAACATCGGAAACATCGAAAGCCTTTCTGAACCGAGGCATGCCTCTGGAAAAAGCATCCGTTTGCACGAGGTGGAAGCTTCTAACGTAACGTAGCTGGACAAGGTATCTAAGCATAGCAGAAACCAAAGTTCTCTAACGAAATACATCATCCCATAAACGAGCTTGAAACTAACCCCCTAACTGCTATAAGAAAGGAATACGATAACCGTAGAGAGAAGGCACAGTTGCATGAAATCAAGTGTGGTCAATCCTCTTTGTATATGCCTATGGTACTTATGGACTTGGCGAAATAAGAGCATCTTTTCTCCCGTTTACGAGTTGATTCAAAACCAATACATCAAGTGATAGCTAGAGCGCTTCTTTCTTTTCTTCGCCTCTTCTCGTTAACCTCGTTAACTAAGCAAAAGAATCCAAATAATAAGTTCTAGATAGAGCCAAAAGAATCCAAATAATAAGTTCTAGATAGAGCCAGATTATGCTCCTCGAATTGTATTTGCTGCTGGCTCTTGCCTATTATATAAGTCATGCCATTCTGGTCTTCCGGACTGTAGGTCTCTATCGAAATAACAAGCGGAGCCTCGGACTATGACACTTTGGCAATTGGAGCATCTTTCTGTTGTCCCATGTTTGGACCTACCCTACGGGGAACCGACTAGTCACCTGCTCTGCTTAGTTTTCATAATATCTGGAAGTAGGCTTTCAGCACCTTTGTCGTTTACTGCGCGAACTCATACGCAAACTTTGATGCTAACTCGAATGATGTCTCGGGAGAATTCCCTTTTCAAGCACCTGCAGGACTGGATCCTCGGACGACATTAAAAAGAAAAGCAATCTCGAGAGTTTACCAAGGATGGGAAATCTACTCTATAGACTGATGCGGGAAAGGCTGTTTAGAAGGAAAGGAGAAATGTTATCAATTTATCATAGGTTCTAAGTGATCCATTTCGTGTCACGTCGTCCTATCTATAGAGTCAGAAGGCATATGTTCCAGTCTCAAATCTATACTCAAACTACCAATATCGATATTTGGAGTATAGTAAAGCTCCGACTCCCTTATTTCTTTGAAACGTCCATTGGTCACATAGATTACTTCGTTAAGGAAAACTGCTTGAAAAGTGCTCATCTCTTCGTTCTCCTCCTTATGCTAATGCGAATATCCCGTTTTTGGTTATGAAAGAGAAAGATATGTATCCTGCCCCACCTCTCTTTAGTGCTTTAGTGACTCCTGCCCCACCTCTCTTTCTTTAGTGCTTTAGTGACTCCTGCCCCACCTCTCTTTAGTGCTTTAGTTAGTTGATAGAGACCAGTACAGTAGGAATAGGCAACTTCTTTGAAAGTGGGGAAGCATTGTTTGGTGAGACGGGCAAAAAGAATCTGGGATGGAACAAGTACAGTAGTTCCTCAAAGACATGGGTCATTGACAAAGGGACCGCAGACTACATTAATTCCGCTAGGCTAAGAGACCAAAGACTCCACTTCAGTTTACAGGAAGAGATAATTACTAGAGCAGTTCCAAATACTAGCACTTGATTGAATTCCATCAAACGCCCAGCCTAGTCTGATTGAAAATAGGCATTTTGCGTAAGAAAGGGGCTCAGCTGGAAGGTCAAGGAAAATGGATAAGGTATAGCATTGCCGGTGGGAAGGAAAGACTAGTGTTTAGCAATCTGGGTGGGAAGGAAAGACTAGTGTTTAGCAATCCTAAGGAACTAGCTGCTGCAATTGAAATAGAATAAAGTTCCGGAATTAGCTCTTTGTTGAAGGCATAAGCGCTGCTATTGAATGCTTTTATGGCCTTACTCTTTTCCTTTATCACTGTTGAATCCAATCTTAGAAGGAAAGAAGTGAACAAGGGATGACTCCATGAAAGGGCTTTGTTTCTCTTCTCTATCCGCATGTCGTCCAGTGGGAGCATGTCTTACTGTGGGAAATGCCTTACGCCGTCTCTGAGGCTAATACCCGCGCAATAGAGCAATCAATACTCTTGACCGACAGGAGCTCTAGTTTGAAAGGACTTGCATTTGCTCTCCGGCCAAGAGAAAGACTAGTTATGGTCCGGTTCTGCCTTTGACCGCTGATAACTTGTTTTACAGCTTTGGAATACCTTAACTTCTTCTTCTGCTAATATCGGAGTCGGATGCCGAATAAAAGGATTGAGTGCCTGACTTTCTTTCTTCTGCTCGGTACGCTTAAAAGGAAGGGGTGTATCATCTGCAAATTCCATAAGGTTAGGACGGACACTGCTTATTGCGGAGGAGCCTCTAGCTCACTATGATTACCCCGCGGATTCCATAATTGCTCCGCCACCGGTATAATAGAAAGAAGCGATGTTCTAGTTTAAGGGCACGTCCTACCTCCCTTTTCCGTCCAATAAGACCTTCCCACTCCTGATATGTACTATTGCTTGAACTGCAAGACTCTCGGATGTTAAACCTGCTAATTGCCTAATAAAGTTGATTGGACCAAACAAAGGAAAAGTTCAGTAATTACCCCGATAGGTAATGATAGGTCAGTGAACAGCTGGGGAATTAGCCCTTTTTCACGGGGTTTCGTGGCAGTGTAACAATTTCTATGCCAGTTTAGGAAAGGAAGTCGACTTGCAACCAAAAAGACGGGGACAACTTGTTACAATATCGATGTCAGTCTACGAAGGAAAAGTTAGTGACAACGAGCCAAGTAACGGCCAAGCAACAATAGTAGTAAAGAGGAAATAAGTGGAATCCGTTCTCATATAGTAAGTCAAAGAATAGAGTTTACTTATTTAAAGAAGATAGAAACTAACCCAGTGCTTAAAGAAGATAGAAACTAACCCAGTGCTGTGGGGCTCTCCCTCTCGCCACTCCTTATAGTGGAATTGAATTGAAGAGGGCAGGTCGGGTCAGCTGAAGGTGGAATCCCTTTTGTTTAATACGTGTACCTGCTTCATTCTTATAACCTCTTGTCTAATTCTAACCTTCATTCGGTATACCTCGACTCTGGCAACACCGACACTCGAGCCTGTAATGGATGAAACCCCGAACCTACCTCTACTATGGCTCTCATCTCATCTCACTCAGGTATTTTATTTAATATGACAACTAGAAATCTTATCCGCTACATATACAGATGATAACAACTAGAAATCTTATCCGCTACATATACAGATGAAACAGGACTACTCTACAATACCTCCGGCTCACAGAGACATAGCAAGTAGGCAAGCAACAGTAGGAGTGAGCTCAAAAGTCAACAAGGAATAGCTCCCCCTGCCTCTATCTCCTCTGGCTCTCATCTATCCAACTCTGGCTCTACTTTCTTCATCGCCAACCGTAATAGAAGTGACAACTGGTTCTTCTCAAGAGATTGAGTACCTTTTCTAAGAGGCTTGTATTTGATATTACTTGTTTCTATGCGCTAGAGAAAGTACGTACCTGTTCTTTAATGAATTTGTAGTGTATACCTTAACCATCTTCCGTAGCGAGCGGTTGGCAAAAGTGACCAATTGAACTCCTGGTGCTCTTCTCCGGTCTTCCACTCTGCTATTCTGATATAACTACTATTAACTATGTGGTCTTCTACTCTGATATTCGAATTCTCTACAAGGTACAGGTCACCAAAGACAGATGAAAGTCAAACACCCGGGGCGCGAATAGCTTCCCTTTCTTTCTAAACAAGAATATCTCTTTAAAACAAGAATATCTCTTTCCGATCTCAACTCTCACAAGAACAGGACTACCTGGTATTCCAATAATCATAACAGACCTCGCGAACAGCCTATCATCTATAATACCTGGGTTCAGTCTAGCTCCCCTTGCTTTAAGTCTGCCTAGACACCGTATCAGTCTTTGATTCACTGGTTATAGCCACCAAGGCACTACTAGACAAGTAACTGCACCAAGTCACTATGTTTGTTGCGCGGTAGCGAGCGAAAAGACTACCTAGCTCAATTCCGAGCACTGGTTCTGGTAGTAAGTAGTATCAGTCTTGCTTGCACTGCTTTCAGGCTTACTACCTAACAGATCAGTCTGAGTAGACCTAGCAGCAGGCTTACTACCATTAGCTGCAGACTTGGATTCACTGGTTGGTGTCCGAGTAGCCCTGGTTTGAGTCTGGTACATACCTATAACAGATGCGGGCAATCGGTTGGCTTACAGGGAATCAGCAGCACCAGTATCAGCCCGAGCATACCTAGCTTCCGCCTCAGTACCGGTTTCAGGCTTAGAGTTGACTGTTGCATTCTTTGATTCACTAGCTAATCTCTGCCTCAGTAGCACTGGTATCAGGCTTGCTAGCACTCGTTCCATTCTTATACTGACTAGTTTGATTCTTGGACTCGGGCCGGATAGCCTGTGACTCCTTAGCTGCAGTCTCGTTGGCACTGATTGAAGCCTGCTCGGTGTGGGTTGAAGTCTTTCCCTCATTAGCATCAGTCTTAGTAGCAGTGGTTGGATTCTGAGTATACATAGCATCAGTCTTACTATCAATACAGAGCCTCAGTCTTACTATCAATACAGAGCCTCAGTAGCACTAGTATCAGTCCCATAAGCTATACGCCACCGTTTCAGGCTTAGTAGACACCGTTGCATTCTTAGTACCAATACCTAGCATCAGTAGACACCGCATCAGCCCGAGGAACACTGGGTTAAGCCACCAAGGCACGGGCCAAGTGGAGTTTGAGGCCTTGGTCGTTAGTCGTTGGTTAGCTCAATGCCTTAAACTGTCTTTAGCTTCCTACTACTTTACTAACTTCATTACTGTTGGCTGTATTCGAAGTCATAGGTATTCGACATACTAGATTGAGACTATGTGCACGAATCGCTTTGTGTGGTAAGAGAGGGAAGCGTCGCTTGTTAGAACCATAAAGATGTAGCTGACCAAGCAAGTCTGTAAGTTCATGAACCCGGGGTAGATGCTCTAGCCACTTCCTTCCTAACTTAAGCTGCTAGCTAGTTCCATTTTAGTAGCAACTAATACACTAACCCGCTATGAAAGCTTTCCAAAAATATCCCAAGCCTTCGGTGAGAGCATTCCACCAACCAAACAAAGAGCGATGGACACAGAGAGATTACGGTTTCTATGGGAAAACATCTTCTTTGAATTGAAAGGAAAGAGGGATTAATGCACAATGGTAAGCCTTCCTTTACTAACCTACGGTAAGGAAATAGAAAGAGAAACTATTTCAACGAGGTTCAATTCTTCCATGATAGCTTCCCATGGTTTCAAGGGGGGTTGCCTTTCTGGCTCCGTGCATACTGGGATGAATCTTGTGTTTTCGATTCTAAGGTAAGGGACCCAGGCATTATTCTATAATTAATGAAAAACACTCTAAACTATAATCAATGAAATCATATCTATTCAACATCTGAGAAATATAGTAACAAAACACCTTTCCTTATTTGACTTATTCTATAATTGGAAATATGTGAAATAGATATAAATCCAAAATGCCAAGGTCGTCTGTCTTATGAAAAACGAGAATTATGACTTATCTTCTCTATCACTTCACACCTCGGAACGCACTGTGAGATTTATGTCTTTCTTTATAGATAGATAGAAATGGAGAGAAAGGCGCCTTTTACATCTTCTTAACCCGAAATGGCAGAGGATAGGAAAGGTTCCTTTATTATGGTACTCCCGGGAACTTCTCCTGTGGAGACGGGGTGGGGCCTGTTGCTCAGAGGATTAGAGCACGTGGCTACGGTGTTGGCGAATCCCTCCTCGCCTACAATCTGACCTTTTGGTTTGGACCTTTCCCTCAGGGGTGTGGGTAGGAAAATGGATAGCGGACGCAAAGCTATTGAACTTGGTTTGCTATGGTCTTTCTTTGTCGAAATGGAATGGCCTTACTACTGATTTGGATTTCTCATGAAAGATTCGATCATTACATATTGTAACCAATACCGTAATCAGCATATTTGTTACTCCCCAGAACTCTTGTAACCAATACCGTAATCAGCATATTTGTTACTCCCCAGAACTCTTCCTCAGCCAGGGAAGAATTGCAGAGCAAGTATTTGTATTAGTGGCATAGCAAGCCTTCCTCGCAAGTTAAGTATTAGTCGCATAGCAAGCACAAGTCTCAAGTATTAGTGGCATAGCAAGCACAAAGGCTTTTGGACAGAATAACAGAGCACAAGTATAGTATTAGTTGTATTGCAATCGTTCCTCGTCATTAATATGTTTGCTCGCTTGTGGCCTATCGGGAAAATCGATGATCAAAAGGAGACACTGCTAGTACATCATCTAAGAATGATGAATTGGATATTTACAAGGGATCGGAGCCGAGGTATTGCGATTCTTATATATCGTTGAACAGAATGTGAGTAGATGAGATATAGAATGCAATAGAAACAAGGACAGCGAACGGATACTCCTAACGGGCTTTCAGCACCTTCCTTTTCACTCTATTCTTCATTAACCTAGAAATCATGAATCCAATCTCCCCAAGTAGGATTCGAACCTACGACCAGTCAGTTAACAGCCGACCGCTCTACCACTGAGCTACTGAGGAACAACGGGAGAGATTCTACCTCATAGAGTGAAACCCCCGTTCTAAACCAATTCCAAATATGAGTCCGAAGCTTCGCTTCCTTCGTCCGGAATTTCTTCCTAGTAGGCTCCGTTCCATGCCTCATTTCATAGGGAACCTATCATAGTGGCTGGCTCTATTTCATTATATGACATTTCATTATATTACATCCATATATATCCCAATTCCATTCATTTAATATACCTTTGCTTTGGTGTCATTGACATAAGAGATGTAAGTTAGAGTCTAGCAATGAATTCTAATAGAAATCGATTTATGGCAAATCACTAATTCATATATAAAGAATCATATATCATAAGAATGGAGAAATTGCACCAATAGAGCAATAGAAAGGAAAAGGGGGTGGGTTTTGTGATGATTTGGATTTCTACTAGGTAAGAAATGATCCTTATGCATGAAGATCTGAAATGGCTCGGTACTATACTAGGTAAGAAATGATCCTTCCTTATGTATGAGGATATAGAAAAAGGTCGGTTTTGGTCGGACTCTATTATTGTTGGATTTATTACCACATTCTATAGAGGGCCCTAACATCTCTTCCTTCTGCGAGCTCGGGTTATAGAATCAATAAGGAACCGATAAGTAGGTATCAGCAACAACTTGTTTGATTACGAGACAGCTCATGATGTTCATATAGATCTATATATGGGCCTCTGCATCTAGCATTGGGTATACCTCATACAATAACAGTGTCCTAGTTCCTACCCTATCTTTCTTTTGTTTCATTTCTTCTGTAGTTGGAAAAATCCATTCTATTCGATCTACTGAAAATAGGCTTGAAGCACCTTGTGTAAGAATTGATCTATTATATGGCTTGGCTCTATCTGAATTCATTGAGATCTTATATGGCTCCATTTATTAGTATTCCATTATTTATTACCTGTGTATACTATGTTAGGAAGAATGCCTAAGCCTATTGTCACTAAGAAACCTAAGAAACGGATAGAAAGGGGAGAAAGTGAGGTGCTGAAAGCCAATGTAGAAACCACTTAGAAAGGTAGGAGACTAAAGAGGAACAAGAGGGATCCACCGAAGAGGACAAGAAAGACCGCAAGAAACATTAGTGCCGACCCTTCCCTTTATTTGGAAGAAAAGGAGACAAAATAGATGAAACGGAAGAGATCCGAGTGAATGGAAAGGAAAAAACAAAGCAAGCATGAATTCCACTGGCACTTTCAAGAAAGACACATGATATAAAGATAGCCTAGTTGACGAAGATTCAGATCTTTATACCTATCAATCTCATTGGGAATTTGGGAAGACTTGAAGTGATACCTATGAATCTAATGGGGAAGACTTTCAGAAGAGAAAAAATCAATATGATTGTTGATGCATAAAAGAATAGATAAGAAGAGATTCGTCCACCTCACTCAGCAGATAAGAAGAGATTCGAAGAAACCCCACCATATAGATATGAAAAAGAAACCCCAACCATATAGATATGAAAAACGAATTGCGCATAGTATTGTCTATTTCGTGAGGGTACAGGGGGAAGTTCACTTTTCGAAATCAGTATTCAAGTCAAGCAAGTATATGATATTCTTATTCGTCAAGCAAGCAAGCAAGTATATGATATTCTTATTCGTCAAGCAAGCAAGTATATGATATTCTTATTCTTCTTATTTAGATTATGTATGTATCCTTCTCAAAGAGGACCTTATTAGTAATATCTCATTTATGTATCCTTCCCAAGGAAGACCTTATTAGTAATATATTATTTATGTATCTTTTTCAAAGAGGACCTCTTATTATTCATTATGGAGAAAAGTGTCTTTCTATTGTAAGTCCAAATACTATTGCCATACATAGTAACAGGAAGTGGAGGAAAAGTCGCCATAGTAACTGGAATAACAGAAATGGTATTATCCATGCTGTGATATGTATGTTCCATAAGAAACCCCAATTCCATATTTCATCATTCTACTATGTATAGTCTATTCCATATTTCATCATTCTACTATGTATAGTCTAGTCTTAGTAGAAATCTCTATTAAGGAACAATCTATCTATTTTGAACAATACAATACATGTCTTTCACATACAACGATAATAATGAGTAACCCTTTTGAATGACAGTCCCCCAAAAGCTTACTTCTATGTCAAAAACGTATTCTACGAAATCTCTATATAAAGAAGATCAAAGGATTATTAGCTTCAAGGGTTTTTCTTTAGCTAAATCGGCCAGGCCAGACGTTCAAAAGGTGTGTACACAACAAACAAATAAGAAATGGAATACTGGGAATTTACATACCCCGCGAATCACTTCATTTTTGGAATATTCTACTATTCACATGCATTTACTATACCTCGCTTTAGTGGTCTTGCAACAAACAAAACTCTCCGTCAGTCTAATTACAGCTCTCCAGGTGCGCATTTGATAGACCAGAAGAATCACCATGTGCTTAATAGAGTTCAAGAAAGCATTTCATAATTCCCTCCGGTTCTTCCTGTTCTGCTTCCCTTTCTGTTCCAGCGAGTGGGAGCTACTGCAAGCATTATAGTATAGCATCAACAGCTTCTCTTCTGTCTGTGCCGAACCTACCGTGACTCCTAACGGGTCGAAGGTCGAAGCTATGCCTGGACGCTCTATTAATCGATTCTTTGGATTCTGTCTTTGGTCTGATTGCTTGGTCTTGGAATGCCCTCCCATCTAACTCATAAGTAAGTACATCTTGGAATGCCCTCCCATCTAACTAAGTAAGTCAAGGATAGGTAGTATTCCCATTGGGTTATCTTTCTTCCACACGTGCCTCTTCAACTATTTAACAGATAAGAGAGTCCTCGTGCAAGACTTATATGAAATAGAAATGCACTAACTCTTGTTAAGGACTTATATGAAATAGAAATGCACTAACTCTATCAATTCCTTTTTCAAAACAAACACTTTTCTGAACAACAAACACGGCTTGGCGGGCAGGCTTGCTTAGTTACTTGGCGAATCTTATAGCTAGATCTTCCCATGCATGTTATTGATATTTCTCCCCTCCATTTCATAATCTTTCATTCGAACAGGACCCTTCCCCCTTCTCGCAGTGTATCCAGAGCAATAGTATGATGAGGATCAATAAGGGTTCTTTGATCGAGCTGAGCTCTCGCTTCGGCTTCTTTTGTTGCCGAAGACCTGTCCGGCGTAGTTCATATAAATCGGATTCCGTTTCGTTCAAGTATAGTATATTAAGAAGTAATGTTACTAGTGTTACTAGATTCTCTTTTTGAAGTTCAGGTTAGGCTTCTTTACTCACTCGTCGACAACACAAGCACCGAACCCGAAAGAATAACTCGCTATAGGCCGCAGCACACCCGCCCCGCTAAAGCAAGCACCAGTCTATCGCCCTACAATACCAATACTCGCAATAAGTTCAGTATATCGCAGCTACCCTACCATACTTTCAAGCAGTCTCGTTTTGTATCTCGTAAGGTCTCAATCAATTTCATAGTTTTTAAGCTAAAAGGAAGCAAAGCAGTTGCTTGTTCCGTTGGTTGTTCGAGGTAGAAACAAATTCATTAATGTACTGCTCCTTATGTAAGCCCTATGGAATGTCAGCTCTCTATTCAAACAAGCACAACAACGGCGCTAAGAAAGTCTAGTACTCTAGTCTAGGGCTCGGCCTGCCCATATGATATGGTTAGGGAAAGTCAACAGTCAGTTTCGGAGTGGCGATATTCTAGTTTGTTCTTAAAGAAGTGATATGTAAGCTGTGTTTTTCATTCATTCTATTAGTTGTGCACGAGTTAGTTGCAAGAAGGATCAATTCCTATCACGAGTTAGTTGCAAGAGATCTGAATTCATCTCTTATATGCTATGTGCACGAGATTGAATTGGGTATATGTGACTGAAGGAATCTTATAGGGTACGCGTTACCTCACACTGGCCCAAGAGCCTTGCTTGAGAAATAGAAGCTTTCGTCAAGGTCACGTCACTCTTACTTGAGACTGAACCGCTCCGTAGGCATTAGAAAAGAACCTATCTCTTCAATGGCTTTCGAGCACCCGTACTCGTTAGACAAGACAACAAAGACGGAATAAACTGACACAAGTCTGGTTTTCGGGAGTTCTGCAAGCCGTTGTTAGTTTCACTTGCTTCTTTATACTCTTCCTTTCCACCGCACTGCTTACCGCAACACTTTCACCTACTTATCGACTCTCACCTCTGATTGACTTAGGGCATCAAAACCACTACTATATCTTTTTTCAAACTACCTATCTCTGTGGTTACTTAGATATCTATAACAGGCTTTCAGTACCCGAACGCAGTAGTTAAAGAAAGGAACCAATAATATCTGGTATAAGAATGAGACTAGTTAGGACACCACCGATTGCCCCCAGAAGTAAGGAGTCAGGAGTAAGCCCAGAATAAGAAAGAAGCAAGCGAGACTAGGACAGGACGGAGGAATCACCGATCGTCAATGAAAAAAAAGGTGATCATAGGCAATGAGAAAGGCTTATGTGAGGATATGCAGGGTGTAGTGTAGAGAAAACTTATTCCATAGCTGTAAATTATTGGGCATTGAGAAGAAGCGCAGATATAACATCAATTTCCGAGCTAGATGTAAAGTAGGAATTTATGCCACTCCCTTTCTGTTAGCGCCTTACTGACACCGAGTAAACTAATAAGGATCTTTCAAGCGCAATTAATTGAAGAGCATGTAGAGTTGCAGTATAACAATACGATCTCGCCCATACTCCAATCCTAGGAGAACTTTCCGTCTATTCCTGGCCCTTGTGCTTACTTAGGCGAGTTTTCCACTTGTTTCTTGCGCCTTGGCTTGGCTTTTGCTTGAAAACTCACTGTTTCCTTTCTTGGGCTTTCCCTGAACCCTGACTCTCTGGTCTCTCTTTCTGTGCAACTAAATAATGCGGAAGTCCGGATTGCCCTTACTATCTTCATAATGCGCCCGTTGTCAAACATCTTCTTCTATAATAGCCGTTGTCAAACATCTTCTTCTATAATAGAGTCAAGAAGGATCTATCATACTATAGAATCTAATAGCTTGGGAGCCGTTGCTTTTCCTTTAGCAGAGAGGCTCTTAGCACCTTGCTTGTTCTGTTTCTCGCTCATAGCAATCTCTTTCTTTACTAATTGACCACCTATCTAGTTCCACTATGTAGGCTTTTTGCTGGGAATCTATTCAACCAGGCAGGGACAAAGAGAAAGGGTATCCATCCGACCGAGTTAATCAAGATACTTGTTCCATTCCAAAGCACCCGATGCAGAGTAATGGTTGCCAGAGAGAGAAGAGAATAGGAGGGATCGGGAGAGCGAGCCAGGTGGGCTTCCTTCCTTTCCTTGCATGGTGAAACTTCTCTGGGAAGAAAAGAAAGGACTGGGACTCGAGATATATGAAGAGCGGGGGACTGCTAGAAGTTACTACATTCCCTCTAAGCTGAACCTATACCTCGAACTGCGATCATCACTATCCACACGTAAATCAGGATCCATCATTGCTGGCCACCCAGGCGGTTACCAACCAAAGCCAATTGGACTCGACCCGGGAAAGAATGTACTGATCCTATCTTATCTTCTGCTCGCTTGTGATCAGAGGAGCCGAGCACCTACCAAGAATGCAGCTGCTTTAGACAGACAATGGAGGAATCGAAAGACAGATATGGACCTTTTCTCTGGATGCTACCTTCCTTTCCCCTGCTGCCTTCTTTAGAAGCAAGGAAAGAGCTCTCATAACCAGCGAATTCTAATAAGGGGCTTGCCTTCTTTAGAAGCAAGGAAAGAGCTCTCATAACCAGTTCGTAGGCTAAGTGAGGTGAGCTGATCGAAAAGCAAGATAGGCGCTCAGTGATCTACGGCCGAAAGAGGGAAATCGGAGAGGTTTAAACAGGACTTAATAATAACACGAGGAAAGGAACGAAAACAGGTGGATGAACAAAGGAATATAAATAAGTAACAAACAAATAGGAACCAGGGACTTGACTCGCTAACACCCAACGCTAGTATACGCTTGGTGACTTCAAACAAACAAGTAAGGCTTCCACTGCAGGATTGAGTTCTTGTATCGTATTTTCATTATGAGATATATGACTACTATTCTCAGAACTGGTGTTTATTCGTGAGTTGTGTTTGGGAGCGAAAGCCTTAGAAGCGATAGTGAAAGCCTAAGTTTCGAGGCTTTCAGCACCTATAGTGAGTAGTCAAAGCCTTCTATATGGTGTAACATTCTAATAGTTTGAGTCGCATTCCTATGAGTTTAAGCGGTTGTTGGGCACTGTTCCATTCTTTCTAGGCACTATTTCTGTCTTATACGCTGTAGTGGAATTCTCCTGTTTCTCTCCAATGACTCATTCTTGATTTCCATTATGGGGCTTCTAGGTGTTTAGAGCCGGTAACGTAGTGGAGACCAGTATTCTGACTCTCATTCTGACTTATGTCTTTCATCCTTATATCCTCTTAATTCTGACTTATGTCTTTCATCCTTATATCCTATACTGGAATTCTGCTTTTATGGGGTTAATTCTTACATTAATGAGTTGCTTTCTACCCCTGTGTGTTATGTTAGCACATCCTGTTACTAATAAGTTAAAGGACCATTTCTTCTTATCCAGCTGTAGATCTCGTTGTTGCCATTTCCATTACTAATGATTCTACTATCTTATATTAGCATATTCTACTATCTTATATTAGCATGTATATTAGCATGTGTGTTTTCATATGATATTAGCTATTAACTAGTACTGTACTACCGATCCAAAGGAATAAATCTACTGATAATAAGAAGGAAGGGAGCGAAAGAGTGGAGAGCAAAGGGACAAAGACTTAGAGATATGAAAGATAGGTGAAGATCCATGAGTTTGGGAATCAAAGGTGGGCAATGCATACTTAACGGTATGAGTGACAGGCCAGGTAGCATTAGTTCAATCCCTCATTGTTCGTAAAAGAATGAGAGAAGCGCCAGGACAAGCCTGTTTGCCATCAGTTCGGTTCTCTTATTCCCTTATGGTTAAGCCCTTGTTTGATTGATTCTGTTTCTTTGATTTGACTATTCAAGGCCGTGGTTTCAATGAGTTCTCTTATTAGTGGTAGCGCTATTCTTTAGCTAACACCCTGTTGCTTGTTTCAACCTGATAAGGAGTAGCTGGATTACAAGTTTCCTATTTCATGACTAAAAGCTGCAGTAGCAGGCTCGTGGGTAGGAGTCAAAGTCTCATACGCCTTAGTTCCACTCTGATAGTAAGTAGTAGCAGGATCCGTTGCCGAAGCCGAGGAGAATGCCTGCGTGTTGTAGACGAGAGCTTTGCTTGCTTCATTTGAAAAGGGTAAACGAGTGAGTAGTGGTGCGAGCTTGCTTGAGCAGAGTCTCTTTCTGCTCTTGTTGAATTTGGATGTGTTTTCCTCTGCGCTACAACTTATTGGATTGGAGTTCGGTATGCGCTAACGAGAGTTATCTCTTATCTTCTGTTTCTGCATTTGAATCGAAAGATGAAATAAAGGATTAAGACAGTGGAGTTTAGTATCGTATGAGTTTAGTATCATATAGCAAAAGGGTAATTAGGGAATCAGAGGTGTTGCGGTGAACAAGTAAGCGAGTTATATCATCGGCATTAGGAGCTTTGCAAGCCATTACATTATTAGTGAATTAGCCGTTGCGCAAGGGCGATTACAGCGCCTAATATGTTTGGCTACGAGAGATAAAGGTGAAAGTGTTGAATCTTCTAAATCAGGTATTGCAGGAAGAAGCGCTTGAGTCTAAAGTTGAGTCGACGAAGATCATATAAGTCCCCTTCTGTTATAGGTCCAGTATCAAGTTGAGTTTCGGGTTCAAGTAAGAATCTAGTTCCGTTATTGCATAGAGAGAGGTTCGGGCAAGTTCAATGACAGTTTTCGGCTTACGGAGTTATTTGCCCCTAGACTAGAGTAAATGAAAGAAGGGACCAAGCCTTTCCAAGAGTAGTGGTCCAGCAATTATAGTGATTTGTGGTTTGAAATAGGTAATTATTCTTTTAGGAATGCGGTGTTTAGTATGGATTTCGGTAAGATTCTCTATTTCTATACGATCTCAGTTAAAGCGATGAGAATGAATCTTCAGAGTGCAGGATCAGAATCCGTTATCAAGTCGGGTGTTGGTGCAAAGTTAATGTCTACCAGATCATCAGCAGTAGAAAGGAATGTTCTTGCTGATGCATTTACGCCTATAAGGATAGCGCTCTGTCCCTAATATGTGTTTCTGATTTAGCATCACCCTCTGCCTTTCATGTAATATCACTGGTTAGAGAATAGATTCTATATTTCCCTTGACCGCCCTACCCTAAGCTAAGAAGGTGTATAGCTGACTAATTGGAATACACGGTACTATCTACTTTTGGAGCTGCTTTGACTTTGGGAAAGAAAGAGATCGACCCCCTCACTAAATCGCAGGGAGCCTCCGTACGAGACGAAGAATTCACCAGCCGTCAATAGAAACCGAGCAGACAAAGGACGCGCACTCATCCATATTACGAAGAAAAGGAAATGAGAAAAGCTCCATTCGATTACCACACGTTAAGAGCTGCTAGCTCAGAGCCCAGATACGAACAAAAGTAGACGACTGCTTCGCCTAGAACAGGAATGGGTCGCCAAAAGGAGTATACAAACTAAGTGCAAAGTATGTTGAAGACCAGATGCCCTAAGACCATAACAATCATATGTCACAGCACGGCTAGAAAGCACATTGACCAAAAACAAGGACAGGACGGCGAAGGCACCTCTTTGGTAGGGCCCACGTGACGCTTACTTATCTATTCCCTCCCAGCCAGATAAGACTTGAACCCACTTATCTATTCCCAGCCAGATAAGACTTTGACCTAGAAGAACGAGTCTCAGTAAAAGTGCGGACTAGGACCAAGCCCAGGAACCTATTGATCTTATTATATTAATTAGCAGGAACCTATTGATCTTATTAATTAGGAAAGCCTGATGGAAGGAGATCTTCTCATAACCACTTTCTTAATAGCCTTACTATTATAGAGTGAGAGTTGAGCAGCCCGCCCATCAGTCCCGACATATATGGCCAAGGGATAAGGTGGATAAAGGGTACTGTGCCAATGAGTGAATGAAGAAGGTTCAAAGTTCGGTGGTAGGGTTTCGCTTTTCAACTAATTAATTGCTCACATAGATTCCAATTCAAAGATATGAAGTCTCGTGGAGGTAAGTTACTAATGTAGTATTTTCATGTTCCTATGGCGCACTGCGTGTTGTCAACTAACCTTATGATTCTGGAATTCCTTTAGACCAGCTGCTCTTTGCTTGCTCGGACTCTGTCTCCCACTTTGGAAACTCTGTCAAATCCGACTCCTCATTGGCTTTCTCTAGCTTAGAACAGAAGTAATAGAGTTATCGAGATCAAGCAGTTCTTCCTTTGAAACAAGAAGCTCATCAATCTAAAGTGAGACTTGCTTTCTTATGAGATCTTCGCTCTCTAAGGCGCTAAGCTGCTTTTTCCCTTGTAGGTATCGAGACTCCCTCCTTTTCCCAGGCTCCCTGATAGTTCCAAGAGAAGAGGGCAGCTGCTTTTCTCGAAATTATGTAAAGAAAGCCAGTTCAAGGCCGCTAAGGATGTTTCACTCCCTCTCAAAGTCCGTTTAGATACTACCTTCCCACTCCTTCCTATAAAGAAAGAAGGAAGATTGTGCTCTTAAGTGACTTTCAAAGAACCCCCGCTATAAGATGAATAAAAAAGAGTTATATAGTTCGAAATCTCTGTTTCCCCTAAGATAGAGAATATGAGATGGAATTAAGTATCTCATTATCACACACCTCGTCTTGACTTAAGACTTCAAGCTTTAAGTACTTAGCTTTACTCTAGCAAGCACTACTTCTTTCAACTAAAGAATTCTAAAAGGGGTGTTTTGCCAAAGGCTTTCAGCACCCGAACACAGCACTTGCATTCTTATACTTACTAGTTGCATTCAACAAGCTACTACTAATGACCAAGCCACTACTAACCAAACAACGGCGCAAGACGTTGAGCGGTAGCAAAAGTAATAGGCCAAGCAACTACTAACGACCGCCAAGACACGGGCCAAGGAACGGGCCAAGCAACTACTAATGTTGCGCGGCAGGAGTTATTGACACTACTAACGTGACGCGTCAGTGAGCTAAACCGCGGCAGGAGCTTTTGGGCAACGGCGTAAGCCGTTGTGCGGCAGCAGCAGTAGTGGGTTATAACGCAGTTATAACAATTCCTTTGTTCGACCGCCAAGGCACTGCTAATGTGCCGCGGCAGGAGTTATTGGGCTACTAGACGCCAAGCAACGACGTAAGTAGTTGTGCGGCAGTTGTTACTAGTCCTGTGTTCGACCAAGCAACGGCGTAAGACGTTGTGCGGTAGGAGTTGAGTTAAACGTCAGCGAGCTGAAAAGCGGTAGGGAGCTAAAACTAGCTCATTCAACACCAATCTCTTTATGGGTGTCAAGTAATAATCCAATAGGTAATCCCAGGAATGAAATAAAGTAAGTGCTAGACGAAAAGGCAGGAAAGCAAGAGTCCAACTCGAACTACAGAACTTGAACTCGGCGGTGGAATAGGGGATTAAGCTATACTAAATCCAGAATTCAGCTAGTGTTTATCATAATACAACTCCGGACTGATGAGATTTACCCGGAAACCCATATTGCTACTGAGCCTTGCTTTACTGTCGAACATCCTCGCTACTCTGCTGCTCAAGCTGCTCTCCTTTGTTTAAAGCCTACCGTTGCCTGTTCATTCAGTCTCCCTACCTTGACTTTTTGCCTGGGTTGTTAGTTAATGTATTGTAGTGCTTTCTTTCATGCCCACTACTCGGAATACACGCCAAGCCTTGCTCGCTAGCTTCACACTGACACGACCAAACTCAATGCCCACGCTCGGGGGGAAGTATTAACTTACTAGCTTTCACTCTCCTGCTACAGCTCTAGAGTGTTTATTTCCTTTCTTTCATTCTCCTGGTGTGTGTCAGCGCCCCGTTCTTTGACTTATTGTTGAAGTGCTCTGCTCTAGTTGAAGTGAGCCTACCTTTAAGGATTGCTAGTAGAAGATGTGCTAATTGCGGTAAGTACGGAGTTTAGCCTGTAGTAATGAAGAGTTGGTTTCCGGACCCTTACAGAGGTCCGCTACAAGTGAGAAGCCGGCTGCCATAGTATAAAGTTCTGTGTTTGTGAGTTAGTAGTTCGAAAGTGAGAATACCAAAGAAATAAGTAATTAAGAGAAGAAACTTGCTCTGTGTTTGTGAGTTAGTAGAAGGAGAAATGAATGGAATGATTATTGCCTAAACAAAGGGAGTAGTTTACGGGAAAGTATAAGAGAGTCGTTTACGGTAAAGTAGTATAGAGAGGAAAGGAAGCACTAGCCGAACCCAACTAAGCGTCGCAAAGATATGTGTGTATTGTTGGCATTAGCATCAGTTTGAGATAAAGCAATATCCGACTATTATTCTATGTATACCCGAGTTCCGGTCTTATGAGCCCTGTCTTCATTCTCACCAGTATAGGTCCAATTGCTTATTAATAAGATAAAAGATCCCGATCAGAAGATACAGCACGAAAGCAAAGATAGTTAGAGTCGGATCAAGGAAGGGAAGACTCACTTGTTAAATAAAGAAAGCGAGGCAGTTGTTGGTATACCTAAGTTATTGTAGTTTGGGAATGCTAGACAGGACAGGACAGTAAGCCCGAGTGCCCAGTAAAAGGCCTCTTAGCGCAATGGTTCAGTCCCTCCAGTAGCAACTCTAGTCTTGTTACCAGGAGTTATAGGTTTTAACCAAGGAGAGGTGGCCTATCCCAAGTTTCAAGTATTGTTGCAAGCCACTAGTCATAGAATTCCAATAAGGATAGGCGGACTAACGCTATAAGAAGCATAGCAGGACTACAAGAAAGGAAAGGGCCAAGGAACGGAAATTGACAAGACTTATCTAGCAGGAGTGGTGTGAGAGTTTCATCAGTAGCAACGGCTTCCAATCTAGTAATTTCACTCAGTAGTAACAGTGGAGGTCGGGTCGGGAAGCTAAGGTATTCGAACAGAAAGATACTTGTAACCAGCAAGCGTATATTAGGAGCCAGAGTGACCTGAGGTGGATGAGCCAGAAGTATTCTATAGGAGAGGATCCAGCAGGAAGGTAAGAGTGAGAAGCACCAGCTAGAGTCTTATTTTCATTGGTAGCATTCTTTTCCAACTCTGATCTTAGTTCCAGAAGGTATGCAGTGAAGCAAGATAGACCAGCCCTATCATTGACAGGAACGAGAGAGATTCAGTCAATTAAGTAAGCAAGTAGTTCCTAAACTGGAGTGATAAAGTCAGGTGTATGACCCATGTAGTAAATGCGTTATAGCAATGTAGTATAGGGCCTGCTTCTTATCTAATAGTAAGTAAGGGAATGCGAAGGGAATGTGCTAGATCATACCTTATTCTCTTATACGCGCAACTAATATGCTTCTAAGGCAACTCAGTAAGGCAATAAAGTGATACGCTGCAACAAGTATTTCTTTGACTCCTGAGCAACAAGGCAAGTGGGCACGGAGGCAAAGGCCCATAGGGGAGCATACCAGTAGTTAACATCCACTCTGTGTAGGAATGCGCTACATCGGACCTTCCCTTTGCTATGACTGATATGACTGATTTCGGTCACAGGCAGTTTCCACATTTGATGCGAGTAATTATACAGCCTTATGTTATGCGCTCTAAACTATACTGTCTTCCTTGTTGCTGTCCTTCTTCGGTGAATAGTTCAATTCGGAGGAGCTAAAGTCTGTCTGGGCCTGGCAATACAGTTCGAATAGAACCTAGCTCATGATTCTTTTTCTTACCTTGATACGGGATAGGAGCGGAAGCTTACTTATAACTTGCGCGGGGGGAGCTACTGCTAACAAAAGTACTTTCTTTCTTACTGCTCGGCACACAAGCACTTCTTTAACTATTCCTATAAAGTAACTGGACTCTGCCCCTACCTGCTAATAGAATTAAGTAACTTCACACTTGTTCTTCCCCATAGGATTCAACAAGTAAAGCACCCGAAACAAGTAGCTTTCGATAAGTAACACATGGGATATCAACTTTCTAATATCATTATTATGATCCTTGGCTTCTGCTTGATACTCTTATTCTATATTTAGAGTAGCGCGCGGGATACAATAAGGCTTAACCGAACAATTCCAATTATTATCTTATTATAGGAATCTGGTCACTAACAATAAGAAGGTAACCAACCGTGCATTGAGAGGGTGGGTGTCAAATAGAGTCTAGTTAGCTGAGAAAGGAGACTGATAGCAAAGAGGATAACTGAGCTGACAACGAAAACAGATCCGAGACGAGCGCACAGAGAACAAACAGCAGACACTGAGAAAGCAGCAAATAAACAAACCAAAACAAAGAAAGCGAGAGACAAAAAGGGGGGAAACGTGAAAAAACCTTATCTTTCTTATTCTAACTGAGGATATGACCAAATTAGTAACAACTGCCTTTTAGTAACATCTGCATTTTAGTAACAATAAGTCCACTCTCTCCTTGAAAGCTATCAGGCAAGCATATACTGAAGAATGGAATGGAACTTTCACTGAGTCAACCGGAGTTCACCTGCTTTTGGCCCCTTCAAGTAGTATAAGTAGGAGTAGCGGGAAGTCTATTAATTAGTAGTTTCTCTTGATGGTTCGCTTGCTTTAAGATCCTTTCTCTCTTAACTAGGGATGACACTAGCTACTCAGAGGCAAGCAATTACTTATGAGCAAGTCCTGTTTTTGGAAGCCCGAGCCTCATTGGCCACTAGCAAATCTGTCTGCCCCTACCCACTTAGAGCATTGCTTGTGCTAGTTCGATCCTGTCTCTCCTGTCTATAAGGCTGCCACACCGAAACCCAAACCTCGCCTGTTAGCTGACACACTCACTCTTATTTCACTTAGAGCCCTGGCCTTGCTTTCTCCTAGCCTACCTACCCTTACTTGAATTCTATGACTATCGACTCAGACCTTTGCTTGTTTGTTTCAAGCTGTAACTTAATAATATCAGAGTGGAGCTACCGCCCCTAGTACTTTCTCTTCTAGTCTTGAATTGAATCACCGATACCAAGGGTCGATTACATTGAGCTACCAGAAAGAGTAAACCAAAGAAAAATAGGACCGGAACTCAAAGGCTCTTAGCTCCTCTCTTTCATTCTGTAACCGGTGCCTATAAGCCTACCTTGACCTAATACCCTTTACTTAAGTCTGCGGCTCGTTAACTCCTATTCTAAATAACCTGCTAATCAGTCCATATCTCTTTGCTCTCATTCCCTTACTGCTTACCTAAATTACGTATTGCTGCTTTTATATGCCTATACTCTAGAGGTACGACCCTAGCGCCTATAGAGATAGAACCAAGCTACCATACCAATAATATGACAGAAATATAAGAATAAAGAAATCCACTAGTGTTGGCAAGGCTATATAGCTCGCCAAGCAACGTAGTCAGTAGAAGTAATAACGGCCAAGTGTAGTTCCAGTTACTGTTCGAGTGTGAGTGGAATTCTTACTAAAGAGAATCAGCACTATCAAGTCAGTAAGCAGCAGGGACGGTAGTAGTGGATTTCAATGAATGTTGCAATGCTTTCCTCAATTCCATAATGAAATCATATGACATCTAGTGCAGAAATGAATCTTTGATTGAGTTGCGCGTAAGAGATGAGTTTCAAAGACGGGTCTGTTCCAGTTTACAGTTCCATTTCCCTTCAATACGAGGTAAGGTCGGCAGTTCCGTTTGAGTCTAGGAGCGCAGGAGCCATAACAGTATTAGTTGACAGAAGAATCAAGGGAAGCATAGTGACTTGCCTGATAGCAAATAGTATAGGAGTCATCAATCAGCGGAACCTTATTCCTCAAGTCCCATGTTAGAGCATCAGTCTTACCCCTGGGCTATGAAGGTAGAAACCTACAGGAACAAGATAAGGATCAGACACATTAGCTCCCAACGAAGAAAGGGTGTGCAGCGCGGGGATAGTCTCCGAGATCAGGATCAGTAGAAGAAACAGAGGAATTAGCAAGGTATGGTAGATACCGGTAACCGCCCATGCGCTCTCCACTTATAAGTCCGAATTGAATTGTTTTAGTATATACTTGCCTAGTAGCTGGGCCCTAATGTCGTAGTTGCTTGCCGTCTTGTCCTTACGTAGTTACTTGTCTAGTAGTTGCTTGGCCCCCGCATCAGTACACCGATTAAGAATTTCCCTCAGTCGTTTCAAGAATGACACAGGAGCCGAGCCAGGAGTGCTAGCTTTGATGCCCTGTCAAAGGAATGAATCTAGTTTACTTACCGCCAAGAGAAGAGGCGAGGCGCGTTCAATCATAGGTATTCTAGAAAGGCTGATAGTTATCCATTCCAGAGTTAACCATAATTTGAGTCCTGCCTTCGTGGCGGAGGAAGTCTGGGGAGCAATGAAATGTAGTTTGATACCTTAGAGACTAGCACGCCGGTTGGTTACTTTTATCCAGTATACCCTTCCGGCTAATGATTAAGTTTCTTCCGATCCGATCCTTTACTTCAGCGCCTATTTGTGCTTAAAGGAAGCATTATAGTGAAGAGAAGCATAAAAAGCTATGGCAACAGAATACTGCATTGCTTCCCCATATTGAAGTAAGAACTAAGATAGGAACTTAGCCTGCTTATAGGCATTATAACCCCCTTTTTGCAGAGATCATTTACACCTTGAGTATAACTCAATCGAGAATCATCGGCTGGGGATTAAATGAGTATTGTCCGAAAGTTACCTTCATGTATAGGTCGGGTCGGGGCAGACTCAAATCTCAAGTCAGTTCCAGTTCTTTACCTTGCTTCTAGTCCTGCTGTAGCTCGTAGCTCAAAGTAGATATACGAGTTTTGTTCCAGATTAAAGGATAGTTCCAGGAAAAGAATCTAGTATTCTGGCTTTGAAGCAGAAGAAAGAGAATAAACTGTATCATCTGCTTATGAATGTCCTGTTCCAGTTTAAAGTATTGTTCCAGAAGCCGTTGGTTGAAATTATCTTCTTTTTTATTCCCTTGGACTTATTGAATTGAACTTAATGCGCACATGATATACTAGCCCCACTCGTTGCTCAATATACTAAGGTAAACCCCGCTCGTTGCTTGTTTAGAAAAGAATCCATCTTTCTGGCTGGGCATGAGAACTTCTGATGACCCGGACTCAATTGCTAGAAAGGTTGTTGCTTGTGTCATTTAGTGCATAAGAGAATATCGGCAAAGAAAAGAATATAGAGCGCTTAGAAATGAAAGTGACGAGTAAAGATCTGGATCATCAGCTGTAGAAAGTTGAGTTCTTGTTTCAAGGGAAGACAGATCTCAAGCAGGATCAAGATCCGCAATTCCAGTGACGTTCGGGGCAGACTATCTCACGCGCGGGAAGTTACGTTTCTTAAGTGAACAACTGTAGTTGGGAGTTCAAAGATAATTGCCCAGTTGGAGTTCCAGTACCTGAGTTGGAGTTCCAGTACCTGATCTATTAACCCCAAACAAGTAGTAGAGTAGTCCAGAGCCCTAACTGTATTTGTTAACTACGGTATCGGATAAGAGACAGAGGAGAGGCGAGGAAGCTAGTCCTTCTTTTGGTGTTCTTGTTTCGGGTGCTAAAACTAAAGATTAGAGGTCGGGCCCTTATAGTACTTTCTTTCCCCTTGTATACGAGTTTAGGTCGGGTAGGCTTCTGTTTCTCACCTTGGAAAACAATCAATCACAGCCAAGTAACGTATAATGTGTAGCGGTAGTTCCATAGTACTGTTCTGTATCGAAGTTGCTGTAAGTAAGCACCATTCTTTAGTAGGAACAGGCGAGGAAGCAAGGCATCTTCACCAAAACCAGAGGTGGAGGGAGCCGGAGCAGAATTAAGGTATGGTTCGACAAGGAAAGCTGTTAGAGCAGAGCCAGTAGCAAGAGAAGAGGTAGGCGCGGAAGCAAGCTTGAGTCGAGGGGAGTTGTGGAATGCCCGAATTGACTAGCGGCTCTGCCGCTTAACTCAGGCTCCTACCGCTTTTCAGCTCGCTGACGCGACAGCGAACACAGGACTAGTAACAACTGCCGCACAACTACTTACGTCGTTGCTTGGCGTCTAGTAGCCCAATAACTCCTGCCGCGGCACATTAGCAGTGCCTTGGCGGTCGAACAAAGGAATTGTTATAACTGCGTTATAACCCACTACTGCTGCTGCCGCACAACGGCTTACGCCGTTGCTTGTCTATCCGTGTCTTGGCGGCTCGGGTAGGTACTACATACTTGTTAGTCAGGTTTACTTACTTGCTAGTTAGGGTGTGGGTAGGCGTGTCTTGTATGGGGGTAGGGCTTGTTTGATTGATTCCAATACTAGGATATGGGTAGTTCCAGATAGTACTATACTAGCTTTGAGGCGAGGAAGCTCTAGGTTTCGAGTCATCTTTCTCCTATATACAGAATGGGAATGAATTTAGTAGTGACTTGGCTGTAGCAAGAGTTCAAAGAGATTAGATGCGCCAGAAGTCTTATATAAGAGATGAGATGAGCCTCATTCAGCAAGTCCTAATTCCGCCAAGTTCTGTCCTCGTATATGTCTTTTCTCCCATTAGTTTCATCAATACAACATCCTAGGTAAAGAACTAGAAAACCAATCACGGCATATGAGAATCAATATGTAGATTTACCACACTAGAGTTTGAGGTAGCTTTTAGCCAAAAGTGAAACTCTGACCCAAACTGCCCAATATAACCCACTTCCATTTGGAGAGAAATTATGGACCAGGATCCCGGGCGGTGGGTAATTTGATAGCTGACTCCGCGACAATTACTGTGACTTCAACTGCAGCTACTTGCTTTGCAACTTTAGGTAGTGCTGCTGTAGGCTCGACGACCTTTGCTGCTAGAGGATTTAGAACTAGGCCTGATGCTGCTGTTGGTGGAGGTAGTGGTGGGGAAGCTGGTTCTAGATCGACTTTTGCTGAATCGACAGGATCGACTGCTCGGTCGACTACAACATCTGCAGCTGGATTGACTGGTGTATACCTTAGCTCCTGCCTTTGCTTCTTCGACTGACTCAACCATGTCTTTCTTCATTGACTGCTGCATCAAAAGAATCACCGGAATAAACCGGCTATACTGAAGCAACTACTCCCTTTGGAACTATTCGATCTAGATCCCAAACTTGAAGATATGAATATAGGCATAGGTGGCATAGGCATAGGTCAAGGTATGGTCAAAGGCAATTGCTGTGGTTGTTTCACCCGGAGCCGGAGTAGATTCACTGATATCGGAGACATTGGTTTTTGATATGGATGAGACTGATCGCCCTAAGCAAGAAAGGTAAGAGTTGCTCTTTTATTTGGCAGGATTCTCAGAGATATGCGTCGTCTCCTCTCTAGCATTTCATCCACTTTGATTTATTCTGTCTTTTATATGATCCGCGAAACCCCTACTATACAAGGGAACAGACCTGCGTTGACGTCAATCCAGCAGCAGATGGAAACTAATACCCTCTCCGCCTCATGTCTAAACCTCAACGTTAGAACAGATCTCATCTAACGCAAGAGTAAAGGATGCCCAACATTAAGAGTGCTTTCCAAGTCGAAAGGAGAGTCAAGTGGATCCCCTTCTTCTGGTCCCACAAATAAGAAAATATAGAGAAATTGCTGCTATTCAAATCTGTTTCAGTCTTTCTTCATAGCAGGTTGGGGTAAAGAATGGGAAAGACGGCGAATTCACTATCTTCCGCTCCCCAGCTCGAAGGTAGGGCATAACCCTTACCGCGGACAAAGAGATGTCGAGGCATAGAGCTTCCTTCCTTTTTCCATCGCCAGAGATTCTCTCCAGCCACTGATTCCCCAGTAGACTAATTGCTGGAAATAGGGGGCTTAGAGCACAAATCAATTGTAGGGCTTCTACTTCTGACTTGAATTATGTATTTCCGCCGTGAGTCTGGCAATACTCCCAACATAAACGAACTACTTGCATACAGGGCCGAGTATTACTCATAAGTCACAGAACTCTGCGGTATTCCACAAGCCTTATTGACTAATAGGAGGAGTCAGCATAAGTCATAAACTAATAGGAGTAGGCACAAACCAGTCATATACTAATAGGAGTCAGTGTAAGGGTGAGCTACTATCCGATAATACTTTGTTCTAATAACTAGGGATCCCGCTGCAGCTTCTAAGGTTTTTGCTAGTATTTCCGGGAATCAAACAAGTTAGAGTAATACAGGAGAAAGGTACTTCTTCTCCTCATTAAGCTACTTATATAGAATACGCCTACAGCTTATGGGCCTGATACAGCTACCCGATAGAGTGGACCAATAAAAAGGCAATAAAACCACCGCTAAGCAGAATTGGAACAGTGATCTAAACACCTTAACTTCACCTCGGAATCTAACATTGACAACAAGAATATAACGACTACCTCTCTAGCCTCTCTCTCTAGTCTATAAGCTTGCCCTACCTCTCTCTCTAGCATAGCCGGAGGAGCCCTTAAGCAGCCAACACACCTACACACGGAGAAAAGAGAAACCCCCTAGAGCTACTATGTGTGCTCTGGCCCAGCAACTCAGTCTTCGCTTCGGTCGACATCCCTATCATACGCATTGGGAGAAACTATATTGATTCTTTGGGTTAAAGGTAATCGCTCTCATTCATTGTTCAACAACAACGTGCATCGAGCGAAACAACATTTCTTCTTCGGGCTTAGGACTACGGGGCGGACACCCAATGGTAGAAAGAAAGGACTACGAGGCGGACATGCATTGGTAGAAACAACGAACAACGAGGTGGTCCAGCGCACGCACGTTCATTGATGGTTCGGCCGGGCAACTAAAGCAAGGTAGGACAACTCATTATGAAAATCAGAGAACTAATTCTATGCTATCCCAGTCACTCGTTCATTTGTTCGTTCGGTCGTACAGAGCAGAGCTATTGATTTGATTATGGAATTATTATAGAGTCAACTTCTTTCTATTGTATTAGCGAAATCAGGTGACAAAAAGCCTAACTATTGCGATGCGTAACACAAGAAGGATCCCTTCCTTACTGACTTTCTTTCTTTAACACACATATACAGGCCGCGCAACACGAAGACATCGAAAGTAAGAGAACAAACAAAACCACTTTATGCGCCAAACTCTGGAGCGGCCCTTTAGCCGAACACTGGACTTGCAGACTTTAGCCCGAGCCGAGATACCCGCTTGCTGCAGACTGAACTTGTGCGCAGCGGATTCATTCTCATCGACTTAACCGAGATATACAGACCCGATAGCAGCATACTTTCTAACAGCGGATTCTCTGATTCTATATGTGTCACACACGCTAGAGTTGTCCATAAAAGAATTCCACCACTATAGCATCTAGTTTACTTGACGCATCCCTTTCCACCACTGCTTCAGATAGGAAGTAAGAAAGAGTTTGTCAAATGTATGTAGATGTATTAATTATTAGGGGAATTAGAGTTAAGAAATAGGAAAAGTGGATTAGCCTCATTCAGGTATAAAAGAAATAGTTACCGACTTCTTTTGATTCTACCTCAACTTATTATAGAGGCCTCTAGTATTGAAGTTATGATTCTGCTCCAAGTCAGCGAATTACTATAACTATAATATAAGGCCGGGAATTAAGAAAGAATATAGATAGTTTGCCCTGGGAACAGTGATGTTAATCTCCAACTGCCTAAAAGATCACTTCTTTAATAAGATACTTGAGCCCTATAAACGACTCCTTCTCCGGAGTCTTCCATTAGCTAGAAATAGAAAGCCCTAAGGAATAAATCAACCTATTGATGAGATGACGGGGGGAACTCTCTGCCCCTTCTGAATTCTTTGACCTTGCTTTGGATCTCTTATTTGGACTCTTCCCTACTTCAGCGGTATCAACCTAAGCCCACCCAGGCTGAATCACCTTATTCCTTGTTGGCTAGATCAATGGCTTCTCTATCTCCAGTCTCGGTATTCAATCAATTGTTAGAATGTAATGCAAGCATGTGACTGCCGAAGCGTTCGAAAACAAACACTAGTATGAATCACAGCTTATGCGTTCGAAAACAAACACCAGTATTAATCACACAGCTAATTCCTATAAGCTTGAAAGTTGCCTTTCCAATCACTTTAAGCGGGGAAAGCAGAATGAAACTAAACGGAAAGGAATCCCGTGCTAGCGCATGAGAACTAAAATTCTATATTTCCGCATGAGAACTCAAATTCGATATTGATTTATGAAACTCGTCCTTTTACTGTAAGCAATTGGAGCCATTGAAAAGTTCACTCAATTACCCCAACCAGAGTCTTCTGAAATCTGAAATAAATATATAGAATCCAGAATATAGATTGATTTCACATTCTCTTCCCTTGAAAAGGTAATGAATACAGAAATTCCTTGGTCGCGCGCGATACGATAAAGAATCGGACATAAAGAGGGCGCAGTGTTGAGCAGAGGAAATCCAAGTGCTTCGCAGGGATGCAATGGAACGAACTGCTGATTAGATCAATATCTCGGCGGGAGTCTCTGGCATGGATTTATTGAACATCTTTCTAAATCATCACTAAACCCCCTTTTTTGCTTGAATATTGCCATTGCCTCTCTTATATAATTCATGCACTTTCCAAGATATATATGGATGCACTTTCCAAGATATATATAGATTAATAGATAGACTCGAAATTCTAGATGTCTAGATAGACTAGAAATTACATCTCTTATTCTAGATAGACTCGAAATTACATCTCTTATGTCAATGGGGAGGAGGTCTCACAGTAAGTCTCCGGCTCCCCTTTTTTGGATCTGCGGTAATAGAAGGTATGTCTTTTTTCCAAGTGGTTGATATTAGACACCTACAGGATAACCCAGGAAAGCGGGAGTCCTGCGGGGAAAGCTTTTTCGTAGGAGCCCTTCCTCATCGTCACTATTCACCGCACACTCGTGTCCGACCAACAGAATGTCATTTATAGGATTCCTTTGAGGATAACTTTCGAACAGAGACTTCATTACCAGACAACAGGACGACTTGCTACTGAAACAAGAACAGGACGGACATTCAGGTCATTACTTTGAGCGTGCAGCTTACGAACTTTATAAAGCTTCTCGAGTCGCACCCAAACAGTTCTACTATAGACAGGCTTGAACGCAATCTTTCTCCAAGCTCTACACCCGAACTCTGACATTAACCGAAAACAGGAACAGCTACTGCTGATCTCGGATACAAAACCATTACTGCTGCATTGCAGTCCTTTGAAACTGATCCATCCAACTAATGATCTTTCTTCCTCGTCGCCAACAACAAGAACATAACTGGAATAATAGATTGCTTGATACCCCGTTTCGCCAACACAAGAACTGCTTCCTTCGCGTCACAACACTCGTTTTTCACCTTCTATTAATTGAATATTACCAGTTTCTATCTAAAAAACAGCCTTACCACCGAACCTTTCTACTCTTCCTTGAACAGAAGGAAATTCGACTTCTTGACTTATGGAATCAACTTCACTTGAAGAACCGACAACAGCACTTGAAACTAGAGACTACACTATAACTGGAACTGGCTGATGATCTTTATTATACTTCCTAACTTTATCCAGCTTGAGATCTTGATTCAACTCCCCGCTTATGATCTTATTGCAACACCAGATTTAGACAGCTTTCCTTTAGACTTCACTGCGGATTCAACGTATTTAAGGGCTGCCGAATATCTCTATTTGAAATCGATCTTAGGATTAGGAATTGACACTCAAGACTCTCCACTTTAAGACTAATACTAACCTGCGGCTTCTTTTCGAACTCCTTATATTCCCGCTTCGCTTACTGCTTACTTATCTTTAGCCTAACCAACACATTAATTTCTTCTTTCGAGCACAGAGCTAGTATATAAAAGAGGAAGAATATAACCCTTTCTATTAAGAGGAAGAATATAACCCTTTCTATGCCCGGGCTCCTTATCTTGTTCTCTTGCACCACTCATCCAATTTAGTAACCCAACTGCGCCGACCTAACCTATACTTTCAGTTATGAACCGACAACACCAAGATACCGAACGGATTCTGTTCCTGCTGATTAGTCTGCTCCGCCAATAATCTATCTCGTAAACGACTTTCGTACCCGAAACTTCACTTTCAGCTTGCAAGACTACTTTCCCTTTCTGGAGCATCAATTTATAGAAACTGGATTTGATACTTGCCTTGCTATCCTTGCATACGGAATTGAGTGTTAACCTATTTGACTTTCCACTGAACTTATATTCCGGCGGCCTTAAGAAGTGCAAAGTGCAGTTATCGCCTATCTCCTTAAGTATCAAGTATAGCTCGAGGATAGTAAGCTGCTTTATTGCCTATTCCAGTTTCATCGACAAGTTTCAGAAGCGACATCCTTATTTGCAAGAGGGCGAGAAGCATAGGTCAGGGGCGGATGTCTATGAGAAAGGTTCGGTGCTTAATCCTTTAGAGGTTCGGTGCTCATGCCCACTCCGTCGGTTAAGTTTCGTAGGTAGAGGTGGAAGCCAGTTTAGTCTCGAATTTGGTACAGGTCAATAAGAGAGAGATTCAATTCCAATAGGAGAGTCAGGAGTTTACTATGAAGGGATCATCAACCATAGAATAAGCTGCCCGCTCCGCTCACTGACGTGCAACATAAGAATCCGTTTTCTAAAGAAGCAACCTTGAGTATAGGTATAGAAGAACTAGGTCATTAACAGAGATTCAATGATTTGTTGAACTGAACAACTTGACTCTGCGCTAAAATCAGTTCCAGTTCCAGTGTCATCTACGATCGATGGAAGAGAGGATCATCTCGAATCTTTTCTAGCTCTTTTCGAATGCCTACTAGCTTCAGCTGTGGGAGTGTTGCCTAGGAAAGGAGTTGGCGAAAGTGCAATAAGAAGGGAAGGGAGTTGTGTATATAGAACCTTGCTTGGTAATTATACAGATCTATACAAGATAAACCAATGAACTTCTATTTATCTATCTCTATTAATTGAAACTAAAGGTGCTGAAAGCCTAGAAACGAAACTCGCATTAGCTAAAGACAGGAACTCAACTAAAACCGATTACAACAGATCTTTCGAGCCCAGAAGAGATGATTGCCCGAACAAGGGAGGAAGAGGTAAAAAAGTACCCGAGTCTGACTGTGTGCTACCTCTTGCTGCTGACTCTTTCCTTTCCAAATAGATTGCTTTATACCATAGGTCTTGTCCCGATCTAACTTCAATTCTATAGTAATGCCTTATGAATCTTTCTTGAAGCCCTTCTTCTCATGATAGCGCTTAGAGCAGGGTAAAGAAAAGTGATTGATTTCTGGAAAGTGTTTTGTGGCTGACTCGAATCCGCCTCCTACATTGTAAGAGACATTCACACTTGCTGTTGGAAGAAGAGTTAATAATGTTCATAATGTGGAATCCTGGATGGAGAAGAGAAGTAACATCTGATGATATTGGGCCTGACGGAGCCGACACGGGAGAAATGGGGAATGGTTGTGTAAATTCGGTGTAGGAAAAGCGCGAGGAGGATCAAAGATAGATAGAAGAATAGAGGGTTGGTTGGGCGATGAAATAGAATGATATTTACAGTCGGATCGGTGAGTCTGAGTTATAGATGCTATCCATTTGGCTGGCATTCATCTTCCTAATTGAGCTCTTACCTTATCTAATCTAGTTTATGACTGACGGTTTGAGATCTAGTTTATGACTGACGGTTTTACATCCAAAGTATCCACTGCTACCATGTACCGATCAGGCGATGTAAAGTTGTGGTGGCGTACTCGATGGAAGGATATTCAGAATGGTAGATTCTTGGCAAGATCTCAAGAGATAACTCAAGACCAACTCACTTTCCCGAGCCCCATGTTGTGAGGAAGGGCGTAAACAGGACTTGGTCATATGGGAACGAGACCTATTATCGGATGCTGTAGAGAAACCCTAAGCGATCCTTAAGACCTAGCAAGCATTCCATGAGCCTGGGAACTTACCCCATAATCCACAGGGATAGGGTAGTACCGACCAGTGGATGCATCGCTGAGTCTCCATCTTTACTCACAGTAGTGGACTCTCGTAGATCAAAACCTTCTCATCTGTGAAATAAGAGATTCCCGTTCTAGACCAAGGCTTCATAGGCCTATAGTCCATTCCCAGAGAAAGCCACTGGTTATGCATAAGTAACGGAGGAAAAGCATGAACTCGCTCGCCTATGAACGACACCAGCTAGAGAAAGACAGCAAAAACCGAGGACTAGAAACAGGAAAGCACCTAGCTAGATACTCGCCATTGCCCGGGTCTTCTAGCGCTTCCTATGAATGGAAATGACAGATAACGAAAGCAATTAAGAAAAGCAGGTTGTCCATCCGGCTTCCTAGACTAGTATCTCCTTGTCTTCCTTGTTTCGGACTACAAGACAGACTAAATCAGCATATACCTCGGCAGAGGAACAAGCTTCAATAAAAAGGAAGCGGTAGCTACATCTGAACCGACCTCTCTTCTATCAACATCAAGCATAAGGACCGGAACTGTCTCGGCAAAGGAAAGAGGAGAAGCAAGCAGGGGGCAAAGCCTTCTCTTTATATATGAGTTATCGCAGTAGAGATCAAAGTGGATTGAATTCATCTTCTCCCCCAATATGAAGTATACGCGATTTCATTATTAGTTCGCCCCCCGGATTAATAGAACAAGGGAATAAGGGTGCATTTCTTTATAGAACAAGGGAATAAGGGTGCATTTCTTTATAGAACAAGGGAATAAGGGTGCATTTCTTAATAGACCTCTTCATCACCGAAAAGGAAAAGTCGGGGAGCGTACCAAACCTCTGAGGCGAATGATCGAAGGGGTGGAAAGACAGACAGAGATGGAGATCATCACTCGCACGGCCTTCTTTCGACCCGGATCTAATTAATGAGGTATTGTCTGAATCATATAATATAAGAATAGCTCCTCTGGTAGCCGGACTTTCATTCCCACTTCTGAGCTTGCTGGCTAGGCCTAACAGTGAGTTTATAGAAGACACCTTGGTTTGGCGAGATCGTATTGTCATCTTTGTATATCAAGTAAGTAGGGGATAGGGTAGACTCTCCATTATTACTCTATAGTAGAATTATGACTTTAGAGAGGAGCACTAGGGTCGCTACTTCTTCGATTACACCCCTCTGCTACTATACTGTCAACGCTACCTGATCTAGCCTTCTGTTTTGCGGTAAGGAGGTAAGTTCACTCCATTCTTAAATGACAGAGAACTAGGTTTCCGCTTATGTATCTGTATAAGACAACACTCGTACAAAACCTTTCCACTCAGGATTCTATTCTAATCGCCAACACAAAAGAAACAGGACTAGAGTAAGCCCTTAACCCAGCTTCTGATACGGCTCTTTACTCAACAAGCATAATGGATAGCGGTAGCGAGTTTCTACTTAGCAATTGAATCTTCACTCAAATATCTTGAGCACAGAGCACTAGGTGGGTTAGCGAGCGGGACTACACAGAGACCTTTGCTCGAACACTATTTCCGTTTCTCATTGAATTGATTTCACTGTTTTTGTGCTAATATAGAGATTCTTTCTTTGTTAAGCCAAGCGGCGCACCTTAGACTACTTTATAACTTAATAATCTTATTGTGCCGAGTAAAGGAAAACATGAATGGAAATATGGAACTGCTGTGCATATAACTTATTCTGATTACCCACTTATATATGATACGAAAACGATGGGGCCTGGACTATATGATACGAGAACGATTGGGCCCGGACCTGCTTCATCACCTGATCCAGCTAGAACGTCACTTTCTGAATCGACAACACACGAACTAGACTTGAAAGACTCCTCCTGCCGTCCTGACTCACCACTTACTCTCGCCATTAACTTCAGGGCAGCTTACTCACTACAAGATTCTTCCCCAAGAAACGTCACTTGCAGAATTGACAACACCACTCGCACTCGCAGCTTACTGACTTTCTACTGTTGATTCGGGAGCTTAACCTCGCTTAGGAACTCGATACTTCTTGTAGTTGCTTGTTTCAATTGGATGTAGTTGCGTGTCACCCGTTGCTTGGCTGTCGGCGAGTTGCTTCAGCCCTATAAAGTATAGTATTAGTTTTCAAGTTCCAGTTCATAACTTCAAGGATAGGTTCGGTTCAGAATCATCAAGTGGAGTTCGGAAATGCAAGTTGAGTGCGAGGTGAATCTGCTCTCTTTTCTCCTGATTGCCCTTAAGGCTCTGTTCACTTGACTTTGAAATAATCCTTCCCTTCTTGCCCAACACCAAGAAATCAGTCTTTCTCAAGCTACAGTCCTTTACTTTGTTAGTCGAAGCAAAGACTTAAGCTATCGGGGGAAATACAGATAGTCTCTTTTACTTTGTTAAAGCAAAGACTTAAGCTGCCATAGGGGGAAAGACAGAGATAGTCCTTCTTTCTATTTTGAGGGATTATTCCTTAGAGTTCTCGCTCAGTTAGGTCTAGGAATAAAGAGGTTGCCAAGTATACAATCCCATCTTCCAACAGCAGCTGCTAGTTCTCTACTCCGCAATGACTCTTATCGAATCAACTCCCAATGCCTGAACCGGTGCTCTGATCATACAGGATAAACAATTGATGCCAGATCCAGAGCTGCTCTAAGTGTTATAAGGATTTGACTCGCGCTGGCAAGGACAGATCTTCTTTCACAGACAAGTCTAATCCCATTCATTCCAAAACCAATAACCTTGGGCCCCCAGCTCGCACTCGACATGATCTTTTACAATCATGAGTCAGGAGGGTCAGCCCAGAAGGAGACTTGCCGTCCAGAGTTTTGTCTACGGCTCTTAGAAAGAAGCGAAATCCAGCCGCATGAAAGCAGTAAAGAAGAACCAAATGTAACGCTTGAGATTGGATTTAGGAATGGAAATGGCCCTAGGAAAATGGGACTGCCAATAGCCCACGAGAGAGAATAGGTCCTTCAATAAGGCGAAATAGTTGACTAAGAGGCCCAGGCAAGCGCCCAGCCCAAGGCTTTGAAGTGGGGAAGCTTCATGGGCTGAATGCAGAGAGGAGCGAATGGAATACTTGGAACGAGCCGGATAGGAGATTTTCTCACTGACTTTAGGAATGCGAAGGGACAAATGCCAAAGCAAATGCACAGAATAAGTAAGTCGACTGTCTTTATCCGGTCTTAGCATCCTCAGCCAGAAAAAAGTATTCTTTCTTTAATACCCGAAGAATAAGGGCTCTTCTTCTTACAGAGAAATAGGCGCCCCCCTATGAATATGAGCCTGAGTAAGCTTTTGAAAGGGAACGAATAAAATACCTAAAGCAATTCAGGTAAGAAGAGCGTATACAGTATAGAACATAGACAAATGGGATTCTTTTCGTTTTGTCAGGGTTATATATATATGAATTGGTCCGGTCAAGTAAAGAAATGCTCCAGTAAAGCGGGAAAGGGAATGCTTTTGTTAAGGAAAGCTTATACGTCCGCATTCTTCATCGACAGTGGAGTGGGCACGAGTCTAGTCAGCGAAGGAGAAGGGGAGGAACGCGACAAAGCGGATCTGGACTTTAGTTAATAAGTGAAGTCTATGTAGGCGGATAAGAAAGAAGACAAATTCATAATAGAATACTATATTGGTGCAGCCGCTAAAGGGGTTTTCAAAGGAATGATAGATGTTAGGCGGGGCGAGAATCTATATAGTCGAAAGATCCATTTTCCATCGATGAGTAAAGTGAAAGATCTAATCTATAACTATAAGTCAGGTGGGGGAGTGAGGTAGATTGATCGCTTAGCAGCTTTGCGTAGCTCGGAACGATGGACATCAGATAGCTCCGAACACAAGCAATGACTGATTAGCTGTGCACAGCGTAGGTTTCAGCTTATCCCGATGGAGATAGAAACGAATGAGCTGCCCTTTACCCGGAAAGAACGCGGGCAAGGATAGCTAGGCTTTATCATCGTTGGGTTCTACCCGGAGACGAAAGCCCACTTTGAGTCTTGTCCTGTAGCTAGCTAGCGCTGCTTCTTGTTCCGCCCCTGCAGATATATACCCATTTCTCTCTGATTCGTCTTCCGCTTTAAACATTGGAGCACTTCCCCGAAAGTCAAAACTGGGTTTGTCACACTCGCTTCGGTGGGTTTACACTCACCACTGGAGCATCAAAACCAAAAGCTCATGTTTCCCCCTACCCTAATATAAAGTACAGAATCCAAAGCTTCAGCCAAATCATCAGCTATAAAAGAGGGGAATAAATGATTCAAGTAGCCAAGCCAATATGGGTTCTATAACTACAATAAGAATACCCTTGATCCGGGTCATTCCGCAGTGGAAGTTTCTGATTAGTTTTCCCATTTGAGTCTGTGTTACAAAGTGAGTAGGATTCTTTCTTTCCACCTTAAGCGTTGTGGCCTGAGCCTGTTCCTAAAGCATAGGCTCTCGTACCAAATCCAAGGTATAAAGAAGCCTAGGCCGACGCCGAATCTTCACCTGCAGAATCCACAAACTATTCCAAATCATAAAATGAATGGATAGTAATAAAGGGCTTTTTTCTCCCCGATCTTAGTCTCTTCGAAGGGTCTCGTTCCGTTCATATGCCGCTCATTTGTTGCAGGGTTGGAGTATGGTTTTAGATCCAAAAAAGTAAGACAAGCGCTGAGTTCCGTCGTAGGCGAAGCTTTCGATTCGACAAATGGTTGATGCTCCTACTTCCATTGTGGAGCTCGTGTCTTTAGGGTCTTAGGGCCAGCGGTTCTAATGATTCCTACGATACATAAAGAGCTTGTTAGTCTAACTCGCTCGGCTTTCTATTTCATTTTTCATCAAAGATCTATTCTCTAACGTTAACTTGATGCTTTTTTCATTAAGGAGGACTCATATTCTTATCCTTCCTCGTCGAGTGGCTTACGCTCTTCTCCAACCTGTCGAGTGGCATAAGCTCCTCTCCTTCGGTTCTGTCTCCTGAAATCACCCAGAAACTTGCTTTGTTAGGTCTTCCTTTTATGTGAATTCGTAGAGTAGGCGGAGACCCTTATATACGATTGTAGTTTCAACACAGGGTCCCCCGAATATCTATCAGAAGCCAACCAACCCCTTTTCCTGGCTTTTAGGATACTTGCTGTCAGCTCTGCTCCCTCCTTGTTCTATGAATTCTGGATTTGGATACCAGACGACCATCCAAGGTTTAATGAGTGCTCCTATTCTGTTAGTTATTAGTTGAAGTTTAGCATTTTAGCTGAGTCCGGCCTGCGCCTTAAGCTTTTGTTTCTTCAGGTGTCTATGCGGGGGTGTGGCTTTGAGACAACCTTCTTTGGTAAATGCTATCCCGGTGAAATGGATCCGTTGTTGGTTACAGAGAAGCTAGGCGGGGGACTATAAGCAAGCTAGTTTTCGCGGCTTACTTCACCAACGAACGGGGTGTTACGAAAGTTTTGATTCAACAAACTCGAAAGGCAAACAAACTCAAACGGAATAAAAGTGGACTTACGATCCAAAATGAAAGGAGTCTCTCTTGCTAGAGCGGTATATTGCTTTTGGTCCCTTCCTAGTGCGAGAGTGTTTAAGGGAGAATCTATACGGTTGAAACTATATCCCCGAAAGCCAAGAGACGAGACAGAAGATGCATAGAAGACTATTATAGTGAAGTATCTATCCTATGTGACGGAGTAGAGAAGAGAGCACCTTCAACCGACAAAGCACTTATTTCCTGCTCGGCCAAGATGTGTTAAACAGAGAACCTTATTCCAAAATGTCTATAAAGGTGGATAATGGGACTACAGGTCAGCTCTGCTTTGACTTTTGCCAACAACAGTTGAAAGCAAAGAAACTCCGCGCAGGTCTTAATAAGCAATAAGCCGGTAACTAAGGTATACTCGTCAAGTAAAGCCTAACTGACTTTTTCGGCGACGGAATTGGATAAGTGGCCGATTCCATCAATGCGACTTCGTCCCACCTGTGAAAAAGGAAGGCATATTCTTAGGCGGGCAAGGAAATCAGAGGCCAGATATGTCTAGAGTGTAGAAATAGAATCTTATCATTAAGAAAATGCCCTATGTTGCGCTATCCGATCTCGTGAAGCCAATGGGTTAGCAATGATCCTATCAATTCACTAGTTCAGTTTCGGGACTTCCCCTTAATAATTACCAAGGGAACCGACCGTATCAAAGTTGTGTGATCTCTTGGCATAGCTTAAACTCGATGTAAGACGTTCCTCGCTACAAAGCCCGAACGAAGACGAAGGTAAGATTAAGCGAACGGGTTAGCTTTCCCACTCCGCCTTGCTTGAAATCTGTCTTGTGCCACTACTAAAGCCATTCTTTGAACTTACAACATGGGGGCTCACTCTGACTCTAGCTTCTGGTTTCATCAAGATAGGCGCGGCACATCCGCTTTGATGCCATTCGCTGCCCAGCAAACTACAGCTTGAGGTCAGATTGAATGATGAATCCCCAGAGGACAGTTACAGATTGAATCGATAATGGTTTCCGAGCCGTTCGATTGGAATGTAGTTTATAGAACAAGCTCATATTCCATATTCCTACTAATTTGCGAAGCAAACTATCTGCTTAGAAGTAAGATGAACTATTAAAGTCAAGTAGTCCCGGTAGTCCCGCCAGCTCTTGATTATTCTAAGTAGTGTGGCTTTCTTTCTTTCTTAGAATTCTCACCTGTCTTTGCTTTAGAGATGCGCGCCGTTAGGTACCGGAATGAACGCAGATAGAAATAATGAACTTCCGTCTTACCAGATATAAATAATGAACTTATATATAAAGGAAAGAGGCTCGCAGGAATGCATTCAATCGCGCGCCAAGCTTCTAGCATGAATTCCCATTAAACCATGGGTAAGATATGCAATCCTGGCTGTTTATGTCTATCCCTGGCTGTTTATGTCTATCCCAGCGGGGCTAAGCAAACATCTTTCAAAGAAGGAATTGGTAATCGCACATATGAGACGGATTAAATAGCTACCTAAAACAAGTGATCAAAGAGGTTTGTTTCTTTCGTAGCGATTCGAAATCCTTCACCCTTTCTTTTAGAAGGACAGATCTGCTTCGTCGCTTTCCAAAACTATAGTAGTACTGAACTTTAGACTCTTGCTCGCCTTAAGGCACAGGAACACTTGCAGGAAATAGTGGTTTAGTTTGGTTTTAGTTGACATGGGAAAGTGACATCGAGGAACAACACTTCTTACCCAACAACATAAAAGAACCCGGGATATATGTCTTCGTCTTGATTGAGAAATCCATGGCGGGGTCGGCAAAAAAGAGTAGGTGTATTTGATTTGGGTAAATCTACTTAGTATACTTCCGTTGCTGGTGCTACCGTCAATATGGTCCTCCAAATCCCTATACTATAGTAGTAGTAGGTGCCTGGACCCAAAACTCGTAGGTGCCTGGACCAAAAAGGAGCTCCTACGCCCGCTTTCACTTGGCCAATTACAATGAAGAAAGCATCCGTTGGTCAATGAAGAAAGCATCTGGCTCTAGAATTTGATGTTAACCTATAGGCTCCGGAGCCATCACCCTATCATTTGCAGACGGAATCAATTCCCCTATTTATTCCCACAGTAAGGCGCTGGAAGTCTTTTCATCACTAACCTGGTCAATGCCCGAACTGAAGGAACTGACCTAAGCATGGCTCTTCCTACTAAAGGAAAGAATCACTGACCGAACCGAAGGATCATTTATTGCATTGTTCTTTTGAATCTATCTATTGGTCTATGCGGAATTAGCCCTCCTTACATCTTTATCTAGTCTTAGTTCTGGTTTGAACAGATCCCTTTCTGCCTTTGCTTTGAATTTCCGGGGGAGTGGGGATTTGCGACCTTCTGCCTCCACTGCTTCCACTTCCACTTCTCTTACACTGATGAGTCTAGTTTTTCCCAAGTATAGTATTACAGTGAATTATGACATATCTAAAAGCCAGAGAAGCCTGTTACTCTCTTACATAGTTTATACCAGTGACTCTCTTACATAGTTTATACCAGATAGAAACTTAGTCTAACACAAGATCTTGTTTAAGCTCAGCCAGGACCTGAAAGAGATCAGTAAACCAACGCTTCTTCCTCTACAGACTCAAGCCATGAGACAGTTCCAGACAACATGCATGCCTGAGGTACGCCATTCCTCTCGTATCTCTCGTCCTGTTATTTGCTTTCTTTCATGCAATTCTTTTGTCTCCTACTTTATTGTTCATTCTGTATCTACTTGTAATCGTGTATATCTTGCGAGTCTCTCTTCTCCATAAAAGAACCCAATTCCTTTGATTCTTATGAAGCGTCATCTCAATCATGTTGGAGAGAGACCAGAGCTACAAGTTCTTTCAATAAGTAATACCTGGGGAGTGATTTTGTTCCTTTACTTAAAGAAAGGGTAAGCGATCGATTTGAAACAAGTAGGTGTGCAAGGTCAAGCGTAAAGCATCTGGCTCTTTTCTCTTTTTTCTAGAGGTACGTACAAACGGCTTATAGCAAACAAAATCCAGTCTTTGCTCAATAATATAATATTGGATAGATTTGGAGGAAACCTTCCGTCCAGTTGTTAAGATGAAAACGATGAGCACGGCTATTGCTGCATCAAAGAAGTAGTCCCTATACAAGCTAGATGTTCCAAATGTCTTCCTACAAGTAAAGAAGTATATTTTGGATTTTCAACAGAGCTTCATTATTCCAGGTTGTTTTGGTTTTCAAAATAGAATAGCACTCCGCAGAAGTAAGCTCTTGCCCCTTTCTCTCTAGCAGGTATCACTGGTTCCAGACCAGCTTCCACTCCTCAATAAATCCAAAAAGCAGAAAGCAGAAACATAGACTCATTCCGCAAGATTAACCAAATTCTCGAAAACTAGTGGGAAGCTTGCTATATTGGACTCTATATAGACCAACCATTGCTTATGCCGTATTTCAGTCAATTCATGTAGCAGCCCAGAAGACGTACGTCCTCATCTAGATGCTGTGAGAATCATTTGAAGTGAAAGGATAACCATATAATGAAATTCGATATTCATCAAAATGGGAAGTCAAAGTCAATCAGTTTCATCGTATTCATTCCTATTAAGAAGAATAAGCATAAGCAGAGCGGTAGACCAGACCAACAATTCCATCAATGTCGGGGTCGAGGAATCAGATAAAAAGCACAAATAAGAGAGTACGATCAGTAATATTAGGAGTTAATAACTGTCATCAGCAAGTCCACCAAGCAACGTAGTAAGGCCAATGGAACAGAAAAACTCCACTATTTCTTTCGCCGAGCTATCATAGCATCACCGAGATCATATAGAAAAGTAGAAAATGACCCACACTATCAGATTGCTTAGTCCCCCCGTAAAGCATTAATCTAGCTGTATTAGGTAAAACAGTAATGGAATCCATAATTTATGAACTGATTGATGCTCTTGCTCTATCACTAAGGAATTTTGCAGTCAAAGAATTGATTGAATCTTTCGGGTCGAGGTCGGGAAATGATTAAGTGTGGCATTGAAGTAACAAACAGGTACTATACTCAGAATAGAAAGAACCAGGCCAGGTACTATACTATACTATTAAGTCTGAATTGAACTTGAAGTCCCGAAACAGAAGAATGAGCTCTGTTTCCAAGAATTGGGTAACCAACCGGGTGCTCTGTGCTCTTACCTACTTCCTAACGAGTGAAAGCGCTAAAGGGCCGCTAGTGTTCGTCTTACTTGCTTAATTCGGCTCCGCGTCCTGTCTTCATGGCGGTAGGGCAGCTCTTCAACTACTCCAATGGTAAATCCGTTTCTGGGAAACAGGTTCTTCTATTTTTTCGGTTCGACAGTAGCTTGGCTCTATGCTTTTGTCACTACGTAGTTGCTAAGTTCACTTGGCGAGTTTCCTCTTCGCAACAGTACTCTTCTCTCTTCTAGGCGCAACAGGACTATTTTGTTGTTCCGGGTTCTGATATGTTTGTTTTCAATTCAATATGTTCTGTTTTCTTTCTTGCGTAAACAGGGGTTCATATATGGTATCTTCTCCTACTCTTTCTCCCGTATACAGTATCTTATCTTGTTCCTACTCCTGATCTAGCATTTTCTCGAGTCGCAAACACAGATACAGACAGAAAACGAGGAAGAGAAAATGTACGCATAACACAAAGATGAACAATACAATAGTAAGCTACCTATCCCTTGGGTTACAACCATTCATTCTATAACAGGCGGTACCCACACATTCAACAAGGAAAGGTTTCGGCCTACCCTCACAATCTTTCGAGAAAGAGCTATCATAGCATCTAAGTTCTTCTTATTACCGATTTGGATATATTAAACTTACATGTTCGAAAGCCCTTGTTTGTTTACTTGTTCCTAAGCTACTTCAGTGACTCTGCTACTTCCTGCCCTAGATAATAACCCCAACCTATTCTATTGACTAACACTTGCATTCTGAAAACGGACTTTCCTTTCGAAGGACCTTTGTTCTCTAGACTTACCCATTACTGCTGGCTACAAAGTCAAGAATCTAGCTTGCTATACTATTATAATAGCGTAGGTCCAAGAATCTAGCTTGCTATACTATTATAATAGCGTAGGTCTCTGTTAAGGAAGCGAGGTTTCAATCAGTTTCATCCTAGTTTGTTGGCGATCAGAAATAAGATTGATTGATTGCCTTTACCTTCTATATTGGAACTTATTAGAATCAAGCGCAAATCAAATGAACCTCCATCCTATCTCTGGGCCTGTACCCTAAACTAAGAAAGCGGGAACCTATATTGTCGTCCCACATTCCGAAATGAAAGCGGTAACTCTAATTCCTCTTTTTGCTTTCTCTCCTATACCAGAAAAGTAGAGCGACTCCTAGTTTCTTCTTCATCTGGGCGCTTGCTAAAGGTGGCACAGAACTAAGCCCAAAGGACGACTTGTGGGGTGCTCTAGGCCTAAAGGCTTCTCTTAGTAGCAAAGAAAGTCATTAATCATATAATAACAATTAGAAGTTGCTATTAACGGCAAAGGGAGTTACACACTATTCTCAAAACACCGTTAGCTCCTAGCAAGGTATTGCAGCCGCCCCTAAGTTAATAAGGGTCATTAGGGAGTGAGCTGAATCTAAGATAAAGTCATTCTATCAAACCCTTGTAGTAGAAGGCAGCCATAGTTGTTTCATAATCCAAAATAACATAGCAATACGATAAGGTTCAATAGTCTTAATATTCTTTATCTAGAATAGGCTAGAGGGTGGAGAAGCGTACCCTAAAACTCCATAACATCAGTCTTTTTGTCATGGCGCCCCCAGTCTATACATTCATTGCCTATCTACTCTGGACCGGCAGTTCCTTTTCTTAGACTTCATGTATGGGGTGGTAGAGCCTTATTACTAGATCAAATGGGGTCTCAGCCTAGCGGCATTGGTTTTCATTAGTAGTTCCTTGGCCCATTGCTTGGCCTGAGCCTACTTAGTGTCATTCTTGCCCTAACTCGTTCCATTCTTTCCCTCACTCGTTCCATTCACCAAGGAACGTATAATGTTCCGCGGTAGCGAGTTAAAGACTCCTAAGTTCCATTTCTATCCTACTAGATGCGGAAGTGGAATCAGTGATCCTTTCTTTATTAAGAGAACAGCCATGCCACTACTGGACAAGTATAGAAACTCAAACCAAAGATTCTCTATTTACTACTTGCTTAACACAAGCACCCGAACCTAGTAGTGGTTTCATTCTGACTTGAACTACTGAGTTGCCGGCTCACTGGTATTATTACTTAAGAGAACAGAACGACTTCTCTATTTACTACTTGCTGAACACAAGCACCCGACCTCCATACTTCCTCTTTTCACTCAGGCTCTGTGAACTAAGTCAGATCTTTCAACACCCGAACTAGAATGACTTCCCAACAGAAACAATACTACCCGCACCTACTTCTTTTGTTTTAGCACCCGAAACCAGACTTGAAGACTCCACTCGGTATTCCACTCCAACAGAAAGATACTCGTCTCCAACAACTGGAACTAGCCCTAAGGTATTGAACTAATTGAACCTATATTATCAGAGTTGCGGTAATTTATATCATAACTCAGAACTACTTGCAGCTTCCTTTAGCGCTTACTTGAGAACTGATGCTTCTCTGGCTTCTGCTTGAGCCTATTATTCTTAGGAAACTGAGTCTGATCTTTCGAGGGCTTCTGTCTGTAAGAATAGGAATATCCCTAATAAGTATAGGAGTGGCACTCTCCACCAGTCATAATTCAAGTTAGCCAGAGGTAGCGGAGCCGGTCTCATTCAGTCAATAGTTGTCAGCTGCGGTGCCTGTATTGAATGAAACTATCTAGTATCATAATTTCAGTGAATCATTTCCTTATAGGCAAGCCATAGAGGGCAGGGAAATCTCCAGCTCGGAAGACTTATTATGCTATCGATTCAACAAGTTGAGAGTCAGGAGCAGAGGCTGGCGAGGGAGGTGAATTCTTTACTTTAATGAGTTAGTTCAATTCAAAACTTCAGTACAAATAGGAATAAGGAAGGGGGTTTCACTTCAGTACAAATATGAATAAGGAAGGGTTTCTACCTGATATAAGTTGGTAATTAGAGAAGAAGAGGATTTCTAATGTTACCCGAGAGTAAGCTAATGCACAAACAAAGTGCTTCAAGCCTTTCTAGCTCTAACTGCTGATTTCCTTTCTACCTAACAGCTTCAAAAACACATAGCAAAGTAGGCAATAAGAATGAAGTTAACAGAGATGCTCTAGTATTGACTTGGCTTGACGAAACCCGGCGTAAACAGGATTTGTCATAACTTCATTATAGCTATATATTGGCAGCCGCCGAAAGCATAGACGAAGACAGTTTAAGCTCCCAAAAACAGGACTCATTACTCACTCTTTTCTTTTCAACGAACCACTTTCTACTTCGAGCTGTGGTAGGTCCTTCCTTAGCTTCTTAGTTGCAGAATAGTTGATACAGGCCTGACCCGCGCTTACTTATCAATTGCAGCAGCTTCAGATCAAATCAATAGGAATAGGAATAGTAGCCAAATCAGAGTAATCAGAGTCAAATCAATAGGAATAGTCAAATCAATGGGAATAGTAGCCAAATCAGAGACTGTTGGCACACCCCTGGAAAGTAAGCTAATGCACAAGGGATTGATTTAGTGGCTTGGCCTCGAACACGGGACTTGAAGTTCATAAATAAGTTCGTTATTACTGAGCGGCCCCCCAAACAGGTATTGTAATAACAACTAATAAATCTACTATATGTAAGTTGATTATTCTAGTTGTCTTTGCGTTGCTTGGCCCCGCTTCTGATACAATTTATATTCTATCTTATAGGAGTGGTACCTACTTCTGATTCTTTCGTCGACTTTCCTTTTCGAGTGGAATACCGGTAGGCTTGAAGCACCTTAATTAATAGGCTGAAGGAGTCACATTGGAAACAGAAGAATTAGGCAATAGGGTTCCAATGGAAGCCGGTAACTCACCTAGTGCTCTCAACATCAAAGGCAGAATGAAACTAAGTGGGCATACAAAAGAAAGAGGAGATTAGGCTTCGGCAACAGATCCCTTAATTGATTCTTATCCTGCTGCATTCTATCTCTTCCGCTTCTGATCTTGAAACGGAGTATGGGCTTGATCCTTACTCTCTACTTTATGAACCGCACTCTACTAATATGGGTACTGTACTCCCAATAACATATACTATTCATTAGGTACTATAAATAGAATATGTTTTACTAGCCAGTCCTGTTTTCATTGCTTTTGTAGTCGTAGCTTGGCCGTATTTCTGGTTTTCGTTGCTTGGCCTCGCTTCATTCAAATTGTAGCTTTGGTGTAGCACCGGTTTCGGCAACTCTTTCTAGATTGGATTCTCTATATCCTGGACTCCTGAAAGGAATCAAGTCTCTTTTCACAGCTCCACTATTGATGCTGTTACTAAGCAAATCCAATCATACAAAACAAAAGAAAACGAAGAAGTGTTTTTCATACCAAAGCCAGCGTCAGAGCGAGTCTTTTCTTAAAGAAGAGAGTTCCGGAATTATATAAGCATTATGGAATTATATGAGATATGGTGCTTGAATCTGATCAGCCCGAAGGTGGTTTAAGGCAAGTGACGCGTCTGTGATTGTGCAGATAGTCAAAAAGGGAGTCACACTCAAATCCAAGCAATCTTGTCTTTACCAGGCTGCAGGCTTACTTCCTTTCTCCTCTCGCACAGTTTCCATCAGCTCTTAATAGAACTGCCAAAACTTGATTATTGACAGGGAATCGAATCTCAGTGGGAGGGGACCACGTTAGCTTTTCCATAAATAGGCTCCAGCATCGCACTTTGTTGAAAGGAGAGGACACCGCTGGGAGGAAGAAAAGCAGAAAGTATCGGCTTTGAACGGGCTGCCCGCTCACTATAGCCCTCAGCTCCAACTCTCACTTGGAAAGCATATGCATTGGCGCGGCTCTCACTGAAGATAGGTTAGACAGGAATAAAGAAAGGAGAGAACTGACTCTTGTATTGAAAGCGAGCTGATCGATCCGGCTTACTAGTTTAAGTGAGGACATGAGAAAATCACGGGCTCGTTCATTGATGTGTTGCGTAGTGCTCTTTTCCTAATATGATTCTAGGGGGGCCCCTTTTGATTCTTAGTATAGTCCGCTGAATGAATTAGAAAGACAGCAGTGAAGTTATACTTAAAGGTAGCCCAATAGAGAGTTATAGATAAGCACAGTAAAACAAACTAATATTACCCGAACCCTTTAGAGATAAGCACAGTAAAACAAACTAATATTACCCGAACCCTATTGTTGTAAAGGAACCCAATCTAGTAGCGGAAAGTGGAGCAAGCAAATCTATACGATCTCTTATGGCCCTTCACTGCCTATTCGTGGTGTCGAAATAGGGCAGTTTCGTGGACCCTTTCATGTCCTAACTTTGTATGTTGTCTGGAGGCCTTAGTAAGAAAGGATGGTATCCGCTCACTGATGTGGAATTCACTCTAAAAGTCATATGTCATATAAAGGGAGAATAAAGAGTTCGAGAGATTAAAGCAATAAGAAAGTCATTTAATAAGCCCGAGAGTTGTCTTCTTCTTTAGTTCTGGAAATGAGAATATAGACAGAAATACAAGCTTCTCCGAGTGGGGCTGAGGATAACCAATGTCTTGTCTTGTTAGAGAACAGTAAACTTCGCGTCTTTCAATTGGAACAATATTTGTACAGAACAGAAAGAAAGAGGCAACTATGCAGGAAAGAAAAGAATGAAGGGGTTTTCTTGCAGGAAAGAAAAGAATGAAGGGGTTTTATTACCAGTCGCAGGCAGTGGAGGACTGATTGCTTCCTGAATTCTTGTTCTCAATGCCTACAGCAATTCAAAGAAGCGCTTTCCCACTCTCCTTGGTACGAGATATGAAGTAGCCCCAGGCTTTCCTTTGTTTTCATAGAAGTACTGCCCGCCCCGCTTTCTTATGCTTTTGCTTTCGGATATATACCACGAGACTGGAATTAGGAGTGCTCTGGAGAGTCCCTATAGAGCCAAGAAAGAGTGCTTTGGAGAGTCCCTATAGAGCCAAGAAAAAAGGGGATTATTTGACAAACCGCTTTTACTGACTCGGTCATTCCGTTCGGCTCACTCCATTCCCTCCAACAATGTTAAGATCCATTATTCCCTCAAACTATAGGTAAAGATAAGCCCCCTAAAAACATTCCAAGCATTCCGCAGCCCATGAAATAAGGGAAAAGTCATCGACGAGATATCGATAGGTCTTCGCTTCGGACCAAGTGGAAGAGGAAGCTTCATGTCGTCTCCCCACCGCTCGGGGCTTTTGCTTTACTCGATCAAGCGTCAGAAAAGGATTTGAATGGATAGGCGACTCCCATCTCGTTTATTTTATAGAAATGAGCGGACCGTGTCAAACTCCATATTCCTTCAGTACGCAGTTTCTTGTGCAAAGATTAAGTTCGGGGGGATTCTTATCATAATTCTTTACGAGGAATAACTTGTTCTTTCTTTGGACTGCAGGAATTCATATAATTGCTTCTTTGAGAAAATCCGGAGTGAAAGCAATCCCGTCACTGTCTGCACTGTGATAACTGGCTCACCAAATCAGTCACCCAATAATCAAACTAATCTCTTTGTCCACTAGGAACTTATTACCTTTGGTTTTCTATCTCTGGTTTTCTGTTCTATTATTAGGATCTTACTTCTCGAAACTTAAAGAGCGAGCACGCTTTTCTTTCATTCCTTTGATAAAATTATAGCAGGAACACAGCAATGACCCTTACCTGGCTGTTTCTCTTTGATCCGCTTAGTTATGGAATCTATTTCTTATTTCAAAGTCTTGGGATCCTCTATGATTTAGACTCAAATAGAAAAGCCAGAGATATTGACCTTTTCTTCATCATCCAATGGAGGCCCCCCCGGAATCGCTTTTCCTTGATATCGAACAACAACATATCATTTTGGAGCACTGTCCTCTCCTTGCGTGGAAATTGAAGCTTAGTAAGTCTTCTTAGATTACATGTATATCTTCTAGCCAATCAATCCGACCTTGCGTCCATCGCGAAGAGCAGAGGGGCTCTGATCTATAGTCCTATGAAAGATAGAGTGTCAGATCAGTCGAGTCCGTGAAATGGTCAACTTTGGACACTCTAGCCTCCATAAAAACGGTTATACAACTTTGATTCACTCTATTATTGACCTCTGCCCTACTTAGTATTTATTTAGTGAGAATATCGGCTTTAACTATACTCAAACTAGAGAAAAACACATGTAATAGCCAGAGACAGATACGGAAGTCAAGCTAGTATCGGGGCAGTATATTAATTATTCCTAAGAGCAGCGGATGCGCAACGGAACAGCTTTAGATGTAGGAGCGGTTCATAGAAAACGGATTACTCCTTTGAATCTCAAAACCCAATTGAACATCTCGTGATTCTGTCGCTCAACTGCCAAGTCAGTTCTTATAGAGCTACCTCGCGGATTCATTCATAAAGAAAGACTTGTTTCAGAGAGAGGGCTCGAGTCCAAGCCCAGAGATAGAGAAATAATATGGAATCCTTCTTCAATCCGTTCGGGTAAGTCCATTGAGTAGAAGAGAGCAAACGATGAGAGCTCAGATTAGTCATGTGGACAATTCCCCTTCCAAACACAACTAAGCATGGAATTATTCAATATTAAGATCAGTATGAAAGACAATGAAAAAACCAAGGCTTGACAAATGAGATTTTGAGTCCACTTTGATGGGAGCGTCTCTTGAGCCAATGACACGTTGAAGGAAGGATACTGGAATGAATCGGATTTTCGATGACATCCTTTTGCAGTACCAACTAAATAATGCGCTATCTGTCTCTTCGCTTCAAACCATCCTCCATTGGGGCCTTCTTCCATTGGTCAAGGAATATTCTATGTCTGGGTTGGTTCACTTCAGTTATCGGTAAAAAAGTGGGATTCTTTCCCCTATTACTCATCAGAACGAACTTTGTGTTAACTAAGCGGGACATATTCAACAACTCTTTCTTATCAAAGCCCTTTAGAGTTCTCGTGATGGCTGTTTTCGGCGGCTCTTCCCAGTTCACGGCGATTGCTATGGCCCACTGTTTGGGCTTTGGAATAGGATCTGTATCCGACCTTCAATCACAACAAAACTCCCAACATACCTTGAGATTAGGAGACTTCTATATATTTGACATCTCCACTTGAGCAATGAAGCTATTTGTCTGGCTTCTGCACACAAGATCCTTACCATTCATGCGAGTTTCGAATTATCGTCACGCTTAATAGAGTTCGAGCTTTCTCCTTTCTTGAAAAGCATAAGTATGGAAGCTGTGAAAAAGTAAGCAATTACGAGCGCCAAGTTCATCAGTGTCAGCTGCTATAAGGTAGAGAATAGAATGTATTTGGTAATATTACAAACATAGATACTAAACTCAAACGATTGGCAAACGAGAATGGACTGACTGGAAAGCTGGGTTCATGAGGGGCGGAATCAGACAAGCTGAAGCGGTAAGTTCATAAGTTCAGTATAAAGCAAGGGAACAAACTAATCCATTAGGGCGAACACTGTTTAAGCTCCCAAAAAGAAGACATCATCTTTATTTATTGAAGACATAATTCAGAGGTGTATCGGGACCCCGAGAGAATAGGTTGGTTAGCTTAAAGAGGAAGGTCGGGATTTAGGGTCGGGCAAGCTTATTATACAAAAAGAAATGCTAGTTCGCTCTTGTTCGATCCTGTCCGAATCCACTAATAGGAATATCAATAATATGGGTACGCTGTAGCGCATATAATTAGAATATGAGTCAAATCAGAGAACAACTCGACAAGCAACGGGCCAAGCCCAACTCCCCTGGTAGTCAATCTCACTTGTCGTCCGGGGCCGCCCCATCGCGTATTCCTTTCCCGCCTTAACGCCCAGTAGTCACTTATCAAATTCTTATCATCCCGCCCTCAATTCTTTAATTATAAGAGAGATCAGCCCATATCTCCCTACCTGCTTGTTTTTAACTACTTATTTGAATGGAATTACTGAAAACAAGGCTCGAACTACTTCTAACAAGCTTTCAGCACCTTGCTCTTATTCTTTGCGTGATGCTACTTAGTTTATTTACTTATATTTATCCATATGTTTCTTTCTATTTCATAAGAGTAGTTTTCTTCTATTTTGAGGGGTTGTTTCTAAGAAGTCATTAGAGCACAAAGCTGTCTCAAAAAGTGGGTACCCTTTCATTGAACTTTATAGCTCTTGTTCTGGCGTTCAGTAAACATCACTCTTCTTCTCTTACCTGGCGTTCAGTAAACATCACTCTTCTTCTCTTACGTGCCTTTCCGAGCACCCGAAGGCATAGAGAGTCAGGAACTCCATGAACATGTTTGTTGTAGTTATGACCAAGTCCTATGTTTACTAGTTTACGGTTCCTTTCCTTGTTTCTCTATCCACTTTCCTTGCAATATAGTCTCCTTTCCTTACACCTAACAGGCTTTCAGCACCTTTCTTTTTCACAGAGGAATAAGAATCTAGGGGCAGGTCACGATCTATCATCACATTATCATACTTATTTCGTAGGGGTGCTCCTATGCAATGTTTGAGTTAACTAAGTCTCTAGTGCCCCTATAGAAGAGCATATGTTACTTCTCCTCTTCCTATAGCATATGTGACTTCTCCTCTTAAAGCAACTCGGGGTGCGAAATCCGTTTCGTTCTCATTGCCTACGTAAGGAGGGGTAGTAACCGTCGTCCTTGCTAGGTGTACAAAATGAATAAGTTTCGGGCAAGTCCACAATCAAAAGCTAGGCGATAAGGCAGTTTGTTGTTTCGAGGTGCCTAGCAAAGTCCTTCCTTCAAGTTTACTGCTTCTATCTAAGTTCTTAAATCAAAGAGTCAGGAGTGAGTTTTTAAGCAAAAGAGCTATGCAGTGTTGTTTACTACTTCATTATCTTAGTTGTGTTGTGATAGAGATTATTTTCGAACTTTGCGCGAGATATCTTCTTTTCAATTTCATTCCATTGGGTAGGGCGCGGTTTAGAGTACTTTAGTCTATGGTTAGGCTGCTGATATTCTTTGATTTTCGTCTCTTATCTAACATGGTGCAGCTTATTTTTGTTTGTTGCGGGAGAGATTCTCTGAGAAGAACTCCTAACGTTCAGACAGGAAAGGAACTCCGTAGTAAGCTTCAGTAACTCGAGAACTAGCACCCCCTACTACTAGACAAGTAGGCAAGTAGTGACTTGGTTATTATGTTTTCTGGTGAATCGCTAGGAAGAGAGAAAACCTGCTTTAAATGGAATTATTTGAGGCTTTTCTGGCTCCGATACCTCTATTAGTTCTGTTCTCTTCTTTCAACAAAGAATTCAACAAGCTAGGACTTTAGTGAGTCTAGGTTTAGAGTAAATGTTCTCCTTTACTATATAAAGATCAGTGTTTGTTAGTACGTTGCCATGAGCAAGTCCTGGGGAAACTTCACTCCTCTTATGACAAATTCCCTATCTTTCTCTTTTCTTTCTATCTGATGCTTCCGCGCAAGAAACTAGTGTTGTTGGCCTTATATCATAGTCCAAAAGTGAGATGTTAGGCGTAACTCGCACTCCCAGAAAATAGACTCCCCGTGAAGAAACGCTAGCAGGTGATTTCTGACTTAAGCGCGGAGTGGGTCAATATCCTCAGCTAACGTGAGCTCCTCTCCTGACTTAGAGCCAATAACAGAACAAGTAGACAACTTTCGAACCGCATTAGCTTAAGATCCCGATCTTTATTCTATACTTTAATAATAGCTTGCGTTTATTATCAAGCTTGAGAACAGGAACTATACTTTCAGAAACGAACTCAACTGAACTTCCCCCCGCGAAATCTCTTTCTTCAGATCCAGCAGCAGGTCCGTATTCAGATCGAGATCCAGTAGTCGTTAAAGGGAACAAACAAATAAGCGTTCGTTATGGAAGGGAGTTCTTCATCCGCAACTAAATAGAATTCTCTTTGTCTCTTTATCCTAACTATTTTCACTATTGGATTCCCATGGCTTAAAACACTCTGTTGACAGACCAGACCCACTAACAACAAGTAGTGGTGGAGGGCAAGGTGCTTCTGAAGCTAATGTAGTTCAAGTTTCATCGTATAAAGAAGCAGCCCTTAAGTAATTGGTGTTGTCTCCGAGATCAGAAGCCTAACCTTCCTTCTAGAGCGCTTAGTGACTTGGCGAGTGGAATCTTTCTTTGTTGGCAACGAGTCAGCAGCAATAAGGTATCGAACTTGGTAAGGGTAATATTACAAACTATATTCCTTTTTGATATACTATGGCTCGAAAGCAATAAGAGAAATTGTATCTCGAAAGTCAGAATGGAAATGGAGAATATATCTCTCGCACCAGTAATAGAATCATGTCAATACTCTGTCCTCTTCTTTATACGGAGCTTCTCTTGCGGATTCAGTTACCGATGTCGACTTGACTTCTCCAGCTGATGATGCGGATCCAGTTTCTGCTTATACTTACTTACTTTATACTGAACCTTTATTTGATACCGCTTAGTGGGCATTCCAAATAGGAGATTAGGCTTCGGCTTCTTTTCTTAATACGACACTTTCTACTTGACCTCGAACAGAAAGAAACGAGTATTCTGACTTCACCGACACAAGAACAGAAATAGACAACACTGCTTCACCGACGGAGTAGGCATTCTCTTCTACTTCTGGAACAAGACTTTTAGATAAAGCTTCCGATCTTGAAACTGCATGTTAACTTGCTTCTTTACTGGAATATTGACTTTCTTCTTGACTTGCCTTTGAACTTGCCCCTTGCGAATACTTCAAGCTATAAGTTCCATTGAACAGAGGTTACACTTAGAGAATCTAAAGAAAGGATCAGTATCTTAATTATCAGCAGTGTGATATCTCTTAGTTGGCGAAGCCGAATACTCATCTCATCTAAACTTGTGGAATATCATCTAGATAAGAGCTTTGTATAGAAATCAAGTAACTGGACTGGACACTGCACTCCTTCGCCACCCGGAGACAAAGATTCCATAAAGAAAGTTCCCTGCCGTAGAGTCTTGTCTTGTTCGGGCAAGAAGAGAAGAGATGAGCTGCTCTGTCACATTCCTATTATTTATAGCACAAAACCCGGGTATTCTGTTTTTTCTTTAACCGAAGTGAAGTAAATGAAAAGGAGAAAGAGGTAGCTTACTCGCTTTGAGGCCAATTATGGTTTGCCGATCCGATTGAGCACATTTGGAATTCGTTTACCACAGAGTGGGCTTTTTTTGACACGACTACTTCACTATGTCTGCTTGCTCGGAAACTGATTGAGAAAAAGAAGGGGGAAATGACCTCTCTGTCGACTTAATTGCTTGCATCCAGATCTTTAGGTCATTTGTTGCAGGGTTGAGAGGAGACCCATTCCATACTACACTTCTGCTATCCGCGTAATAAGAGATATAGGGGAAAACAAAGCAATGCCCCTCCGTAGTATGATGGGATTGTCCAAAAGTCACTCGTAGTTTGAACCTCTTGCCCGCTCCGTGAATAGCTCCATGGGTACCACTACCGTTCAATGCCTACAGAGACAGAAGAGGAGCAATTGTAGCTAGCTTGGTCTTTCAGAGTCAAGCACTCGTCATTATTTGACAGACATACATACATACAGATGAACTTCTGGATTTAGATGATGAGAATGATCTTTGATGCGCGCAAACCAACAATCAGCTCGGATGTACCATAGTCCTAGTTTGGGCATAAAAACAAGTAGGGCCGATACTAGACCTCTTCCCTTTCTCTGAGTAGAGTCTCTTATTCTCTTAACTGCAAGTACAACTTAATCCTTCTAAGTGCTGATCCTTTCAACTCAACGATCTTCTGGTAAAGTAGCTGAAAGATGAGCCGAGTTCCACAGACTAAGGATCCTAAGAGGCGGATAGAACAGTAGGATCTCATATCTTCCTAGCCTGATTCCATTGAGACTATGAATTCTGGAACAACCGATGCATTAGCTTTGACTCCCCTACATTGAAAAGAAAGGCCACTGAATCGACTCCCTTACCTAGAGATCATTGGCCTCTTTCTTTGTCTTAATAAGAACTTGCTAAAAACACCTTCCATGATGATGATGAGTGGAATTCCCTAGTGTGAAACTTTCCTAAAGCTAAAGAAGAGAGAGAGTGCGCTGTTGATGATATACATTATTCCAGAAGTACAAAGCAAGAGGAAGAACGAAAGAAAGCATAGTCACCCAGAAAGAAAGCATAGTCACCCATTTGAGGAAGTCATTCAATTATGCTACTATTAAGGGAGCTCCATACTATCGGGTAGAGGTACTCTTAAAGATTGATCTCTTACTACACCTGTTAGCCAGCTTATCAGTAATGCTTTGAGTCCGTTAGTGAGCTGTGCGTTATGAGGTAGCTGCGACATTGTGCTTACGTGAGCAATAAGTGAGTCAGCAGTGTTTTGTTACTCCATATTCCATTAGAGTATCCATCCGTTATTTCACCGATGCGAGTGCCAAGTTGTTTCGAGTATAAGAATCCTAACCTAGCTCCAGGTCTAAGGATATGTATAGGCTCATTTCCGGGATAAACCATTGATGGATTGAGTAGGTCAATGGTATAAACTATTGATTGATTGAGTCGGTCAACTAGAAATCACATTAAGGATAGAATAGAAGACACTCGTAATGCATCTTTGTTTTCCTGCACAAGAACAGAACTAGTACCTAAGTATAGTACCGCTACGTGGGCTTACTTACCATGAAATCCATGAAGAAAACCATCCCATCCATCCGCTTCTTACCCGTCCAGAGTATTGTTTTGACTTCCATGAGTTGAGACCTCCGTAAGGCCATGAGACGCGCAACTTAGCTGGATACTTATCTAAGTCAAATGATCCTGATTCCGTGGGGACTGACAGAAAGATGTCTGGAGTCGAGTCGCTCAATCAAAGACAGTTCTCGTTCAATTCTATCTTAGCCGATCAAAGGTTCACTCTTTCTCCGGCCCCGTTTCGGAGCACTATTGGATAACTCACTGGGCCCTAAGCTTTCTCCAATCCAAATGGAAACTGTAAAGATTCAGCGACATCGATTCTTATCTATGTCATTTATGGCGTTGATCGGATCGGGTGCTAAAGTCAATGAAGTAGATTCTACATACGATGAAAGTCAAATGAATGACCAGGAACTTTAGAGCAGAGGAAAGCTGCTTGAAGCGAATAGAATAGTTCTTTCTTTGGACAGTAGTGGACCGTATAAGGACCGGCTGCTTGAAGGGAAGGGAATCGAATTGGTACTTCCTTCTTTGGAGACTGTAGTGGCACCATAGTATTCAAGAAAGCAAAGGCAACACAATAAATAGGAAAGCATTGCACCGTGGATCATGGACAGCTTGGGACAGTTGAAGACCGTTCCCATTCAATCAAGCCAACACAACAAAACGGAGAGAGGAAAGCTGCATGAAGGGAAAGAAGTCGCCTAATAACTAATGCATATCATGAAGGGAAAGAAGTCGCCTAATAACTATTGCATAAGGGAAAGAAGTCTCCTAATAACTATAGCATATACATAATAAGCCTAATAAGCATAGTTCCAAAGTCAGAGACAAACGTAAGCAACAATTAAGTAGTGTAAAAGTCAGAGAAGGAAGCAACAATTAAGTAGTTCCAAAAGTCAGGATATAATGGATAAAGAAGTGTTCCTCGTGCTACTGATAAAGAAGTGTTCCTCATGCTACTCCTAAAACAATGCTGCAAAGAAAAGACAAAGATGTGTGGGTAATCAAAGAAAAGACAAAGATGTGGGTAATCGGTTAGGCTCAAGCATCCTATTCAAGCCAGCAAAACATATGAATAATACTCAAAACCTCGCTGTGTAGTGTGTATCCACTATACTAATGGTATAAATCAAATTGCCTTAAAACAAACAACAATGTCAAAAAGGAAAGGAAGCTAGAGATAGTCATTTTGGGTTGAGTGAATGAAGGTGTCCTCAACGCTGTCTACTTAAGGCCTACGCTTTCATAACTTTTGCAAACTGTAGTATCTAACCGACAAAGAGAAGAGAAAGAACCGACAAGGCACCAAACAAACTACTACACTACATAATAAAGATAGTAAGGAAGGATCCAGACTGAAGCTAAGCACACCCTACCGTAACTTCTCGTTGTGTGACCCGCGTATAATTAATAGAGAGAGCTACAAATCGAACTCCCTACCCTATTGACTATAGCTTCTAAAAGAAACAATGGGCCGACTATCTATAGCTTCTAATAGAAACACTGGGCACTCTCCCACTATCTCTAGCTTATAATCTGAACCACACTAAAAGAAGCGCGGCACGGCTTTCAGCACCTCGTTTTTCTGTGACCCGCGTATAATTAATGGAGCTACTAACCCACCGTCAGCGCTGCCTTTTCTTAGCCGAGGCAAGTCAGTCAACAAATCATTTCATCAGATCCATCATATTACCTAATTAGATACTCCACTCTGTTATTTAAACCTCACTCAGGACTCTCCACTTTCATCTATCAGCTGGTCACCTACCCCTGGAAACTCCCATAACCATTAGTGCCCCAGAGCCTTTGCTTTGGTTTCCTAACCTTATGCCACTAGAAACTAACTTATTGAATTTCATTGAATTTAGTGCACCTAGGAAATAAGCACAGTAACCACATTCTCCACTCCAAAAGTTCATTATTGCACACCTAGGAAAGCAGTGCCAAGCGATGGATGGTTCTGCAGACTCAATTCATAGTATTCAAGAAAGCCTTCTCTCTTACTTCGTTCGAAATGTGCTGTCTTGCCACAACCCAAGGGCATTTTGCGAGGAGCTCACTCTCTCTTTATTTCTCATTCAATGTCTGATAAGCGAGTGTACTTTCTTTTTTTCCTCATACGAGCCTGACAGCCAGTTCATTCATTCTTAGAATTTCTTAAGGGTTTACAGAACTAGTTCCGTTTTTGTTCAATGAGTCTACTAATACGGGAGAGTCGATTGATTCATTTCACCAATGCTTCTCGTGCTGCAGCAAGGTACCGACTTATTTGCTTTACTTACACGAAATGGCAGAAAGTGACTGCAGGATTCTTCGAGAAAGCGCGGTTACACTCCTTAGTGGAATCTCTCTCAAGGAAGCAAGCGGGGAAAGAAAGACACTTTTCAAGCCACGCTACTCTTCGTTGTCCCAGTACAGACAGACTTCCTCATTATTTAGAATGAATTAACCAAACTGATTATTCCCGCTTTCGCACTTGTTCAATACCAAAGAAAGAGGTCTCTCCCCGAGAACGATTAGAAAGGGTCGAATAAAAGCTACTCCCACTCGGGAAGTCTTAAGATTCAATCAATCAGGATCTCGCCCACCAAAAGTGTCTCCAATGCCACAAGATCAAGGGGATCGAGAAGAATTAGAGTGATTCGTTGAATAGAATATACGACATATTATATCATTGAAAGAGGGAAGAGTTAACTACCAATCAGAGAATTAGGATAGATTTAGTCTATTAGATTCTCACGGGTCTTAAGAGAAAAGAACCTTCTTTCTGGCTGGAATATTGGATTACTATAGGCACTTGCCCCTGACTCGAGAAGAGCAAGCAAGCAGGGCTTTTGTTTCTTCCTGACTATTCTGACGCATTGGATTTCTATCCGCTACGGGAGCCCATTCAGTGTTTTGACTCGACCCTTCCTATAGGATTGTATAAGATGCACTTGCTCCCTAGTAATGAGGGATTCCATTTCTGTTTCAAATAACACTTTAGTAGCTTATCTTTCTCCGAGACTTTGACTTGATTCTTCCCCGCCTCGAAGCAAGTTCAGAATTCTGTGTACTTGGGATTTGTCTTTTCGATTACCCCACAGTAGGAGTAGGGTCGGGCAGAAGAAGATAATCCATTAAATCCCTTATTATAGTGATCTGGAGTCGCATTAGTGAGCAGCTTCGGTCATGAAAAACACTGATGAAATGGCTTTAGATATAAGACTCGCCCCTGAAACAATAAGCGTTAGCGTAATGGAACAAACAACGGAAAAAGCATACTGTTGTTGGTGTTGGCGAAAGGAAGCCAAAGCATTGTATAGAATACTACCGGTAAGATTACAACGTTATATACTAGGGCAGGCAAGCAAGTCTATGTTGTAGCCGTAGCCATGTGGTTTCCGCATAGTTTCCAAGGGCGATACAATATAGAAAGTATGTTCTCATTTATCATTATCTATCATATTACGGTTCCTACATAGTTTCCAAGGGCGATACAATATAGAAAGTATGTTCTCATTTCTAATAAAGATAAGGTTCTCCTTTCAAAGAGAAATAAGGATACTTTAAGATGTATGGTAAGAATTGTAGGCCGGCCAAGCCATGGTTCTTCCGCGGTACGCTTTCTAGAGATAGACTTTTATAGTGGACGGAGTGTAACTAAGGCGACAAAGAGGAAAGGGAGTTTTCCAGTGATAACGAATACCTTGTTAACGGGAGTGAATAAACAATAGTAGATCAGAGATTCACAACAGCAGTCGTTACATGGATAGGCATATCATTGACAACTAACAGCACCGGCGACCTATAGAAAAATACAGTGTAGTGTCACTTTCTCCCAGTGTAGTGGTTTTCTCCGTTGTTGATTTGCCAGCTCCTGCTCTTTCTGGATCCTGTAAAGTAGTAGGTCAAGCTCTGCAAGTAAAGTGATGTGACTTCTTTTCCAAGTTAGTAAGGTAGCTAACAACGTTAGGCCGAGCTAAACTCTACTTAGTGTAAGTCAAGCAAATCCGTCTTTACCTTGCAGCTGCACGCAAGCATACCAATAATAGTTTAACGATTAGCAAGTGCGCCTGCTTTCAAAAGGTTACCTCCCGCTTGCAGATAACTTTAGCGACTTCTGGTTTCATCAAAGCCATGGGACTAGACCACACCCACAAGTTCGGATACCGGCGTAGACTGTGATGAGTCGAGATTAGGAAGTTCTGATTCGAACTCTGCCTCCGCGAGTGACCCGATGGGCTTGGCTTCTTCATAACAACTACCTGCCTCCGCGAGTGACCCGATGGGCTTGGCTTCTTCATAACTATTCCCAACCTATGTGAAGCACGCACCTTCTTCATAACAACTCCCTGCCTCTTAAAGTGACCGATGGGCTTACTTTGCAGCTTTTCAAAAAGCTTTCCTTCGTAGCAGAGCCGTCCACTACCACTAGCTATAGTGGGTTTCTTTCGAAACACAAAACCCATATCTACAAAACCATTCTAGAACACCAGGCAATAGAAAGGTACATATATACTGATAAGGAATCCTATAAGTCATACTGACATACTGGATAAGGAATCATATAAGTCATACATATATACCAGATAAGGAATCCTATAAGTCATACATACTACGAAGAGGTATAGACGTACATTATGGAATCAATCATCTAAATCGGGGATGGTAGTCGTCCAATCTGAACTGAAGGGAGTACAAAGCATCCGGGGTGTCGCTCGCTAGGTCTCACTCTGGGCATGGTCGTTCAGGCTATCATCATACAGAGGGCGTCCTTGGGGGGCTAACCGTTTTTCATTTGTACTATACTATCTCCTTTTTTGGTTTTCATGGGAATGCTAATTCTAGAGAGTAATAATGTGGAGCCTTACTTGTCTTTTGACTCGACCCTTCCTAGATCCCCATGCAACACCGAACAAATAGGTTGAGCTTCTTGATTGAGAATGACCTCCCTATAGAAAGAAAGTACTTTTTGTAGTAAAGTAAAGCACTTTTGGGATAACCTAGTAGTAAAGTAAAGAGCACTTTGGGGATAACCATTCGCTGTGAATAAGGATTGATTATGAAATCAAGTCGGTGTTAACTAAACACTACATAGGCCCCATCGAGTTTCCACAGAATCCAAAGAAAGGCTCTTCCAGAGTTTCTCGATGACTTGCCTGACCAGACGAGGATTGGATTAGTTGAATGACAAAAGCAGAAGAAGGCAGAGCCGGAAAAAGGAAACGTTGCAATTCCTAGCTTCAAATAAAGTAGGGCTAGCACTGATATAGCATAAAGTGGGGCTAGCGCTGATAGCTCTTCATTGATTTCTTCACTCGCCGCGCTACTGTAGTATACGCTTGGCTAATAGTAAAGGTAATTGGCTTGTCGGGATAGAAGGTATACGAGAGAATCAACAGTATCTTTATTCGCTTCTATATCAGGTGCTGGCTCCTTTGAAGAATGTAATGGAACTTCCACTGATGCTTCAAGGAGAGGTGTGGTATATAGAATGAGCTGTTCGAGTGGACTCTCAATTCCCTTGTTTTTTAATGGAGCACTTTTCCAGTCAAATCAAAACTAATGAAAATGGTGAACAAACTGAATTTCAATGAAGTAGAGTATAGAGAAGGGTGCTATTACTTGCTTAAACACTATGGCAAGAAGGGTGCTATTACTTGCTTAAACACTATGGCAAGAAGGATTCCATTACATTACCAGTTTGCGAGATCTCAATTCCTCTTTTATATAACATAACATCTGGTTCCATTTCCATGATACTGTTTTCCCGTTATATAAGTTTGGGCAAGAACAAGTTCACAAGCGTAAGGCGTCAGCGTCATTGAGTGACTAAAGCGCTTCCGGAGTTTCTTTACGAGATGAGCAGCTTTCTTACATTCCTTTGATATGGGCGGTTTCTATGGATTCCATTCCAGTTTTTCAATTGGTTAGCAAAAAACAGGACTTCACTCTGATTGGGGACCGGCGCACCCCGAAACAAACATATTTCAGAAGTGAAAGAAGTGATTCAAGGAATGAGATACGTCAGCTGGAGAATTAGATAAAGAAGTAGGAGACTTAAAGCAAGGGACATAAGGGTGTGGACCACTAACAGCTGTATTAAAGCCCTGTCTGTGTTGGGAGTAAAGTAAGCCTATGAGCGGGGCAGTTTTATATCCGGAAAAGAGAGACTTAGTTAATAGGTAGTGAGTCTGATAGATGTAGATAGGCGCCCGGGGTACCAGTTTTCTAGTTCTCATTAGAAGAATCATAGGTTAACTATATAATGTTAGAGGAATCAAAGTGATAATACATAAAATGAAAGTAAGTAGTGGACAAGCGGAGTACCAAAGAAAGGCAGCCGCCTTGTTTTGTGAAGTAAGTGTTGAAACCCTTTCCTTTACTAATGAGTTTGATTCCGAAGCCTGTTACTGATGAGTTTGATTCCGAGTTTAGAGTTGTTCTCCTGACCAGGTATCCTGACTTTCTAGTTAAACTCTTTCTTTTGTTGGTTGCATTCAACAAGCAACTACTAGACGCCAAGGGCAAAGCAACGGCGTAAGCCGCTGCGCGGCAGCAGCAGCATAGATATGTCATAACAAGTTATAAACAAGCTATGTATTCGACCAAGCAACTACTAATGACCGCCAAGACACTACTAATGTGTCGCGGCAGTGTTGTTTGAGATCTAGGCGGCCAAGTAACTACTAACGTTACGCGGCAGCCAGTAATAGCCATAACAAAGTTATTACAATAGATGCTTTCGGGAGCCTGTGTTAAACGGTAGCGAGTTAAAGACTCCTCCGCTCCATTCTGAGTGGCACTTGTTTCAGCCTGATAGTTAGATGCCTGAGTCTGGTTAGCAAGGGTTGGTGTCTGATTGGATCGAGTTGAAGGCTTGCTAGCACTGGGTTAAGGGCGGAATCTAGTACAGGATCATAAGAAACAGAATAAGTCTTGGTACACCCATCATATATCTTGGTACACCCATCATATATTATATATGAATGAAGGTAACTAACCATGTGCTCTTTCTCGCTAACCTAATGCTCTTTATAGAAATTCAAGACTGGAGAGAATAGAATGATCAACTATACAGTATCAGAAGAGAATTTCATGATCAAATACAGTCAAGTCAAAGTTATTACAATAGATGTGTTCGACTTCCATTTTTTCTATACCAACTCAGTACACATACTGTATCAAAAAGCCTAGCAAATGAATTCTTCTCTTATTAAGATAACGGATGAAACTCTTAATTCCACTCAGCGGTAGGAAAGGTCAGAATTCCACTCAAGGAGAGGCCAGGCCAATAGTGGATGACACTTATTTCATTGCCCGGAGTAAGAGCACCCCCAACCCATGAGCTTAGCGCTTCAAATCCAGTACTTTCTTCTTTCCCTGAACAGCTAGCCAGTACTTTCTTCTTTACCAGAGCTAGACTTTACTCGCACAAGAAGTGGAATACCGAGGAGACAATTAAGAATTAAGCAAGTAAGTAACAGAGAGTCAAGGAAGAAAACAAGTAAGTAGTACAGTATTGCCAGCTAAGTAAGTATTGCCTGTTGACAGAGCTATAGGGGAGAGATTGGAGTTGATTGTTGGATTCAACTCGTTCGTCCACTCTAACCAGAACAGGGGATTCCACTCCTAATGAAGGTGCTGAAAGCCTGCCGCTACACTAAAGTAGTTCCTTGGCTCATAGCAAATAGTAGAGGCTCTTACCGATGAGTGAACCTCTACCCCACAAAGCCCTTATTATAATCCAACTACCTTCTCGCCCACTACTGGACTAGCTTGACTACCTCGACTATGGACTAGAGCATCTCATATACCTATGGAAACTGGCAACTCAACTGATCTTGCAGACCCGAACTAACTCTCACTCTTGCATAACTCTATTAATGATTCTCTTATGAGACCCCTCAGGACTACCACTTTCTACTGGCTCTGTCTCTCACCTTTGAAAGTAAGGAAGACAAGCTATAGGAATGATATCCCAATTAGGAAATGAGTCAGCTGGCAAGTAAGCGAGAGCGGGTAGTATGAACTAACTGGAACTAGGGTAGGGCTATTCAAAGCATCGAGCAGTAAAGGCCAAAATGCAGGGGAATCAGCAGCGCGCTCTTTACAGCCATAGTTTGTGTACGAGTATAATTTGAGGTTGAATCATCAGAGGACAAGGAAGATGACATCGAATAGGCTCTTTCGGGTTCCGCTTGGAATGAAGGAATGGAATCTACAGCTATGGAATCGGTTCTTGGCATATCAGCTCTTGTGCACTCCTATTGGGAAAGTCCTAATAAAGTCCATTCTTTTGACCCCGAATACGCTCTTTCCACTTTCCACTTGGAATTCCTCATGCACTGATAAGTAAGTAAAGCTTTCCTCTTTTCTTGGCATATGAAAGATATTAGTGGAAACTTTGACTAAGGCCTACTCCACGTGAGAGCAAAGAACATAATAGGGATAAAGGAAAGCCATACTAGTTCCATCATTTGCGAAGAGAAGAATGGGCCCCAATGTTCCTCGTCTGATTTATTGGTAATTTCATGACAATTTCTCTAATTATCTTATTTCCTACCCAATCCTCTGCTCTGAATAAATGAATTGTAGAATAGGCTCACTTACCCTTATTATGATTTGATTAAGGAATAAGGCAAGACAAGAAGTTTACTGCCAAGAAATAGTGGAATAAAGCAATAATAAACAAGCAGGATGAGTGCCAAGAAATAGTGGAATAAAGCAATAAGGAGAGTCTAAATGAAACACACCTTTCCCATCGGTGCCTTAGCCATTGGTATTCTTTTCACCTACTTAGTCAAGTAGTCTTTAGTGGGTAGAACTTATAGGGTGACCATGCCTAGAGAGACTTCATTCTTGGGTCGAAAGCGGGTGTGAAAGAAAGCCGGGGCATCGGACGTGGATAGCACATAGCTCGGCATCGGACGTGGATAGCACATAGCTCGAGCGGGCTAAGCCATTGGTACAATCTTCTCCTTGCTCCACTTTGTTTGCCCGGCGCTTACAGGTCACATTCATTTCCGTCGAGCACAAAGCCTATTGACTGCCTCATCAGGGACTCGGGAGATAAGGTGGGTGCGCTCTTCTAGGCTCCATATCAATCACTTCATTGAATTTCCATTAGTGTGGTGACAAGATTTTCTTAGTTTGAGTTCATTGGCTTGGATACAATATCCCCAATCAATGTCTTTCTCGGACGTGAGAGTGCGGGGCTAATCAATATCTCTCGTAGAATGAAATGCCAAACTCTCCTTCTTATTGCAGGAGCAAGAAAGCAGGAATATATATATGGGTGTAGTTACACATTTCTGTCTTCTTCTGGCTCTGGGAAGGGCTTACCGAAAGAAAGGGCTTGAGCCAGGACCAAATAAAGGCTTTGAGCGAGGGAGATCAGAAGTTGCAAAGCTTCTTTGTTGGGTTCCAGGGTGGACTAAAGTGAAGCTCGAGCGAAGCTATAGGGGGGACGAAGTTAAGGTTCGATAGGACCAGGGGCCGGAGGCTACCATTCGATCAGATTTGACTCAGGTCTTGTCTTTTCTTTTGAAATACCCTGAATCAATGAAAGACGTAGCTCGGAAGAATACGTCTTGACCTTTGCTTCGTGCCCTTCACCCACACATCAATACTTAACCCACGACCCGGTTACTTTCTGTCTTATTTTGCGATAGAATGACAGGGGATAAAGGGTGCTGTCACCATCCAACTGCTATGACGTGAACTCGAGTCTCAAGCCTACAGAGAGTTTCGCCCTATCGTCCACCAAAAGTGGGTAACATACAAAAGGAAAAGGCAACTTCCATCGGCTGATTCCCGAGTAAGGTAAGTAGAGGTTAGAGTAGAGGTGATTCAATGAAATTGCTTATAGTTCCAAAAAGGGATTGATTTGTATAAGAATAGAAAAGAGAAATAGAAGAGAGCTCCATCCTATGCTGCTTTATATAAAGGATATGAGAAATGTCATTCGGGAGCTACCTACACTGACCTCTTACTCTTCGCCTTTAGCTTCCCTTACTAATAAAGAAAAGTACATTAATGACTAATTAAAGAAAAGTACATTAATGACCCTCCTCTAACGAATCCGCTATCTTACACATCGTAACCTCCTCGAAAGAGTCAGCTCCTGCACTACGTCCCTCCTACCCTAGCGCTACAAGTCTTCCGCTCCTCTCCCGTAGGTCGAGCCAACTTCCTCTACCTTACAAACTAGCATCTTCCTTCCTCTCTCTCACTTACTTCTAAAGATTAGGATCCAAACTTCTTCATTAGGGCTCGCACTTAATCCATTGATCCTAACCGAAGTAGGGGGTGGAGAGAACTCGCAACGTCACTCCTCACGCAGGAGCTCAACAAGTAACCAACAAGCAATAAGAAGAAGCTCCCTCCTTAAGTAGAATATATACAAGGTCCAATTATGCGCTTATATAAGATGTGCACTCTATGAGATTAAGTAATTCAGTGGTTTTTTCACTGTGCTTCTATTGCACTCAACTCTATTATTTAGAGTCTGCTGTTAGGTTACTACTTTCTAGAGTAGCCGGGTGTGAGTTAGATTCTTTGCAAAGACTCCCTTGTGCGTTAGCGAATTACGCGGTGGGATAACCATCTTATTGGATTTTTCACTCAATTCCCTTTTGACTTTAGTTAACTCCCAAAAAGCTACTACTAAACAAGGTGCTGTATTCGCTGACACTTTCTACATGACTGCGCCAGGGGCATGATCTTCGGCTTCTGTATACGACTTAACAAGAACTGGAACAGGAACTTTCTATTCTTCATCGGGAGCTAACACTGCTGAAGATACTAGAACCAGAGCTGATGATTCTGATTCGAGAGTCGATGTCGATCGCCGCTACTTGTTCCTTTAGACTTTCCATCTTCTGCTTCATCTGGTCATTATGCTTAAGATCTGTCTACAGCTGATGATCTCGTAGACTACTTGAGAACTGGAACTCCACTTTAGCGGTCAACTCGCCTTGTGTCATTTGAATTGTAAACTCCCTTAGCGAGCCCTAGCCCTAGTAGATAAACGGGTAATATTAATTACTTCCATATGATCTCAACTGTCTGCATTCGAAATTCCTACTTTTTCAATGAAACAAGCTTAGGGTAGAGCGCAAAGGTCAAGTTCACAAAAGGAATAGCACTGTAGCAAATGAGAATTAGGATCTTATTGAGACTGTTCCTAGATACTAAACCTCTGCAATTGAGAATTATGTCTGAAATTCTTTAAGTCAAATGGTTGCTGTGTTTTGTTACTATATTGAGAATAGTGCATTTATATGAGTATATGGCTGGCATCCCTTTTCATTCAAATAGTATTGAAGAACTTATTGGGTCCCTTCCCTATCGCCCCTGCTCATCTATTCCGGCTTCATGCAACGATCTTTAATTCAGTTCAGAGATAGAGTAAATGAAGACTTGATCTATAGAGTGGAAGAGGAGTCGGAGGTAAAGGTAGATCGCTTTAATGAAGAAGTCGGTATAGGATGGTGTCCGCTTTGATAGAAGGAGTTGGGGAAGAAGCAACCCTGGATTGGATTCTATTTGGAAGCGAAAATGATATGCGGGAGCGCCACGCCTGTTAAAGGCCTATACGACTGAACAACCCGAATAATGCTGAGCTTGTATGTAAAGAGAAGGTGAAAAGGAGATGAAACGAATGCTCTGGTATCCATCTATCTATTGTCAACCTAAAAACACCTGTGACCTTAGGAAAGGCGCTAAAACTAAGAGGCCCATTGGGTTCGACTTTCTAATATAAGAAAAGGTTATACTAACACCTTAGCCAGATCGTCTTCAGCATGAAGAGAATCACCTTTGTTCCGAAGGCCTAGCAAGTTCCTAGATTCTTGCTCTTTGTTCCGAAGTTGTAAAGCGAGTTCCTATATTATCTTTCTCTTTGTTCCGAAGTTGTAAAGCTAGCTAGTTCCTAGTATTCTTTATGAAAGTGAAACTCGTTATTTCCTTTTCCCGATCATCATCCCATTCTATAATTGAATAGGTCGATATCAGCGGTCCAATGCATTTAGTCCTTCTATTCAAGTGGCTCCTCTCCTAAGTGAAAGAGATTTAGGATAGCATTTCTCATAACTATGTTGCGTATACCCTTATGATGATTCCTTGTTGCGTATACCCTTATGAGGATTCCTTCTTCTTGAAATGAAGAATGTAAGGATGGCATATATGGCTAGCTGGAGTTTCCCTACTTACTCATAACGCCTATCTATCGGCTAAGCTATTTCCCTACTTTGACTCATAACGCCTATCTATCGGCTAAGCTATTTCCCTACTTTGACTCATAACGCCTATCGGCTAAGCCGCCTTTCCTTTCCCTCACTGAATCTTCCGGTTCTTTCCTTTCCCTCACAAATCCAATATCTTTGTTGTAAGCTGCCTTTCCTTTGCCTAAAATCCCATTTATTTCTTTTGTTGGCTGGCCTAGCTGCCTACGGATGTTCGGACAGATGATAAAGATGACCTGCCACCGCCTGCCTCCCCTTCTTCAATTGGTCTGTTTAGCATTCCCTATTCATCTAGGTTCCTTTGAGAAGTCTGTAAAGAATCTATGTTAAAGTATTATTACCGAGGGCGAGCTGCTTTCTGGGGATTATGGGAAATCAAGAAAAGGAGTGAGAGTTACCTTGTGACTTTTCTTTCTTTCTCCACGTAGAAAATGAATCAAACCAGTTATCCATCGACCAGCAGGTATTTATTATAAAAGGGTTATTGTTTATGCGAGTATAGCATGATTTATTGGGAGGGCTATTAGAAATCCACTTTCTTTGTACCTGGCATATTCGATTATCCACTTCATACCTGGCATATTAGATTATCCATGAGAAATCCACTTCATACCCTACATATTCGAAAGGTTCACCCACCCTATATATCCTTTATCCCGGTTTCACTTGTGCTAAAACTACTTACTTCACTGGCTTCTTTGACATGAATAGCCGCTACGCTCCTTTCTCTGAGTATTGGACTGGACAGACTTACTTGACTATTGTCTGTCTCTACAAGGACAACTAACGAAACTCGTTTTTCTCTATCTCGCAAAGGTCAACTAAACTAAAGGAAACCATCTATACTAACAATAAGGTTGCGAAGCAAAGATTAGAGTATAGCGGGCGAGTCCCCAGTTATGGAGATCCCCCTTCGTCTCCCATAGCGTAGGCTTGATTCCTTCTTCGACTCGTTTTCGGAAAGGAGCTATAGGCTATTGCTCGTATAGAAAAGACAAAGAAAGGTTGTTTTTCAGGATTAGCAGTTCGAGAAGAAAAGAAGGGTTGTTTTTCAGGATTAGCAGTTCGAGAAGATAGGTAGAGAGCCAGCCTTTTAGTCGAGGGCGGTATTAGTTGCAAGATTTCCTTTGTTAGGTAATAAATCTTCTTATCCACCTTTGTTAGGTAATAAATCTTCTTATCTATATATTCCACTCACATCTAATCCATGAATGAGTTGACTTTACTTGCTTAGTAAGTGCGGATTCACTGTTACCCAGAATATGAATCTGGGGCATCCGATCTAGGACGCTAAGGGACCCCTAAGTATCTAACTCTGCTATCTAAGCTACATTCGTAAGGCCTAAGCTGGATGGCTTTCTTTCTATTTATTTCTGTTCTCAAAGCTATACTATCCTATACTGTTGGTCGAGCATCTACTGTTAACCTATACTATTGATCGAGCATCTACTGTTTGTTGGTCAAACCTATACAGTTGGTCAAACCTATACTTATCGAGTCGTAGAGAGAAGCCGAGAAGAAGCATTTTGTTCAAAGGAGCCATCTGCCCCCGATCCAAGTACTAACAGTTTCTTTACACACCCCCTAGATAGGAGGGAAAGAGCCAGCAAGAGATTTCTAGATGATATCGTTCGGGAAAAAGAAAGATATAGTCATGATGAAGAAAAGAAATAGATAGTAAGTAATGATGAAGTTAGAAGAAGAACAAGGTATAAGGAGATAGTCATGATTAAGTTATAAGAAGAACAAGGGCAGCTGCGTATCGATATGAAGGCATTGGAGCCCGCTTGCTACGCTTCTATCATTGAATAAGAGAGAGGGAATTGCTTACAGTGCAATAAGGAGTAAAAGACAGAGAGAAGGAATACTTCTATAGACATACAAGGCTTGGTGCGTCGGAGAGCTACTAGGCCTTCTATAGTGTTGTCCATTGCATGCACTAATATTAAGCTTTCAAAGACAAAGAGCAGAGCCATCAGTAAAGAGTTGAGAGTGTAAGTACGAGCAGAGCCATCAGTAAAGAGTTGAGAGTTTAAGTACACAGTGAGTTTAGGTTAGCGAGTTGGCAGAGCGGGGATAGTGAGTGAGCTTTGGAGGAGTTCGGAGGTGTTGCAAATCTATTTGGAGAAGGTTGGAGGCTTATCTATGAATTTCTATGCAAGAGAGAACAAATGAAAATCCGCTAGGGCGCGGTATCCATCAATGGAAATCCCTGGAAAGAGAACTCGCAAACGCTATAATATATTGTTGCGCTGTAGTGAGTAGTCTTCATATTATGGATTGATTATAGTGCTTAGTCTAGGGTGGACTATAAAGTATTCTTCTAGTGCAACGTCTCGAGTGGACTATAAAGTATCCTCACAGCAACAAAAGTGAGTTATTGAGTTCGCAAATAAGAAACTACTCTCAGGTACAGTAAAGAGTCTATGTCATTGAGTTCGCAAATAAGAAACTATTCTCAGGTAAAGTAAAGGGTCTATGTTATTGAGGGCAACATAGGTGATTAGCCATTAGCGGAGTGGAACCTTGCCTGCGTGTTATGACTTATCCTTCTCAAGCAACAACAGTAGGATGAATGTACCTATATGTGATTCTTTAGGATGAGCGTGAAGCTAGCTATCTGATTCTTCTGTATGTGTGAAGCTAGCTATATTATGATTCTATTTCTTTAAATAAAGAGAAGTGCACATATGAGTTAATTGAATAATCTTACCATTCTTATACTCTACTCCACTTAATCAAATCATCTGACTCTAGCCTTGAATCCACTACTCATGGGCACCTTCTCGGATACTTTGGGTAGGGCATCAAAGCCTGTCGAACACGTAGTTACTTGTCTAGTCGTTACTTGCCTATACGCTTGGCCGTCTGACTTAGTTGCTAGTTTGTTCGTCGCCAATCCTACAGCAAAACAGACTCGGGAAGATACCTCTGTAAAGGGGAAACCTCCCTCATACAAGAGGACAAACAAACCAAAGGGAATTCTGGTATTTTCTGTTATTAGGGATTTCTTACCCGATGTAGAAACTCACTGATACTAATAAAGCAGCTAACATGATAAACAGAAGAAACATGCTAGTAGCGGGAGCAAACAATACCTTTGCTACCAAACACTTACAACAGAACAAAAACTAATACAGTTACCTTTTCAAACACCAGCGTTAGGAGTCCGCACAATCTTAGGAAATACATCTTGGTTACCTGAAGTAGGGCAGATAATACCTACCAGATCAAAATGGTTGATAGGAAACAAATCTTAGATAGGATTACCGGAGCCTTGCAATGTACTCAAATCTTAGTTGCAAGAGAAGAGCATCCGGAAGAGGGGCATTATCCAAATAAGGGAATCCTTACAGACAGAATACAAAGATATCACGCTCCTAAGAAGATACTAAGAAATGCTTTCCCTTAATTTGATGGCGATCTGTTTGAGCTTAACTCACCTGCTCCTGTTCTTGCTTGTCCTTAAGTGAATTGCTGTAAGTAAAGTACTGAGTTTAGCCTATGGGACTGGGTCCCGTTTTGCCTATCAAATCAATCTATTGGGGGTAGTTCTGAGTAAGCCCACAGAGTAAGCCCGAAGGAAGTTACTAGTGTTGAGTAAGCCCAGAAGAAGAAGGAAGCTAAGCTATAAGTACTTCAGTAAAGAATGCAACAGGAGCCTAGCCAGTAATAAGGGATATACAAATCAGATACTAAGAATAAGGGATCTACTAACAGGGCCAATCTTAATTCAGTTATAGGAGCTCCGGCAGAAGATCAATAGAGTACAGGCAAGGGGCCAAGCTTAGTAGTTAACCTCTTCTTCTCTCTACATTTAGTAGTTAACCTCTTCTTCTCCCTACATTGAGTGCAAAATAGGATAGATGTCCAGTCCACTCAACCAAGTAAGTCAACTAAGTAAGTAAACTAGCCGCGCCTAACAAGTAAGGAAACAAGTAATTCAGCAACCCCGGTAAAAAAGGTAGCTTCGTCTAGAACTCCTGCCGCTACACATTAGTAGTTGCTTGGCCCTTGGCCCGTTCCTTGGCGCGCCGTTGCTTGGTCGCCACGTTAGTAGCTCAATAACTCCTGCCGCGGAACGTTAGCAGTTCCTTGGCGGTCGTTAGTAGTTGTTTGGCGCTCATAACATAGAGTCTCTAACAGTACTTAATATAACATAGAGTCTCTCAATAATTGGTAATGAATAAATAGCAAAGATTTGGAATTCATAAATAATAATTGGTAATGAATAAATAGCAAAGGCAGTAAAGGAAGGGAAGAGGCATGGAGGACAGGGTTGACTCAAGAAAGAAGAGAGTCTTACGGCTCTTCTGTGCTATTACCTATTTCATCCCTCCGGTCTAGAATAGCTGTCTGTATTGCATGGATAGCCAGTCTGCAATGCTAGTGAGTATCCTGACTTATGAGTGAGTTTCTAAAGAAAGAGGGCCAAGCTAAGCTCCCATAATAAAGTAGAGTAGCTCCTCCATCCCACGTAGCGGTAAGCAGAGATCTTACGATAGACCATACCCCTAATTACACCAATGTAGATAGGAAGGATATAGAATAAGTCATCTCAGTAGATAGGAATAATATAGAATACAGTAGATAGGAATAATATAGAATAAGTCATCTCAGTGGATAGAGGAATAATATAGAATAAGTAATCTCTTCGGAGCTTGGGAAAGAAAGGGATCAAAGGAGAAGCTTTGGCATGAAGTAGGCGTGGGCACATGGCATTGAACTCAATCCGCAGCTATTGATCTACAACCGCTCTTTTCAACATCAGCAGTGCAATCAACCAACCGCTCTTTTCAACATCAGCAGTGCAATCAACCAACCGCTCTTTTCAACATCAGCAGTGCAATCTCCACTTTCCCATCTTTAGCTAGATTCAAAAAGCTGTCAAGCAAGGGCTTTATTTCTTAGTTAGTAGGGAAACACGGAATGCAGGTTTTACTACGTTCGGGTGTGCCCTGAGTTGCCTAAATCAAGGATAAGATGATTTTCAAAGCAAAGAGACCTACTTTACTCTTTGGAGGGCACTTTACAGATGGAGTTTCGGAGTGTGGGGGCTTCTGCCATAAAAGATAATCGTTGCGTGAGTTTGATAGCTATCTCTTAGGGGCTTCTTTTGCTTCTGTGCCCTTGGCTTGTAAAGAGAACCCCATTCTTAACCGGGAGCGAGGCGAGCAAGAGAGTCCCACTGCAGAACTCAATGATGGGGTGGAAGTCTGAGTTTTCTACAGGAATACCAGGAGAGGACGGTCTAAGTCAAGAGAGGACGGTCTAAGTCCAATCTTTCTTTCTATGTCTTAAGTGTCTAAGTCCAATCTTTCTTTCTATCTATATATGTCTAAGTGTCTAAGTCCAATCTTTCTTTCTTTCCTACTAGTCTCATAAATTCTAAATAAGTATATCGTCATCAGATGGAAGTGCAAAGGCTTCACTCTCTTTCCGTTTTTTCAGCCTAGTTTAGACAGTTGATTCAGAGCAGGAGGAATGGTTAATCATGAAGACCGTTCCTTTCTTTGGTTCCGGTGAAAAGAGTCTGCTTTAGGATGGGTTAATGTAAGGTGTCATAGTGGAATCCTTCAACGATGTGATCTTAGCTTAAGGCTTTGACTGTGGATAGGCCAGAAAGAATTACTTCATGCACGAGGTATCTAGCTTACTGTAAGGGTAGTACTAACTCACTCATAGGTTCCAATCCCCTACTCCCCTATATCTATCTCTATAGTCTTTTCTCGACTCCCCTATATCTATCTCTATAGTCTTTTCTCATTGTGGACTTCTTTTGAATGGATGCAGTTTCGATCGGAGGGAGTAAGTATAAGTTGTTGACGAGTTGGATTCTCTTCTTTAAGTCCTCCTATCTTGCCATCCACTTGTAGAGCAGAGCCATCGTTGTTATAGATTCATTGAACCAAGTCTTCTAGATTCTTTTCTTCCTAAGGAATAGCTCGCGGCAGAGGTTTCTATGATTCTATTTATCATCTTTCTTCTCCTGGTAATTCATGGATCCAATTTGGCCTCTCTCCTTTCTGGGCTTGTTGAAGAGAATTGAAAGCACATCATATATACTAGCGGAACAATACACCTATGACTCAAAAAGTAACTTATCGTATTCTCTCTTCCGCCGGCCTTTCACCCACTTATTAGTTTAGTACTTGGTCCTTAGCTTCTCTATAGTTTCTACTGGTGCGCTATCGCTTATTGACCCACTAGCAGTGTTGTCTCCAGGACTTGGACTCTCAATCCGGTGTGAAAGCGGAATCAAGATCAGAAACAGAAGCCAGAGAAGGATCTTAATCTTCAGGGCGAGAAGGAAAGTTGTTGAATGAGTTGTTCCAGAATCAGAATAAGATGGATTTCCTGCGGGATAAGAATCATAACGAAAAGTATAGTTTGGGGGAGTTGAAGTTTACAGTGATAGTTAAGAAGACAGATCTTCAGCAGTTCCTGTTCTAGTGCAAGTTTCATCCATAATCAAATCTCTTTCTGGTTGCCTAATTCTGTAAACTCCTAATGCGCAAGTAAAAGATGAAAATGCTATAAGGTATAGAAAGCGGGTAAGATTGGCACTCATATACTTTAGCTCGAAAGATCCAATTGATTCTTCAGCTTACAGTCATGCCAGGCCCAGACTTAAGTGCGTCAGTGTCTGTTATGGAATTATTTGTGGCCCTTAGATTATAGCCACCAACTCTGTTTACTGTTACTTCGCGGGTAATTAGATATAGATTCCAGTGGTTCACAATTCCAGGTGTTGGCGCTCGATAAAGTCAACTCGATCAGAAGAGGAAGCTGGAGCAGAATCGAATGCAGTGCTAGGAAATTCTTTATCTGTTTCAAATCAAAGTGACGTTAGAGTTTCATCGACCAGAGCAGATCCAGCAGTCAAGTCAAATGTGAGTTTTTAAGCTAAAGTAACGTGAGTTGGGGCGCTAAGTAAGACAAGAGATAAATAACATGATTCACTTTAGAGGTCGGGCGTGGTACCAAGAAACAAGTGTTTATTTAGTTGGTTAGGAATGAGTTGAGTGTGATCTTCAATCCTTTCTTTCCACTTGACTTTCTACGAACAGTAGGGAGAGTAAGGCCAGTCAATTACCACCTTTATGGAATCTGACCTTAAGGCTACGGCACAACACCGAAACAAAGAAACTTAGGCGAACGGCTACTACGAATATAATAGGGGAACCAGACTGTTGACGCTCTAAACTCAAAATAACATACATGCACTAACGCGAAGGTAACAAAAAAGGGGTAGATAACAATCAGAATAAGTTGGAAGAGCCCCTCTAACTAACGCTATAAATTATACGTGACTAGTATGATCTGATACATTGGAAAGTGTTGGCCGACTACACTCCGCAAATCACAGAAGCCATAAGGTATAGACAAGGGGGAAGCCATAAGGTATAGACAAGGGGTGGTTAAGATTACAAACAGCTATACAAGGGAAGTCAAGAATCAATTCAAGGTATAAAGCAGTTTCAAGATCATCGGCAGGATCAAGATCTTCCACTTCAGTTTCAGTTATTGGCTTTCCCTTATTGAGTAGTAGTCAAGACTTATATATGCGTAAATGTAAGTGAGGATGCTGGCCAGGCGCTCTTTAGCTGGAGAAGATGCTTCATCAGGATCTCATAAAGCATAAAGCGGGTCTAAGAGTTCGGGTGTTTTACTTTCCGTCTGATGCTTCTACGCTCGATGATAGATTCCATTCCCATTCTTGAGCTCCTTTTCCTTGTCGTTTCGATCCCTTATTGGCAGTTGGGCCATAATCCAAGTCCTTTCTTCGTCTCGGCTACCTATCAGATTCTTCTGTTCAGCTACCCTTTACTTGATTCTGAAACCTCCAATAAACTACTGGTGAAAACAACCTAAGTGCTTACTGAGCTCTGGCAAAGGGCTGGTCAAGATTTCTTGTCGTTACAACGTGCTTCTGTGCGCTTTTCTTCTTTTTTACCTACCTTTCATCAATTAGTTGTTGCAGGGAACAATCCGCAAGCCGTTGTAAGCTTAAGTGAGAGTTTCGGTATTTTGAATCACACCTCTCTCTATATGTATCACGCTCAGTTCTATTCTTTTGCACTCAATGTAACAAGCGAGTTGATTTAGCCGCTAACTCTTGTGCGTTAGGAGTCCCGTAACAACACTAGAAAGAAGATCATTTCAAACTACTATTAACTGAATCAATCTATAAGAAATGAACCTAACAGCTGACTCTTTTAAAGCTCACTAACACCCACCCTTGCCTGCCTTGCGCTAACATAGTATTGTTTTGTTGTAGCGGGGTGCGAAAGAACTAGCTGTGAGGTTTCAACAAGTAAACAAGCAATAGATATTATAAGTCATCAGTCAAGTAAACAAGCAATAGATATTATAAGTCCGCAGTGTATAGTTCCTTATTTCTATTAATAGTGTTTTTTATATTCTTTTTCAATTCTATTAATAGTGGCATTACTATTTTCTTTTCTTTGCTGGAATAGCGGAAGTAGGCTATCTCTTCCCTGCCGGCCTCCGAATAGGCTATCCACTCCCTTCCCTGTGTTGGTAACACCTCCGGCTTTTGGTACTGAACTAACTCCTTCTTTTCTTCCTTGATATATACTAAGGGAAGTCTGCCTATATATGTCTTATCCGAAGGTCAACGAATGGGCTCTCTGCTCCCTGTGTAGGGAAGACAACAACTTCAGATTCTCCTTCTTTCCTCCTAAACCCCACCCATAACATAAGGTGCTCCTCCTAAACCCCACCCATAACATAAGGTGCTTACATCCGAGGTCTACTAAATTGTATCCTTGGCCTTTATGGAAATCCTTCTTTCTGATTGAAAATGTTGTCGAAAGTAGTCCAGCCTTGCGCAACTAGAATTCTCCCCCGTTAGCAAACCAACTCATTCAATCGCCAGTCAAAGGTCTGTCTTCCTTCGAAAGGAACTTATCCCATGGTCACATGATGCTTGAATTAGAGTGGATTGATTGTTGGAAGTTTCGGAAATGCATGTTCAATATTGGGTATGTGGACTTGGATAGCTAATCTACTTATTTCTACTGCCTGCGTATGTGGACTTGGATAGCTAATCTATTTATACAGGGTCTGGAAAGCCTTAGAGGTGACTTTCTCTTTTCTGCCTGACACACACACCTTTTATTCTTAGAAAAATCAATCCAATAGAAAAACCCGAAATCAGTGTCATTTTCCTTTTCTCGGGAACCACTAGTAGATCCTCAGAAGGAAAGTAGATCTGATCTTCAACCTTGGGGCCTGCCACCACCTCCAAAATCTCTTCCAGCCAAGACAAACGTAGGATCGATTCTTATCAAAGAAAGAACAATAATATTAATTCGGTGATATAGATGCGAGTGTTTCTTCCTCTGGACAAGCAAGGTCACTCTGTAATGGATTCTTCGGTCTCAACACTACCAAACTCGTATTCTGGTTTTCTTAGCAGACGGGAAGCTTATAGTATGGAAAAGGGGAAAAGCCATCATGGATGGAGTGAGTGAAATAGAACATGTTGACAACGCTCTGCATATTACTGTTAACGTCTTAGAGGAAAGACCGCATCATCTAGTTCTGTTCTGGTCATTGAGATTGATGATGAGCTACGAATTGGTACATTTCTTTCTTCACACGAGAGCGCAGTCCATTTAGACTTAAAGCACTAATTTCGTTCTCAGCTCTCATTCGTCTTCAGTGCTCTCCGTGCAGGAAGGTTTCCCATCACCCGGCTCACCAACTTTATCTGTAGCCTCTAACTTGGTCGGCTCGCTGAGTCTCTTCACTTCAGGGCACAACCCCAGAATCCAAACCGTTCTTGAATGAATCCCCATGCTTTAAGAATCAAGAGAGAGTGGTCGCCTCCTATTTTCCCTTGCTCTTTTAGTTTGAACTCCTTTCGATGCGCTTATTTCGCTTTTGCCGATACTTATTCTAGAACGGAAGGTGACTTAGGAGATATAGAAGTTGACCTTAAACGCAAGGAAGGGGATGAGCCGGTGGTAAGAAGGTAAGAAGTCCTAATTTCGCCTCCCGTTAGCGCAACAACAAACTCATCATTTATTTAACCGCTACCTTGTGCGTATATCCTCGGACTGTCATATCAAGCAAGCAGCTCATCTAAGTTCTTCTCATTACAATAATGGTATACCCCGAAAAACAGGAACTCAACGTAAGCCAAGGAAAACAGTAAAACAACTTGCTTGCGCAGAAGATCGGAGTCATGTTGATTGCCCGAGGAAGTCAACGTTAGCCGAGAAAACTGGAATTTCATCTTTCGAGCTTCCCGTTAGCACACTTAGTCCTGTTGGTCCTGTCTTCTGCTATCCAATTGAATCTACTGTGCTAAGATAGGAAGATAGCATAGTCTCTCTGTAAGATCAAGAAACAAATACGGAATGGAATCTACCGAGATTGTTAATCTATCGAGATTGAATCTATCGAGTGCCCAGTAAAGAATCAAGTAAACAAACAGAGCATAGGTACCTAGCTTTCAGAATGTAATTACAGTTGATCTTGCGTCAACACCCTCGATTCTACTTTAACCTTATGAGACTATCCTTTCATAACCGACAACACAATCTGATCCTTCAACTGAAACACTCGGCACTGATTGAATTCCTGCGAGCGGGCAACTTACTTGTTCACCGACATAATCACCTATTCCTCTCTTATTATCTAAATCTCTATACTAAACACTGCTTCCCTTTCTTTACACTGCTGAAGATCTGTATTCCCGGCGTCTGCAGTGAGGTTTGATTACTCGCCCATATCAGTTGGAAGTGCCTACTCTTTCTTATTATGATAAAGTCTAGTTTCCCTTGGAAGTTGAAGCTTGTTTGTGCTAACGGTTACTTGAAGTAATGCCTATGTCCTTTAAATGCATCTTTGCCTAATCAAATGGGAATCCACCTAGAAAACCCATATAAGGGCTCAACGAATGTATTGAGCCTCTCATCTTTATGGTTCACTTGCAGACGACTTTGCGCAACCCTAACTTTAGCCGGTAAACTCTCTTAGCGCCAAAAACTTGACTTGCTCCGGACCAGACCAGACAGTTGTTGACATGACAGTTAATGCGACTAAAGAATCAGCTGTATAGGTTGGTACGTCGACTCGAGGTTGATCGGGATCAGGAAATGATGTTTATGTGTTCGAAAGTGAAGCTCCGGGGGAAGAATCCATTCCTTCTCCTGCGCTGGTTTTAGTACGGTATCAAGGAAATCGAGATGTAGGTCAGATTCATAACTTAGATGCATGCGATGTGCATTCAATTCCATAAAGTATTTACTTGACTACTGCCCCTACAGCTAGGATGATTTTGCCCTACTGCTAGGTTGATTTTAGAGCTGTTTCAAGATCCTAAGCCTCAAAAGAATCAGTGAGAGTTTCAAATCGGTCCCTTAGTTACAGGTAGTTAGTTGCCGAACACAGGAGTCACAGTTTATAGTTGCAAGAGCCAGAGGATAGTTAGTATCCCATTTCTTAGTAGTAGCAATAGTACCAAGTCCTGTCTTCGTAGATGTTTTCAGCTGAAAGAACTCCTTATAAAATATACCAATAGTAAGGTCAGAGTATGTACAAACTCCTAATAAAGGATAGGCTATACTAAGATTCTCCTGTGGTATCAGCTCATATCCTTCTAATTCCTTCCCCGATGCCGACGAGAAATTGACATTTGGATTCTATCTTCTATCTACTTCTTTTTGATTATTGGATTTTCTATGGGTCAAAGGCACTGGATCTCCCATAGCTGGGAAGGTAACTCAAAATGGCTACTATTACCACCTATGGATCTTACCTATTAGCTCTATCGATATAAAGTATTCGCTTGGGGCTGGGAACTAGCACTTTAAGGAGCAGGGCTGACAAAAGAACTGCAATTGGAAGGCATTCAAACAGGATTGATTGAATTTGTCCTTTTTCAAAAGAATCACCTTACACTGAAAAGGACTACTCGAGAGAAACTACTTATACCACCGGGTCTAGTACTGGGACAGGCGGGAGAAGGTGCTGAAAGCCACTTTCTTGCAATGAGAAGGAATTTCTAATCTCAGGGAAGAGAATCAGGCTGCAAGCAATAACGAAGGTGTTAGGTTAATCAATTGGAATTTCTAATCTCAGGGAAGAGAATCATAAAGAGAATTATAAGAACAAGAATAAGGAGTTGGTCTAGAACAAGCTTAGTATCATTATGGTTGCTACATAGTTTTTCTTTAGTATGAGTTATTTTCAAGTCCTGTTTTTGGGCCCAACAACATAATGCGCGCTAAGCCTTACTCTTGTTGTTGCGTAGTGCTCTTACTCTTGGGGTCCGTTAGGGAGTTTTGAAGCATAGCTCTCTTACTCTTAAGTCCGTTTTGAAGGAAGCAGTCAGCAGTAACCAGTGAGGTATTGTTACTAAATTCTATATTTGGAATAATACTTATTGTTTTATTGTTTAGTAGGGTAGGGGTGCGAAAGGAAAGGTCAGGAAAGAGGCTTACGGGTTGCCCTCCAGGGGTTAAGGTAAAGGCAAAGGCGCCGTTACGCTGTCTTGCTTGGTTGTATCGGGAGAGAGAGACAGAACAGAACCTTCTCTTACAGCAGGAGCATACCCAGCTAGCAAACAAACAAAAGCGGAAAAGAATGGAACAAACCAAACAAGTGAACTAGTCTCCAGTTACGTTCTCATAGAAATTAGGAATAAGAGTTACGGGCTCAATAGGTAATAAATAAGTACTAACGTCTAGGGTTCGGAAAGGAAGCACAGCTATGAGTTTCCCAACTTATATATTAAGGTAGCTCTCCGCCATTCTTTAGAGAACAAGCAAGGGAGCAAGTAACGGAACATGGCCTAATTTCTCTTCCTTCTTGTTGAGTAAGCAGTCTATTCTTCTTCTTTATAGGGTCTATTCATCTTCTTTCTCTTGTTTAGTAAGCAGTCTCTTCTTCTTCTTTAAAGTCAGCAGTCAGTATAGGAAGCATTAATAAGTGTTTTGTTACTCATTTACATAATAGGTGCCTCTTTTATTCAGCTAGAAACAGAGCAAGAACGAGCAAGGGAGCAAGCAACGAATAATGGATCTGGAAGGCTTCTATCCCCGGCGCTACCCTTACTTCGATAGTGGCAGCTTATTACCCAAAGCGCTTAGGCGACCGAGCGAGCAAACTCAAGCATCTTTGAAAACAGCTTAGCCCTTTGGTTCAGATGCGTGACAAAGCAGAGGTTTTTGTAGGTTTAGAGTCAACAAGCCGTTGCAACTTATTGGAGTCAGGAGTCAGCTGTGTTTTTAGGTAGAGCAGAACCAGAAGTCAGGTTAATCAATTACACCGCTAGTAGGAGAGAGCAGAAAGTACACCGCGCTTAAGAAGAGTTCAAGAGTAACGGAACAAACAATCGGTGTCCAGCGCTCATATGATGCGAGTGATATTCTTTGATGCGAAGTGAGATTCAATGATTTTGGATATTAGTTGTGCTAACGCTTATCTTATTAGTTTTAGTTATCGGGGCTAGTGCTGTGTCTGCTGAAGAGGGGATTCCTTTGGTCCTATGGGAAAAGAGAAAGATGCTCCCGGCAGAGAAGAGGTTTGAAACTGAAAAAACGTAAGGGCGCGCTAACACTTAACTAAAACCTGCGAGCTACTGGAGCAAGCTAAGCACCGAACCCATACCGTTCGTTATCTTACTTAAATACTATAAGAACACCCGCACTAAGCCATTCATGTACGTACCTTTGACCTTTATCTAAGTCATTCCCCTCTGCTTTACCTTTCCTATGTTCTTTCCGGAGCTTGACCTTTCCTATGTTTATGTTCTTTCCTAATAGAGTATTTCCTATGTTTATGTTCTTTCCTAATAGAGTCGTTATTAAGTGTTATATTGAACCTCTACGAGTATAGGGTTATTCTGGATTTGGATATTGAGGTATGTGCCCTTCTTTAAGTAAGTACTAGTGGAGTTCGCGCATTAGCTTATACTTTGAGGGCGCGCTCTGGGCAATAAGAATCCGTTTTCTAAGCTAGTCAACTTCATTCCATATTTGTAACGCTCTCCTCAAGCCGAAACTATACCTGCAAGCGCTGTGGTGCACTCTCCTTACAATCTGCTAGCAAGGCACTCTCCTTACAATCTGCTGCAACTACAAATAGAGAGCTCCGTTATCGAGCTTTAAGAATGCTTTGCTTTGTGAAGTGACTATCTTCTATATAAGGGATGCATTCAATTCCGGTTTACTGAGCACAGACGCAAACACCAATGGCGGAAAAGTGACAAGTAGAAAGTGTAGTTGAAAGACAAGACGCATTTTGTTCAAAGGAGCCATCTCCCCATAGATTCTCTATTCTTTATAGATTCTCTATTCTTTATAGTCCGGGCGGAAGCAATAGAAAGCACTCTCTTCCATTCTTTATAGTCTGGAGAGTGAGCAATGGGATGAGTAACTACTATACTTACAATTGAGAATTGGAGTTTGAACAAGCAGTAATTGGTTTGATCACTGGATTATATGTTCACCATCTTATAGCTATCATACCTGGGCCCTCGCGCTTACACTTATTGTATTTGAGTTTATGAGGGTAGTTTGCAGTAATAAACCCTTCTTTCTTGTTTGCTTTGCCTTCGGGTTCTCTATCTCCCGAAAACGGTAGCGAGCTAAACCTGGTTGCATTCTGACACCCTACTACAGTTGTTAAGGCTGTTACTCCCCAGTTGCATTCTTTCATCCTACCGCTCCTGTTTGAGTCTGTTGGTGCAGTGTTTGGTTCTTTAACTCGGGTCGGGGTGCTAACATGAGTTTGCTAAGTTCATAAGTGCTGTTGTTAGTGTGCGAAAGCCTAATGTGTAATTGGTTTAGGGTATGGCATAAGAATCCAAAATCCATGATGAAAGCTAGAGCGCAAAGGTCAAGTTAACAAAAGGAATAGCTGCTCTCTCTGCTGGGCTGGGCGCTAAGGAAGACCATCATCTCGATTCCGTTCAGGCTGTCAACAACTGTAAACTACTCCCTTCCCATCAACCACTTTCCTGGAATTCCCTATACACTAGCACCCGACCCTACATCCACTGTTTTATTGATTGATTGATTTCCCACTGACTTGAGCCTCTGTTCCCGCTTTTTCCGTTTATTACCTTAGAGTTTCATTCTGATTCGAGTCCAGTGCTTCGGCTCCCTACTTCTAATCTGGATTCGACTGAGTGAGAGTCCTTTCCGAGAGACGGAACCTCTGCATGAGATGAGGCTTCTGTATATGAAAAACTCCAACAAAACTTTCTGCTCTAACAGCTTACCTTGAAAGCGAAGGAACAAGTTAACTCGCAACGGCCGCAAAGACGAACAAGCAAAGAGAGGGTCAGACTATGGAAATCTTTCTATGAAGGAAGGCATTCTGAACGTCTACGTGGAATAGTCTAGTTGATGGACAGGACATCATGTATTTATAGGCTCTAACAAAACGAATGGTTGCATGGTGGGGTGATAGGTTTAGCAATGCCTCGCATCCGTAACAACTTTGAAAGCGCTTTATCGTTCTATTGATTGAGCATTGGAGGAAAAAGGGAGAAATCTCTGTAATAAGATTATGTCAAGGACTTAGAAGCATGAATCGCACAGAGGTACTCTCAAAGATCAATCACTATACGATAGAATTACGAAACAAGAGGAAATCAACATGGAATTTAGGTCGAAACCCTTGTTTGTACAAGGCTCATCACAGGAGATCTAGTACATCGAGCTACAAACCATATATGAAAAGCGCTCAGACGAGCAAAAACGAATAGAATAATAGAAAACAATAAGGAGTTCCAGAGGTCGGAACGGCGGCTCAGGTGAGATGAGACAAAGTACACTCGGCCAGCAAGCCAACCTAACGTGTCTCGTATCCATCAGCCAAACGGGTTACCTGTAAGCGTAGAGTTATGACCCAGTCCTAATTCAGTAGCGGTGCGAGTATAAGTAGTTGGAGGTGATTCAAGTACAAGTACGCGCGGGAAGGAACTGAAGGTCGACGAGAGAAGATGTATCAGCCGTCTCAGGATTAGACTCCGTTTCAATAGAATCCGCAGTTATAGTTGGGACCGGGACAGAATCATTTCCCTCCTATGCGATAAGTACTGAAACGGAATAATTAGACAGGGAAGATGGATTAGGGTAACTAACCCACCGGCGTGCTCAAGTGTAATAATTCCATAATGGAGTTTCTGTTTCCTACTAGCAATTATAAAAAGAACGACTATGGGAATGATTCAAACGCGGTTCTTCTAAGAAAATCGTCGATAATAGACTAAGTTAGATGGGAATCGCCTCTACAAAGCTTGTTTTATTTATAGAGACTTAGTAAACTCAGAAAGGATGCGTTGAGGCCCGCGCCCTTGATACGTAGCTGATCTTTAGCTAGTTTCTAATCTTTTGACTCTTCAGTGGTAAACTAATATCGGAAGTATCCTCGGGACTGATCAAGGTGTTACTTTCATTGCTTCAAGAAAAACTCAACTAGATGGGGAACCTTTTAGGACACATGCGAACAATAAAACTACGACCTCCACTTTGTCTTCGTATGCTATTCCATTCCTCACCCAACTAAACCGTCCTCAGTAGGGATCACTATCTATGCGCTCTTTGGTGCTACCTTAGAGACAACTGTATACTCCCATCGAGCATTCGAACAGATGGCATCCATGCTAGCAGCCAACAACTGGGATTCCGGATTGTCGCCCGCTCCGAGCAAACTAGGGGACAACACGTCCTCGAGACATAGCCTTACCAGATGGGAAGGAAGAAGGGAGCCGCACTAGTACTTTCGGGGCTTCCTAAGGGCTTCCTTCTTTCCAGGCGTAACAACATTTTCATTGGGGGTCGCACCATACCTTTTTGACTAAGACCTTTTATGGATAAGGACAAGAGGCTCGTTACCAAGCTCGATGCTTTGAATAGGAACCACGAGGCCTCGTATGCTGCAAATCCAGAGGTAAGTTAAGGCTCTTCCTTTTTCCCTTTCTCTGAAGAAAAAAGAATCCGATCCGATTTGCAAGGAAGTGACACAAGCTCCTTATTGCCAGTCTTATGTATAGGAAATCATGGGCCAAGCAGACAAGATGAATAAGTGCTGTGCCCTTAAGTAATTGGCATGGCAGACAAGATGAATAAGTGCTGTGCCCTTAATTAATGCCATGGTTTTGAAAGCCCTAAGTGGTACCAGTGGAATCAGTATTAGTGGCCCTTATATTAAGTAGCACTAGCGGCAGTAACGAATAACAGTGTCGTACGAGTGGAAAGGCTTGAAGCACCTTATCGTAATTGGCTAGTCTAGTCAAGGGAAACTGTAACTCATGAAGGAGCAGCTAGAAGGATCAGAGTATTACTTATAAGCTTGAGAAGGATAGGAGTATGATGAGGAAGGTAGAAACCAGAGGAAAAGAATGCAGGTATCAAACTTAAGACTTATATATCTGCTGAGCTATAAGACAAAAGCCGACAAGAGGATTTAGCTATTCAGGTATCAAACTAAAGAAGAGGATTGAGCTCTGTGTTATAGATATGGGTCACTCACCCTTAAAACCAGAAGCATATTTGGAACAGGTCTAAGCGCAAGGAATCATCTCTTCCTCAGCTAACGTACGAGTCCGTCCTTTCTTTCTTTTTCGCCCTTGTAACAGAGTCCGGTGAGTTTCTATCTTCCGCTAATGGAGTTAAGTCATGTGAGTTCCTGTCTTCAACATTAGGTGTTAGCCAGCGCCAAAGTGCCTTAGTGCATTAGTCAATGTCAAGAGCAAGTCAACAAGTATTATGGAAAATGACACACTGAATACTTCCTTTAGGCAAGAATCAAGTACTTTAGTCTATGGTTCGTTCGGTTAGGAAGCAACGCTGTGTTGTTTACCCTTGTGCAAGAGAGATTCCATGAATTCTGCTTCTGGGTTTCCTTATTTATATACAAGGTTAACTACTTCTCTGACCTATGGCTCCCATCTTTTATTGCTAAACCTAGAGGCCTCTATAAGAAGTTTCGGGGTTAACTCAAGTAGTTTCATTCAGTTACTAGGGTAGGGGAGTGGACTTACTTGTTGAATGAAACGAAATGGACGAGCTCCTACTGCTACTATATGACTTAAGCAAAGGATAGGATGGAGGCTGACGTAAGGTAGGTAAAGCCACAATAGTGGAAATGTATAGTGGATGAAAATCAATCATTATCAAAGCATAGCCTCTCTCAGTATTTAGATCTACTTTGCCGACGGTTGAACCCTAAATTGGATTGAGGAACCTATTCCGGAGTAACCGATATCAAATCCTTGACCTATGTATCCAAAGCCTCTTACTAATATTGGTTCGTAACCGGCCTCTTCCTTTTCCATTTAGCTTGCCTGTTTTTCAAAGCAGTAGCCTAGGTTTAGGCATAGCCCATTATTCCAGTACAATATCTCTGTATGAATAACCCTGAATATATATTGGTAGCGCATCGCATGGTCTTTCTCTTGAATAGAAGAAGATCTCATGTAGGGATCCCTAGGTTTAAGATGAATATGGATATGATGATACGAATAAAGGTGGAGATCGATGATCTTGATCCGGGATCGGGACCTGAGGCATAACAAGAGGAGGCCTAGAGCATAGTATGTAGGAAGGTGCAAATAAAAGGAAAGATAAAGCAATGGCCTGTCATGGTCTCCCAAAGTATCAGGGGCTTTAGCCTATTCTATGAGTACCTCGGGATGTAGGTCAAGATATAGATGACTCTTTTCGTCCACTTTACCAGAAGATGAGTTGTCTGACTCGAGGATTTGTTGTCGTACTCATGTAGACCAGGAGTCGGTTCACTAGTCATCGGTCTTTGGCACCTAAGAAGCCAGAAGGTTAGGATGCAACGTGGTTGTCGCTCAAGCAACAGTGGAGACGGAGTAGTCGTGTGCAGCAAAGAAAGTCGGATAAATCAGTGCTTACAAAGAAGGTTTCATTAGCATATAGTGGTGCATCAAAGAAATGGAAGGGCTTTTTTCTCAATAAGATGCATAAATATGACTTTCGAAAGATTCTATGGAGTTAGGTGATAACCAAGAACTCACCGGTGTAAAGCATAAGATCCGGGTGCTAGTTAGATAGAAGGCAAGATACACAAATTCCCCACCTCGACGGAAATAGGCGGTACTAAGACATAATAGTAGATGTCTAACTCAGATCTGTACAAAAGGTTATAAGAGTCTATCTTACTTCATAGGGATTCCATTCTTTCATATTAGATGTCTAACTCAGATCTGTAGGTGAAGAGTCTATCTCACTTCATAGGGATTCCATTCTTTGCCTTAAGCCTGCTTTTCCTAATATATCGTTAAGTTAAGATTCGAGTTTAGAATAGAATAGTAGCATAGTGGCCCTACAGAAGTCAAATGGAAAGTGGTCGCCCGCTTGCGTACTTCATAGGGTTTACGTACTACAGTCAAGTAGCCGCAGCACCATCTTACTACATTCAATAGATCCAAAATCAGTGGTCGCCCCAAAGAGTAAGTCGCTAGGAATATCTGCAGTTTGACTTCTATCATTGGTTTCTCACTATGTAGCTATAGCCGGGCTTCGGCCATAACAGAAAAAGGGGTCGGGTCGAAGCTTGGTTGCTCACTCCCTTAAGGAAGAGGAGGGTGGCTTCACCAAGGCTTAGCTTTAGTACGACTTAGCCCCTAAAGAGCCTTGTGTTCCTTGACTTCCAGTTTGAAGTAAAGTAAGGACATTAATATAGCCTTTTTCCTTCTTACCGGTCCCATTCCATACAAGCAGCTTAGAAAAGCGTACTCACTTGACTGAAAGCAATAAGGAAGGACAGATAGATTCAGTAGAAAGACAGATGCACTTTCCATTATCTACTGAAAGAGAAAGAAAGATGCCACAAATAGAAACGGATTCCTACGACAATAATCGAATTCTTCTGGCTTTCCTCTGCCTTTGTCCTGTGTTCGGGAGCTAAGTAAACTAAGAATAGAGCTAACTAAACTCAGAATGGAACTAGTAAGTAAAGGCATGGAACTAAGTTGGGATTGGCCCTTCCCACACCAACACCCGACCAGACTGTACTTGAGATCTGTAGTTGGATACCTTCCCTGTAGTAGCAGCTTGGCCTCACTACTCTACCTTTCCCTTATTCTTAGTCGACCTCTCCCTTATTCTTAGTATTAATAGGAATATCCGGAGTTGTTGCTTGGTAGCTCTTTCTCGCCTACCCCATTATAATGAAGGGCACAGGACTAAGTAGTATCGGAGTAGAAGAGAAGACCAGTATTTGTATTATAAGTGTTTTCATGAAAGTAGTATCTTGTTGGAAAGGGTTTTATTAAAGAGGAAAGAAACTACTGAAGTCGACCTAGACCGAGCCTCAAAGCTAAGCTATAAGTACTGAAGTCCAGAATTTCACTAAGTAGTCTCAAAGAATCAGAATGGAACGAGTGAGTCCCGAACTCGCTAACGCGCTTTAACTCCCTGCCGCGACAGCGAGCTATAATAGCGGCAGGCTTTCAGCACCTTGTTTCATATCTAGAGTTTGCTCCTTGAAACATTAAAGTGCGCAGAACTCGCTAAGTAAGTAGGCCTATGTAGAAAGGCCATTATGCCTCTTTCTTGGACTTATGTCTATCAAATCCGATAGAGGTCACATTTCTCCCAGCAGTAAGTTAACAGCCGACCGCTCTACCACTGAGCTACAACCAGAATCTCTTTCTTTTGCCCTGCTTGCTTGTTTGCGCTACTCTCAATTCAAGGTGCCTAAGAAGTGGCTTACTATCATATCATAGGAAGAATAACTCATCTTAAGTGTTTGCTGTAGTGAAGGCCATAATAAAGGTTCAGGCAATCAGTGACGTGTATTAGTTGGCGTTGTTGTCGTTCATTTGCATTTCATTGTGAAAGCTATGCCTATGGTTGGTGACAAATGTGTTTCTATACTTCAATGGAATTCTTTTCTGTTCCTCTAGAAGACGTTTATTTATTAGTCTTTGTTACCTCCAGCTCGGCTCTGAACTTGGCTTGCTAGAGCACTCTCGTTAGCGCATCCCGAACGTCACCTTTCTCACTGGTTGCTGACTTCGGCACTGCTTACCTTACTCTTACTTAAATAGTAGCATCCCGAACTCTACTTTATGAATCGAAATAGTAAGTAGCAGCCAAAGCACATTATGCAATGAATTCTGGATTAAGCCCTGTTTCCGGAAGCTCTTACGAGTTCTGTGCGTGCCTCAATTCCTTCTTCCGCGTTAGGAGTTGCGTGAGTTTAGAGTTAGTTGTGGGGTTAACACTTATTTGAGTTTTTGGATGCTAATGCTTATCGTTGCGGGGTACGCCTATGATATGAGTTTTGCTGGTTGTTGACTTTCTTTATTCTTTCTATCTATAAGTGAATGCTAACTAATCAGATTATTCCCAAGACTTCGGTGGAGCAGGAGCAGAGCAAAGAATAGAGCCTGCAGTCAACAGTGTTGTTTACGCTTAGAGTCAGGTGTCAGTGAGATTCTCTTCTTTGATTACAGGCCAGTATCGCCCTACTGTTGAGCGGCGCAAGACGCAGCAAGCAATAAAATCCAATGAAACTCAACTGCAACAAGCAAGGGAACTGCACACACAAGTAGTAGATCGAAAGAAGAAGTAAGAGAACACACAAATACAAAAAGAAAGAAGTAACGGAACAAGCACACGTGAGCACCTTTATTGGTGTTTCGGAAGAATACATAGGTTGTGGATAGCCAATGATATAACTCGCTAACGTTTGTTTTCGTTTAGTATATTAATTTCATGGTATTCTCCTATCCTATGTTATAAGTCAATCTATGTAAGTGTGACATTTTCTTCTTTTGCACTAAATTCCATTATGCCTATCTGAGTTATTAATACTCGTTATCAACTAAAGGGCTTCTTTCTCCTCTTGAACTATACTAAAGTACTTAGCGGGCGGCACACTCAAACCTGCGAGCTACAGGTGCAAGCCAAAGAGACTCCACTGATCAACACACCGAACAAGACTTGAAAAACTTATTAGTTGACTTTGATATTGCTGATTCTCTAGTTGACTCAAGCTCGCACCGCTCCGTGTCTACAATGACAGCACTTCTGCTATCTACAATGAAAGCAAGCACTTCTGATATTGTAGATGACACTAGAACTGGAATGGAATTTCACTATACTGTAGTGAAGGAATATGCTTAGTGCGTATTATGTTGTTGGGTCGGTTAACGCTGTAAATCAGGATTTCTGTCCTTTAGCGCTGACTGACTATAGCCTATGATTCTCTAATTACTGTGGATTCTATATGATACTCCACTTGTTCCTTGATACTTATGATTCCTTATTCTTTCAGTTGCTTGTTTCTTAGCTGAGCGCTGCTCCTAGGTTCACTTAATTCTCTTCTTTTGCACTACTCTATTCTGTTTAGTTAAAGTTTGTTTTGAAGCAATGCTGTGTTGTTACTTTGCCAGTATTCTATATGGTAGATATAGCTAGATTCAATTCAAATAAGTGAGTAAGCTGGTCAATAACTAACTTTTGAAGCAAAGGAATTCGCTAACGGGAGCTGAAGAAGTCAAAGGGAATAAGTGCTCTGTTTTACCCTTTTCTATCCGTGTTACCCTCTTCTAGGAATAAGTGCTCTGTTTTACCTTACCCTCTTTCTTATATCTGTTTGACCCTTTTCTATCTATAAGTGGTGCATTCTCTTTAAAATCAGCAAGCAAGGGAATAGGTGCTGTGAGTTTGCCAACGCTAGATTCAAAGTAAACAAACTAGTTTGCTGTTAGGTTACTGGATTCTCAACTAGTTTGCTGTTAGGTTACTTTATTCTATAATATGTGAGTAAGATGAAATGAAACAAGCAAGCACTTCTGGAACTCGTAGACAGCACTCGCACTCAAGTCACTCAAAAAGGGGAACTCCCTTCTTTCGCTTCAACCACCCCCGATGCCTTTAATCTAATATGTGTGTGCACTGGTTATATAATTATGCACTGGTTATATAATCATTTCACTTCACCGCCCTAAGCAACAAAGGGATAGCTAGATTCCATTCAATGATGACTTTCTGGAGTGCGCCTATCTTCATAGTTTAGAGTAAGGAGTGAGGTTCCGCACTAATGAAGTTGTACTTTAGTCTAGGGAACAAGCAACGGCAATAAGTCAAAAGTACTCAAGTATAGGTTCAGCTGCCTATCGGATGGATTCAAGTTCAGAGTCCGGACAGGAGTGACTAGTGCGAGGTTACCACTCCCTCCGTGGGTCTATAATGTGTAAGTTTTCTTCTTTTCTTTAAGCAAGTGCCAGCAACAGAGGAAACGAAGAGACAAGCCACTGGCCGACTTGGATCTCCAGGAACTCAACTTGTTCGATACTAAACTCATTCACTTAGCGCTTCAAAGCCAGTAAGATATTATGCTCCTACTTAAGATGGATCTTTCTTCGGCGAGTTGCAAACACAGATTACTTTCGAACCGCATCAGCTTCAACACAATCACTTATCTAGTCGACAACACCTTCTTTCTCGTAGACAAGGAAAAAGGAGCTACGGCCTACTTAATATATAAGCTTTATACTTCACTCTCACTGCTTCCCAGCTCACTGATCCGTAACTTCAACTGTTAACTACTGAACCTTTAGCCGAGTCTACAAATAAGGTGCTGAAAGCCTTTTTCCTAGAGCTGTAGCAATAAATGATTGATTATCTTGCGCTGAAGTGCCAACGTTAACTGAATCCTGAGAGCGAAAGTATCTAATTAAGTAATCTCACCTGACTCAACTGAAATCTTTAAACAAATTCTTCCATTGTGCCAAAGCCTTCTGAATTCGATTCTATTAATTATATTCTGTAGAACAGTAAATTGGGCCACTTTTTGTTAATGCTATGCTGGTTTTGTATATAATGAATGGATTAGGTCATTCTTGAACCAGGGGTTATAAGCCGTCACTTGAAGGTAATAACCAGAAAAAGGGGATTTCGCTCCGTTCCTGTTTTAGGGGGCTCCACTAAGTATATAGACAGTAATTTCTCGAGTGCATTTGAGCCTAGAATCATAAACCTGTGAGAGTCAGTCAAACTGAGATTCCCTCTTGCCGGCATAACGGTGGTTTGTTTACGAATATCTTTCCATACGTGTTTCGACTCGAGCCTTACTCTGGCTCTGGGTCTGTGTCAACTAATACGGAATTGGATATCTACCGAAGCACATTCTATAAGTTAGTAAAACTACTTCACTTCAGACAGAACGATTGCTGTAAAAGAATTAACTGAAACTTTCCCTGAGGCCGAGGAAACAACTAAAGTTAGCGCACTTAGTCTTGCCCGAACCTATTTCATGGACTTAGAGCCTATAACTTCCCTCTCTCTCATTGATTGAATACCTGAATGTTGAAATGGGATTATAGCCTAAATATCCTGGATCCCGTATCTGCTTTAGCCTGTTTTCACCTGCGGATGCTTCTTCCCGAACTCGCCTTAGAGCTAGATAGAGCATCAACACTCGTACTTAAGCCTCTTCTTCTATCGTAGATGAACGAACTACAGCCAACTGCTCTCTCCACGACAAGAAAGAGAAAGTGTATAAGCTTACTTCCTTTACACCACTTATTCTTGATCTAACAACACCTTTATGTGATTCAGATACTATTTCCGAGATACCGCTCAGCTGCCTTTCCGAACAACACTCCTTACTACTCATTTCATTAAGAACGGTGAATTCAAAACAAGACCACGGGTTTGCGCTGTAGCTTCTTCCGTTGTTTGGACCACAACTCGTTTAAGGCTTTCCTTCCCTTAATCCTGATTGCCCTACCCTGGTATATCAAAAGGCGTAATCATACCTAGTTCTAGACTTTCTTGCTGCTTTCTTTCGCGCTCCACTCTCATACCATACTTATCCTTTCAGTGCTGACCTTAGACTCTGGCTTGCTCGTACCTTCTCTAGCTTATTATGATTTGCCTTGGATACATTCCTCTGCTCCCTATTAGAAAGCCTAAAAGAATGCAATTTGAAGCTGGTTTGATTTCTTCCTAGCGTTTCTTCTAAAAGCATCTACTTATTTGAAATAATGCATTTGATACTAGTAGTTGTTGCCGGTTGGTTACCAATATCTATCATACATAGCGAGCGGGAAACATAAAGGTTGCGCCCAAGTCAATACTATTCGAGTCCAAGAAAGCTTTAGAAACCTGTATTTTAGACTCTGGAAGCTGTCAACCCAACAATTAACTGAATTCTAGATCTATTCTTTTATGAATCTATATGTGCTACATCCTACCTGTTATTCTCTTAGTATATTACTTTCCATTCTTATATATGCTAGATATACCCTATTCCTCTCTGGCAACAAAGACTGTTATTGCCTGAACTAGATGATGAGTGCTTTCCGAGATGGAACAAAGCTTATTCTCTGGGCACAAAGACATCTGACAATTGAACAGCCTCTGCTCCGACCTCGACTTGTTGACTTAGACACAAGCAACACTGTAACCGAACCTTCCTTTCGAACAGAACCACTTGCTGCTGCTACTTATAATACTTCCAGAGCACTCTCCTTGATTAACCGCCAACACTCGATGAAACAGATGAAACAAGAAAGGAATTCCAATAAGTACTTAGCGCATCAGAAGCATCTCTCTATATGCTAAAGAGCTACAGCGCGACAGGACAACTAGTTAAGTTACCAACAAAAGTATGTTAATTAGATACACTACAAGGTTAGTTTGCAGTAGACCCAACAAAAGCCACTCAAGATCCCCCGTTAGTGAGCTCACAGTTCCAAATGAATATGGATTTGATGTTTGAACACAAGCAAGGTACAGAAATAGAACTCTTAGACAACTAAAGGTAAAGCACCGGACAAGCTATAACCTCTTTTGCAAACTAAGCTCGAACTGCATAGCATCTTCCCTTGTTTCTGCTTCAAAGCCAGTACTTTCTGATTCCGCAAGAACTACACGGAAAAACAAGACTGTAGCTTTTGAACTCGCTACCACTGGCACTAAACTCCCGAAAACGAGCAGTAGGTGAAAACTGGACTTCTGCTAACGGAGTTCTTTGTATAAAGTGACGTTTTAGTTGAAAGTCAAGTTATTGTTTGTAGAGTTCAAGGAAAAAGAGAGTATTCTTGCTTGCTTTGATGTCCTAACGGGAGCTGCAAGTTCAATTACTTGTTTTACTGGTTAACTTGACTCGGATCAAGACTCAGTGGCGAAAGTAGGGTGAGTAGAGAGAAAATTCCATTCTAACCTTCTCACTGGAGAGAAAGAAAAGAGCACGAAGTGTTCCAAAATTCGATAATGACCCTATAGCTAATGATTCCGTTTCTTACCTTCATAAAGCATCTGCTGAATCTGGGCTTGTGGAAAGAAGTTACTAGGGGTCGGGTAGTCAAAAGAGAAACCCATAGTTGTGACTTGGCTCTAAGCTTGGTGAATCAAACTAAGGAGTCCAAGAATGAAATAAGGTAGTTACAGGCTATAGCTACATTTGCCTAGGAAGGGAGCGTGGTCGGTCAGAGTGAACTCCAGTAGTCAAAGAATGAATATAGTTCCCCATCTGCCGCATCCAGTAGTAGCTTGGGAGTTGACTTACTTGTTAGGAGTGCTAGCTTAGGAGTGCTAGCTTTGGAGTGCTAGCTTTGATGCGAGGGTAGTTAACTCACTTTGTTTACTTACTTGGCGGGTAGGCTTAAGTGCTTATGTTAAGCGTAGTCAAAGAGTTAATATAGTTATCGCTATTCTGTATCTAGGGCAACCCCTTATTGTAATTCGTAAAAGAATGAATTCAACTCACTGATAAGTAAGAGACTTACCGAAATGAATTAAGGGCACAGCACTTGGTCTAACTACTAAGCTTGGTCTGTAGTAGGAGCTTGGCCCCGCTTCTGATAAAACGGATATTCCCGCTTCTGAAGCACTAACTGACTTATATAAGAGAACAGATGCAACTAGGGGCCAATCTCTATCCTCTGGTGCATCTCAACTGGTTCGAGTTCTTGCTTTTGAATGCCCTATTTGAGTGTTGTCTCCGAGATCTGATGCTGCCGAGCCGGGGGAACAAGCATATACTCCAGAATGGAATTACCAACTTCCCTTTCCACCTTACCGACTAAGTCAACTAATTCCAGTAGAAGCCTAAACCTCAGAATCAAACTAGATCCGAGGAGACTGATGCGGTGGAGTCCTTAACTCGCTACCGCGTCACATTAGTAGTGCCTTGGTGGCTTCAACGAGGTAGCTCAGGTCTCTACCAAGTACTGCTCGGAATGTGCCTAAGGAGTGACGGAATGTAGCTGGTAGGTGTGAGGCTTCAACCAATACCACCGAGGCTGATGCTGGGTATACTTAGGCTGAAGCTATAGGGAGTTAGAGTCAAACCAGTGAGTTGCAGGCTCCAACCCATGCTTCCGAGCCTGATACCGGCGCTGCTAAGCCTGCTGCTCTGTAGGTAGCTCGGGTATCTGTTTCAAGACTGATGCTAAGGGTAGTGGTCCTGTTTACAGGCAAGGAAGCTAGTCCAGAGTCGAGGGAGATTAGAAAGCTGCTTGTTTCATCTGTATTAGTTATCCACCCGGGTATTGAACTAAAGAATTCAGTTAATAGTAGCCATAGGTATAGCTCTTGAAGGAAGTATTTGTTTACTCGGTGCCAGTTCCATTATGTAGAGGGTTTCCTCAGTGCCAGTTCCATTATGTTTTTAAGGAAGAAGAGAGGAGACTCTATCAGGGAAGGGAGTAGTATCACCCATGTGTTAAGGCGGACTACTTATTAGGTCTTCAAAGTGGGTCTTCCAAGTAGTAAATGCAATTAAGTTAGTTGACAGAGCTAGAGTGAAGCAAGTGAGAATTCCACTCGGTCGTTAAAGAATGGAAAATAGCATGACCAGTAGGTGCCTAGCAATAGGGGTCTCATAAGACAGAAAGAAGATCACTTTATTAGTTGACAGAGGGGAGCTGCTAGCAACCAGGCTGAAACAACTAACAACGAGACTAGGACAACAGCTACTCGGACTTAAACCGGTGCTACTGAGACTTGAGACTTCAACTAAGTAGGCTAAGAATGGAACCGGTGAATCCAAGACTTAAGGTAGGGGTAGCAAGAACCAAAACACACTAACACGGCCCCTTAACCGAGACTGATGCTAATGCCACTCAGAATTGACTTAGGTAGTTACAGACCCCAACCCGGGAGTGACAGGCTGTAGCTGCTACCGATCAGAATGTCCCTAAGTAGTTACAGGCTTTATTAGGAGCTAGCCCGGCCGGAGTAGAGCTCGTTTTGGTGAACTGCAATGATCTGGTTTACTTACTTAGTTGACAGAGTAGAGGTTAAGGTTTCAGTCTGAGTTATGAGCCAGAAGTACAGGAACCATCGCTTGCAGGGCTGCTACTACTAGAAATAAGAATTGCAACGGGATAGGATAGGATTAAGTGCTTGTGTTTGGGTGGTAACCATACTTCTATTATCCTTTATAAAGAGAATATATAAGTGATATAGAGAATATATAAGTGATATAGATTTGATTTGACTGTGTGTATACTGTGTCTGTAGAGTGGAAAGGGAAGAAAAAACAATCAATGAGAAAAAAAAGGAGCTGTGGGATTAGAGTCGAGGTAGTCAAGCTAGTCCAGAGGAGAAAGAGTTCACAGAGCCGGAGTTAGATTAGATGAGAGCCTGAGCAGAGCCAGTAGTTTATGAGGCTTTCAGCACCTTTAAGCAGTAGTCCTGTGTTCGGGAGTTGACCAATATCAGACTGAACCGGGGGAGTGATAGACTCAACCCAGTGAATTACAGACTCAAACTAGATCCGCTCAGACTTCAACCGGTGCATCTGAGAATGGAGCCAATGCATCTAGGGCTTAAACCAGTCAGTGGCAGAATGGAACGAGTCAACCGATTCCCCGCAGCTAGGTAGTAGACTCAGAATAGAGCTAGCAAGGACAGGACTTAACCCGGGTAGGCTCAGGCGGATGCTAGGTAGTATGAGACTGATACCGGGCAGTCACAGGATCAAACTAGTGAGGGTAAGCCTTCAACCGGGTAGGCTCGGAACCAAACCAGTGAACCAAGTGCTGTGTTCGGGATCTAAGCCTGATACAGTTGGTTGCGCCTACTCAGCCTTCAACAAGTGGTACTCAGACTTCAACCGGTGAAACTCAGAATGAAACTCATATTACCAATTCTGACCTTGCTCACCGATTGCCCGCATTCCCACCGATTGTCCTCAGTCAGTTACTAGTTATGAGTTAGAAGTAAGGAGTGAGTTATGAGTCAGTAAGGAGTAAGTAAGGAGTAAGCCCACCGAGACTTATCCTCTGCCTCTGTCCTTAATGTAGAGGCTGCTGCACCTATATGTGATTCTTTAGGATGAGCGTGAAGCTGGCTATATTCATCTTATGTATGTGTGAAGCTAGCTATATTCTTCTTATCTTTCCTTCCCACGCCAACACACCCTACCTGGCTTGGCTTTCTCACCAGGGCAGCTAGTGTCCATCATCTGTTTTTCTATATAAGGAGAATATATCATTTAGTATGTTTTCCTATACAGTGTGTCTACTGAGTGGGTAGAGCGTCAAGATCACTTTTATTTCACTTTTTTTGTATTTATTGGATTTGGACTTGAACCCCACAAAGTAAGTAAACAAGCCCGATCCCGACCCTACCTCTCTTATGGATTACTTGACTAGCTGCCTCGCCTCTGGTAAAGCACCGAACCAGCCTATCCTCTTGCTACTAGCTAATCTCTTACCTATCCCTCTGATCTTGCTCTTTCACTCAGGTTCTCTTTCTCTATTTACTACCTACCCCGGACAGGTGAACAAAGGACTTGAGCAACACAATCATCTCCTTATACTTTAACACCCGAAACCAGACTTGCTTCTAAAGCTACCCCAAGCCCAAGAGATTCTATAGTAGGGAAAACACCTTTGCGTCTACCAGCTCCTGCCGCTCTTTTCACTCGCTAAGGAATGAAACAATCACCAGAACAGGACCACTACTACTGATTGGGCAAGGGTCGGATATCAACTCTCCACTACAATTTCATAGCTTACCAAGCCAGCCTGTAAACAAAGACTTCTTTCAACTAACCACTCCCAAACGCAGGACTCGGTCAAAGGGTTATTTAGTGTCTTCTATTTGCACAACCTTCTCCCTTACCCTAGTTCTCTCTTGCCCAACCCTAGTGCTATTTCGTTCTTACGCTCCCGATCTAATATCTGTATTTTGACCTGTAACTACTGCACCGGAAGCTGCCCTGCCCTGGTTGTATTCTTTATTGAAATTGTTAGCCCGCCTCTACCAATTCGAATTCTGAAATGGCTTTATCGAGTTCTGTATCGCCCCTTCCATACTTATGACCAAAACCTTGGACTCTACCACTGCTTACTTATACACTGACAACAGGTGCTGAAAGCCTACTGTTTCTAAGAATTGAGTTGCCCGCCCGCGCTGCAAGAGTCAAACAAATAATGAGTTTTGTGTTAGTTGTTACTGCTTCTGCCCTATAGGCCTGACATGACTTTCTCTTAGTTCAAACAACAGTGAGTCTGCCTGTCCGGACCTAAAGCCTTACTCTTCCGTTTTATCCTTATTGCCTGGTCTGGCATTCCTTCCTTAATTCCTGTTTTGCTTACTAGAATAGCTTCGTAGGATAGTGCTTTAACTCATATTCATATAAGAATAAGTATATTGTATTATTCTAAGAAAAGGTAAGTTGTTGCGCGAGGGCAGAATGAAACAAAGTCGTATCGTAGCCTATTCCCTACCGCCATAAACACGCTGTAGTAACTACAAAAAAATGTATTATATTAGTTCACGAAGCCAAGCAACGGCGTTTGCAATTGAGAGTTTGACCATGATAGCTCCACGCGGGATAAAGTCAGCTTCGAGATATCAGTAGCCTAAGCCCTATAGTGAGGCAAGTCATAATTAGATAAAGGGCCAAGCAGATGTTCGACAGGCGGACTAGGAAGCTATAAGTACGGAAGTCAAGAATCCAACAAAGTAGTCCATAAGTAGTTATATCAGAGTTTCAGACCAGTTAGTAGATCCCTTATGATTATTAGTAGTGGTAGATAGGTCGGGCAAGAAAGGAAAGTGAATTACTTGTTCTGTTGAAGCGCATATAGCGCCTCTGTTTTAGTGAAGCGCATATAGCGCCTCTGTTTTAGGGTCAAGAGAAAAGAAAAGATCTTGTTCGAGGTGAAGTTTACAGTGTAGTTTAGTAGGATAGAGATGAGGTCAAGTATTAAGTGTAGTTTAGTAGGATAGGATTTCTTTCATCTTTAATAACAATTGTCTACCTCGATACATAAGTGGAGTAATCATACTTTAACTAAGGGAAAGGGAGCGGTCTTAAACTCAAGGAATTGGTACTTTCTCCGGACTCTGGAACTTCAGGTTTCCTACTGAACACATAGGTGATACTACTTCACTCTACTACGGGCGCTAGGTCAGAGATAGAATCCTTTTCCTTTGTCTTCAAGTAGAGGTCTGGTCCAGTGGAATCTGTATTTGTTTACAGAGCTCGGGTCTATTGGACGTGGGTGCCCAGTAGTGGTAAAGTTCTGGTTCTTAAGTAAGGTGAGTCGAGGTAGTCAAGCTAGTCCAGAGCCGAGGTAGATAAGAAAGCTGCTCGGTAGTCAATATAAGAATGAAACCAGGTTACAAGAGCCAGGGAGGGATGAGAGTCAAGTTCCTGTAAGTAGAGGTGGAATTCAGAGGATAAGAATCCAACCAGTGAGTCAAAGAATGCAACCGGGGAATCAGGGTATGGGCCGCTAAGGGATAGAACGGAGCCTCTCTTTAGGTAATCAGAATTCCACTCATATGACCGATATGACCGATATGAGTCACAGCAGTAAGATGAAACAAGGTATTCAACAATAAAGTCAGTATCTGCAGAAGCCACAGGTAGATCCGCAACTCTAAGCCTAGTTACCCTAGTATAGGAATCAAACTAATAAGTAAGCAAAAGGGAAGCAGTGAGTTTTAGTCTAGGAGCGCAGAGCCATAACTTGATTAATAGCCTGAGGAGAGAGATTTGCTGTTGGGGAAATTCATAGTAAGGGCCCTTCTTCCAAGTCCTGTGTGAGCCTTATGTACTAGTTCCATTCTTCTACTTACTTGTTTCATTCTAATTGACTAGCTAACCTTCCCTTAACTGTAAACTACCTTACCTGTAAACAGTACGACTACTACCGGTCTTAAACTCTCACAAGAACAGGACTACCCGGAGACGAACACAGTCATAATAACTACAACTAACCATATTCTAGTTGTTCTTTACGGCTCTTTGCCTTTGCCAACTCTTAACTGGACTAGTAATTGCCTGTTTCCCCTGCCGATGACTCTTCTCTTGGAGACTCGGATTCAATTAGGGATTAAACTGGAACTAGAAGCAGAGTATAAGACCAGTCCCTTATTCTTAGTATCTTTATAGTGGATCCCTTTTTCTGATTAGTAGAAGACCGGACCAAGTCACCACTAGACAAGACGCCAAGTAACTAAGGTAGAAATTCCCCTATTCATCTCCTTCTTACTGAACTGCTTCCAAAGATGAAAGTACGAGGTCCACAAGAATTCCCATTTTACTAAAACCCGGGCAATTACTTAAGGGGACAGGACTACCTGGACTACAACTTTACTTGTCAACGGAAGACTCAACTAGGGATTACACTCTCACTCTCACAGGTAATTCATAAACAGACTTGAGAACTGATCCATCCATCTGTTTCTTATCTTGGAGTTCAATCAAACAAGTAAGGGCGAAAGGACAAGCAGACAGACGCCAAGTAACTAGGCAAGTCGACTCGACTCTGGCAACTAGCTAATCTCTATCCTATCCTCTGATTCTGGTTCCGATAAGTGGGTTTCATTCTGATCGCCGTACTTACTATTTGCATTCTGAGGTTGCATTCTGATCGATCTTAGTACTAGAGCTTCTCAGCGGTAAGTCATACTCTGATCCTCTGTTTTCTAGCTTTCCTTCCGTAGTTACTTGGCCCGGACTCCTATACTGGATGCGCTAGATCTACCCCTTACTTACTTGTCTTATGAATGCCTCCGCAAAAGCAGCATTCCCTGATATCCATACTAGAGCAAGAGGCAACTACAAGACCAGTGCCCTTAATTCATGCGTCCTCTCTGGCTCTTTCTCCTAACTCAGGATGTAGTAACTCCTATAACTCGTATAACCTATGCTTCAAAACTCACTCCTAACACCGAAGACAGGACTCGATTTCTCTTCTCCAGCTTCTGTATCAAAGCCAGTACTTTGACTGTTCGAGGTCAAGTTACAAGTGTAGTTACTATTCCATAGGTACTATAAATAGAATACAAGGGCTCTTTCCACTCAAACTATACTCGCTTGCAGATGACATGACTCCCACTTTGCTTCAAAACTGCTTACTGCTGGCTCCTTAGTGACAACACTAGTGAAACGTCTTGCAACTTACTTGCGCTACTCAGCCTTTACCGACTCAGTTGAAAACATTCCCCCTACTAATAATAATTCATAGGACAAGGAATAATACCAGAGCCAAGCAGTAGAGTAGTTCAGTTTCACCTGTAGAGTAGTTCAGTTTCACCAGTAGAGTAGTCCTGTTTAATTACTCCTACTTATACTATAATACTAATAATATGATAAGGATCAGTTCTCAAGTCATCAGCGGGAGAATCAGAATCATGAACTATAGGGGTCTTCTAGAAGAAACAGAAGAATTAGCTTGGTATTCTATAAGAGGGTAACTCACCCAATAAGATAGGAGCAGGTAACTCATAGTAATTGCTTGTCACGCTCTGCTTGTTTGGTACTCAATAGACTCAATTGCATTCTTCAATTTCAATAGAAACTCTATACTTGGTTGGCGATGGAGAGGAAGTACTGTTTTTGCTTCCCTTATTGGACTGGGTATGGTACTAGAGCCGGTATTCACCTCTTCTTCTTAGTAGGATCAAACTCTCCTTTCAGAAGCACCCAAAGATACTGGGAGTCATGTTCACTTGTATATAAGGGGCCTCAACTCTGGTATTTCACTGTCGCCTCTCCCTACTATATGAAATGAAACTACTTTCCTTGAAGCCGACACCACTGAGTCTGGGCCTGGACCTTAAGAAAGGGAAGATTACACCAAATAACCACTCCTGTTATGCGTGTCTGCAACCACATCTATTATTATTATTATATATGAAGTAATGAAGTAGCTTATCTCTTTGTCTAGCAAAATGAAGTAATGAAGTAGCTTATCTCTTTGTCTAGCAGTTACTTGGCGGACTCGGCACAAGACTCGTTGCCTTACTATGTTGCTTGTCACCCTCTGCTTGTCGGAGTGGAAATGCCCACCCTACCTTATATTACTTGCGCAAGATAGAAATCCAATTCATTCTTTGTGGATTGCCCTACTGCTCTCACCTACTATAATTGCTCCTATCAAGTTTCAAGTCGCGTATCTCAGCTAAAGTAGAAAGTAAGGTAGCAAGCAGCAATCCTTGAGTTAGCAGCAATAAAGGAGTCAGCAGCAAGCAACTGCGCTAGTGAGTCAAGTCGGAAGAATAGGTGTTTTGTTACTTATTTGACTTATATAACAGAGGTTTACCAAATTCTTAATACTCGTTTTTTCTTTAAGCAAGGGAAAGAACTAACTAACGCAACGCGCGCAGGAGCAAGAAAGCAAGCCAATAAATCACCTATATCTACGCTACGATAAGGAGCTAGAGCGGGACCCCAATCAATCTACGTTATTCTTATTTCCTTCCCGGAACCTTTCCTTTCCCTCAGAACCAACTGGCTTGAGGCTTACCAGTCTGTCCCTATTGCTCCCCTCCGCCTATCTTTTACCTTACTGCTGTTCTAATGCATTTGTAGCCGTGTCATCTTGCTGTTGCTACCTAATAAGGATCTTATTCTTCTTGTTATTATTCTTATTGTTCAGATTCTTGTTCTTCTTCTTTTTATTCCTTGAACTAAACTAGAAAGTAAGAATGGTGTATCTATCTTATCAAGCATATGGTATATAGATGTTAGTGAGTACACAGCTTCCCCGAACCCTATACTCGAGGCAGAGTATAAATGACGTTACCGCTCAGTAGGCATTAGAAATAGGCTTCTATGGTAGATGAAACTGATTGTCCCGTGCTTACCGCACCACCAGATCCAGCCTGAATATCTTGATCCATATTCTTTACCGGTGGTTTCTATACTATACTTGCAACCTTCCTAAAGCCAAGCTTCTGATCTCGTCGACTGAACTCTTACTTCGGATTCTATTGATAAAGCAGAAGATCTGTCAACTTAGTCTGATCCAAGAACTGGACTTGGACCTGTGAAGAAATATGCTTTAGCGCTGCCACCTATTTGAGCCTATTCTTATCCAGCTGCTTCTCCCGCTTATGATCTCTTTGAAAGTAATCCTATACAGAGTGCGAGTTCAATATCTTCGAATTAGCCCAATTGATATATCTGGAAGAATCAGAATTTCCTATTTCTCATTTTCATCCGAATAGGACTAACTCTTATTCTATGTCTATATTCCTTCTAAATCCAAAAAGAGAATGATTATACTTAGTAAAGGAACCGAACCAGAGTTCATTCTAGTAAAGGAACCAACCATAGGTCTTATACTATGAGAATTCTAGTACAAGGAACCAACCATAGGTCTTATACTATTCATTATTGTACAAGGAACCATAGGTCAATACCCCTTTTATTATACTACTAATGCTTCAAAGAAATATCAGTTATACAACTAGTGCTTCAAAGAAATATAAGATCTGATAGAGTCAACGAATGAAGAGCTGCTTCAGTAACAGAATCAAGTGCAAAAGGAAGAAAGCATCGGCCTCTCTCCCATATATAGCATCTATAGTCATTTTGCCCTGGTGGGGGTATCTTTCGAATTTCATAAATGTCTGGAACCTTGCCTTGGGTTACAAATTGGTGGAATACTAGGCAATCTCCTCAATTTGGATTCATACAGAGAAAAACGTTAGATTCATAGATAGAATTTGAAGAACTATTGCTATTGGACGAAATGATAAAAGGAGTACCCGGCAAGGCATATAAAAGAAGCGAACTCTAAGCTAAGTACCCGGAAACACATATAAAAGAATCGAACTCTAAGCTAAGTACCCGGCAAGGCATATAAATCTAACTCTACCGGAATAAACAAGGAAAGGATACAATTAGTCAAGGCAAGCACACAATGAATATGATCTCTATATGAATGTTAGCATTTCTCGATAAAGAGAATATGTTTCGCTATTTGGAAGTGGTTGTTATTTTCTTCTGAGTAATGAAAGAACTCGCTCTGAATTTGGGGGTTACGGAATTCCCCTATCAACATGAATAAAGAACTATACCCCTATAAACATGAATCATCAACTAGAATTGATCTATTATTATTATCCTTATTTATATCAATCCAAAATGAGAATGAATCTTCCTCTCGTGTATAAAGAAAGAGCATTTGAAAGCTTTTACTTCTTTATTGATACTTCTATCTGTTGCTGGTATTCGTCCTATATTCCAGTACAATGACAGACTCGTGTATAGGGAACAATACTAGCGACCTATCTGATTTCAGGTAGAAATTCCGGGATCAATGATTGACATGCAAAATACTTTCTTTTGAGCTTGGGTAAAGTAAGCGATCTATTTCTGTATCGATAAAGAGATGACTCGATCCATTTCTGTATCGATGATGATATATGTCATAACTGGGGCATCTATAGAAAATGCATATCCTATTTATGCGCTGCAGGGTTATATCTGCGAGAAGCAAGGAAGTGGGTGGACGAATGAATTCTATGTGCCAATTGCTATTTCGCTAATAGTTGATATTGAAGTTACGCAAGCAGTGCTTCCTTATACTGTATTTGATTGAAGCTGTAGTTCGAATCCCTTATGATAAGCTCAACTGAAACAAGTTCTTGCTAATGGTAAAAACGGGGCTTTGAATGTATGGGCTGTTCTCTTATTACCCGACTCTTCCCCCCCCCTGATTGATCGTATTTCTCCTGAGTGGAAAGAACAGATAGGAAATGATTTCTTCTCAGAGTTCTCGTCCCAATCAAATCAATATTCTTGTTATAGGTCCTGTTCCCGGTCAGAAATACAGTGAATTCGTATTTACCATTCTTTACCCCGAACCAGCTACCGAAGAAAGACGTTAACTTAGAAAAAACCCCATATTCATTATGGAAAACTCACCTTATATTCTATATTCTTATGATTTATTATATGATGATTCTCTATTAATGTGGAACAGAGGTATGGGTTATATATATATATCTCATAATGTGGAACAGGGGAATGGGTTCGATTTCTCCTGATGGTAGCAAAAGTCACAATACAGTCTAGTCTATAATGCTACATCAGCTGGTATAGTAAGCATAATAGTACGTAAAGAAAAGTGGGGGGCCCAGCTTCGAGGTGTCGGCATCTCAGAATTCTACTCAACGCTTTAGGAGAGACTCGCAATTCACAGTAAGAGGACTTCAGTCCGAAATTGGGCCCCTACTCCCTACGCTCACCAGATCCCGAAAACGTGAAACGAAAGAAACTACAAGGAAAGCCCATCACTAAGCCGCGCACCCGTAACGTAATGAGAAAGAGCTTCGTGGTGTTGCTAGCTATGACTCAGGGGCGGGACTACGCGCTCTATCAGCTCCCACAAGTGGAGTCAATTCCGTCCTAACTTAATATTCTATTTAAATCAATATAGAAAGAGGTTGATCATAGCTCTGTCTTGTCTGTCCTCTCAATATAGAAAGAGGTTGATCATAGCTCTGTCTTGTCTGTCCTCGTTATCTTCTATTCTATCTTCTTTGTCAACAGCAGAAGTAAGTGGAAAACATGGGTCTACTTCCTAAATGAGAAATCTCTGGTTTTTTGGAAACATATGGAAGGTGAAATCACTACTTTCAATAACCACTTTGCGGGCAATGTGAAATCACTGCTTATTTATATTATTTTCATTCATTTCAGATAAAGAAGGTGAAATCACTGCACTGCTTATTTATATTATTTGAAGATAAAGAATCTGCCTTGCCTTGGTCTTGCTAGAATTAAGGTTCGGCTGCCTAATCTCTCCCCTCTTTGCACTTCTACCTAATCTCTCCCCTCTTTGCACTTCTATGAGTTGGTTCCGCGGTCCCTGCCGAGAGCATTCCAAGTGCCGCTTTCCATGCGCTGCCTCTTTCCTTCTATCTACGGCTGTGTCGGCCCTTCCTTCGCAAGGCCTGCTTCCCAATCGAAAACATCCTTCCGTACTTTTTCGTAGGAGGAGCTTCTTCGCTTAGAAGGTGAACTATTTCATGAAAACTTGGATAAGTTATGTTGGAAGCCCAGGCAGGTCAACCCTAGAGATGCATGCTTTGGGATCGAATAAATACAATAGAGAGAAATCCTTTGGTCTCGGTGTCGGGAGGGCAGAAACTAGGAATAAGATTAAGTAGGTGAACGATGCAAATACAAGGAGAGCAAGAACGAAGAAAACCAAATCCAAATGTCACGAGTCCAACTATCTATATTAAGTATAGGGGTTCAAACACTCTGCCTGCTGGAGTAGGAGTTTCACCTATCTTAGCGCGCTTTCCGGATCACCTATGTGAGTTAGCCGACTAAAAGAAGTGACGATCAAAAGGAGGGCAACAATCAAGGTTGTAGGTAGAGTTCCAAAAAGGGAGAGCGATAGTTAATCATTGCTACTCTATGGGGTTGTGTATGCATATAAGATGGAAATCCAAAGGGGTCGAATGGAAAACAGCAAGAAAAGCCAGTAGTTTGAGAGAAAAGCGGTAGTGCACATAGACTCGAGTCACAGAGAGAAATTCTACAAATCAAAAAGCAGATCAATTGAGGAACATCTCCAAGAGGGGGTTTTTTACTTTCCATCATAATTCTAGGCAAGTATGCTACATGAGCCTTTTCAAAGGGTTAATAACTCTCGGGAAAAAGAATCATGGAGCTATAGAGTAGACCTCGACATCAAAAGGATAGTATCTAGTAAGTAGACTCAAACCAATAGTCAAGGAGAATGTATTTTCAATGATAGAATTAGCATCTCTGGTCTTATCTTAAGTTACGAGGCGATAACCATATTTGTCAAATAGAGAAATGCAAACAATCTGGGAACCTAACATGTTGAAAAAGACTTAGAGACCATTAATGAAGACTCCATTAGAATCTTTTGCAACAAACACGAATGCAGCTGCGACAAAGAGAATTCCGTTAATTCCGTTCCGCGGCGTTCAGAACCAGCCTAAGAAGTGTATTCTAAAGAACGAGTGAGTATGGAAATGAGACGACTCTTTCTTGAACTATTTCATAAGCAGATCTTCCCCGGAACACCAATCACGAGTGCTCTTTCATTCCTATTCTATATTTTAGTAATGCCCTTAATTATGGGTTTCGAAAAACACTTTTCATGTCATTCCCATTTAGGTCTGATTCGGATCCCTCTGTTGTTTCCCTTTCCTCCCGAACCTTTTCCTCGACATGACAAAGAAGATGGTACACTCGAAATGTATTTTGTAAGTGCTTATAGCTTGCCAAAGATCCTACTTCTACAATTGGTAGGTCACCGGGTTATTCAAATAAGTTGTGTTTTCCGTGGTTTTCCCATGTTACAACTTCTTTACCAATTCGATCGATCCGGAATGGATCGGTTAAACATTCTATTAGGGAGCCCGGTATTGACTCTTCTGTGTGGTATTCATTCTTGTTCGGCTCTTAGAATCACATCCTGCAGTGGTTGGAACAGCTCGCAAAATCCAACCACTTCACCTACTTCATTGCCCCCAACCCTTTTCCGTACCTCTATTGAAACAGAATGGTTTCATGTTCTTTCATCGATTGGTTATTCCTCTCCGTTCGTATCTCCTTATCCAATATCGGTCTCGATTAGTTCACAAGATTGAATGGCCGAGTCATTGAAAAGCCTTTCTGAGATTAGATTATTTTCCAAGAATGTTGAGCCGGGCCCGCGCGTGTGGTTGTTAAGCCATGTATCTGGGATTAACTCCGGAGTGTAGAAAGAGGTGCGCTTGGTCCATATAGATATCCTTGTAGAAAGAAAGAGGTGCATAAGCTAGCTTGGTCCATCTGGATATCCTTGTAGAAAGAGGGCATTCAATGGCATAGGTTCCATTCCTATTTCACAGGAGGAGGCCTCGCCAAGCAGACAAGCTGGCAAGAAACAACTATACAAGTGTCACTGTAGTGGTGAGTGACTTCTGGCTAGAGTCGAGTCGATTCGGCTTACTTATACGATGAAACGGAAACTTGTTATGCAGCTGCACTTATAAGAAATACTTCCTTCACATGAAAAAGGTTAACTCAATCAAACTTTACTTGCTTGCTTCCTTCCTTTAAGATACGATACAGAAGTCACCGCCCGTCAGACAGAAAAGTAGTTAATCATCTTTCTTCCTCTCTTATTACCCTGGTCAGACAGAAAAGTAGTTAATAATCTTTCTTCCTCTCTTATTACCCTGTGCCATATGATCTAAAAAGTGCTATTTGAAGTTCTATTTGCATTTCATTTTGTGAGTGGAAAAAATAGAGAATAATGTAGTTACGGGTATCTGGTCCATTCGTCTAGCGGGGTTTCTGCCTTTGAGAAATGTGCCCTAGTCGGCCCGGCCCTGCTGTGCTTTCCATCGGTTCAAGCCTTCGAGGCAATGCAATGCTTTTGATTCTGGTACCCTTCCAAGTGTTCTTAAAGTATTGTAAGTGATGTATTCTTTCTTCCGTCATTCTAACTGGCCTCGCCCCCTGAGTGTACCGTGCGCTTTCCTGTTTATCAGACAGACCCTATCGCTGCACTCCAAGTCGTAATCGAGTCTATCCTGCCAACCAAAAGGGTTTCACTAGTTTGCAACTTCCAAGCCCATTTGTTGAGGCAAGCATCATTGACTTCCGCCTTATTATGCCCAAACCACCTTCCGCTATAGGAAGGCAAACCTTATCCCAGCTAATCAAGTGCAGTTCACTTTCTCTTTGGAATCACTAAAAGTTCCTCTTTCTTCTCTAGCTCCATAAGCACACTTTATATGATTTGTGTCAAAAACAAACAACCTCCATCTTAAATGAAAGCAGAGTGGAGAACAACACTTGAGAGCACATGCTTGATTCAAACCAATCTACCATCAAGTGTTTTATGAACAATCCGGTATTGGAAATGAGCTCTATTAGGGGATCCAAGGAACATAGGAACTCTAAGATAAGTGAAAGGGAAGGTGCTGAAAGCCTTATTAGAGACCCAAGTATTAAATAACTTGCTTTTTTGTATTCTTCTGAAATGAGTAATTAGAGCTGAAACTCAAGGCTTGTCTAGCTATCTTTGGAGACATATGAGAAGAGATAGGACGTCAGCCCCTTCTTTAGAATTCTTCTTTTTCAGCAGGAGACTCTCCAAGATTTCCTGTTCAGCAACTTCCATATTGACTCCTGCATCATCCTGATGTGACTCATTCAGATCTCCCCTTCCTCTTACCATAATTGGAAGAGAAAAGAAGATTCCTCCTGCACTCTCCGCAAAGAGAGAATGAGAAAGTGCAGTTATTCTTTCTTCATGTACTCCATAGGAACTCGGGCTGCCATTTTCGCAACTGTTGAAAAACAATAAGACACCTCTCGTATGGAAGTCCCTTGGCTGGCTCATATATAAGAAGGAATTAAGTGGAATTGCCGTGGAGCCCGCTGTGCTCTCTTCTTTAGGACATTGAGGGAGCTGAGCTTCTTTCTATGCATGACCCTATGCTCTTAGTTCTTAATGGAGACGAGAACTTTCTAAATAAGAATCAACTAATTTGAAAGAGAACGTAGTGAAATCGGCTAGAGAGAGTTTAGGCCTCCTGTTTAGCTGGAAGAAACTAGCTCTTACTGAAAAGAGCAAGACTACAGGCGAGGCGCTCTTTACGAGTCTCTGAATTCACAGTAATATGCCACGCCTTTTGAAAAAGGACTTATTGGGATTCCGCTACGCACCGGAAACTTAGTCCGGAAGTGCTGTGGAATGCTGCTCTGCTTTATGCCGCCTTTCATTCAAACTCTGGAATCCTCGTCTGAGTGAATCGGTTCTTCAGCATCACAAGGCTAGGGGTAGCAGATCCTCCCGCACCACCTTACCTTGCAGCATAGAGAGATGGAGTTTTTTGACCCACGCAGAAGAGAAGGAAAATCGCCCCTTAGAACATGCAAGTGACTATGGATTGATACCGTTCCTCCAAGGCTCCGGCTATTCCAGCAAGGTGCTAAGAGCCTTTTTTAGCTATGAAAGGAATCGTCGAACTCTCTCTCATTTAAGGATATCCGATAAGTTGATAAAGTATTCAATATAAATAACTGTAGACGGATCTAAAAGAGCAAGACCAGGAGAGCTATTGAATTACGGAGACCCGCATTCATGATTGCGACAATCCAATGGACCCTGCATAATCTTGAAGAAATGGTAGTGCAGTAGCAGATCCCTAACCAGCTGAATACCAATAGCTAGTCTGAACTTACAGCACCAATCGAGGGTACTTTAGAAAGCTTCCAAGATAGCAAGGAGCAGCTTCAATTGCTTAAGTATTTGATAGGGCTCGTTCGTTAGAGCAAGGAGAAGATGAGAGCATTAAAGAGAACAAGGCCTAGTACGTGTATACATATACCCACTCTCCTCAACACAGATGACCTGATGGAGGATTTCTTTTTGGGGAGCTTATCCACTCATTTATTTCGTCAGTCCGGCTCATTAGATGATCTACTCTAATTGAGCTAAACTATTACATAAATCAAGGCATTAAACCATCTGACAATAGGCTTAGGGTGATATTCTATACTACCTGATAGGCTTAGGTTGATATTCTATACTACCTGGATGAAAGCCTAGTGAACTAGCTCGCACTCTTTCATTTGGTTGAAATCCCCTCCGCCAACACTATGATTGGATCGCTAAGATTTGGGATTGGGCATGTAAGATCTCGATGAGAAGCCGCTTTTCGGGCGAATAGGAATCTCTAAAATCGAATTAACACATTGCCGAGGATTAACCAGGCCCTTCTTGAAATTCCATATAACTCAGCTTGCGGATCGGTTGTTTATTCGGTAGTTTCACTCTCTCTTGTATTTTCTCTATGCTATGGATCTAAGGATGGAAAGCCTATTGGTCTACCCTTGAGACCTCTTTTTTGATCGTGCCTTACACATTAAGGGGGCTAGCCAAGCAAGATGGCCCTTCTTCCCTCTTATGCAGAAAGTTGTGCTCTAAGCGCCTGATTCACAATTCTTATACATGTCTCTCTATCTCTTGTAGGAATGATATGAGAATAATATGAAATCACTATTCCAGTGTATAAGCCATCTAATGGATGCACAAACAATCTCCGCCATTGGTTCTCTGGCCTTTCTCCTTTCTTTGTATTGTACACAGCTGGTTAACTTCAACTAGTCAATCCTCTTAATGCTTTATAGTAAAGGCGAAACTTGTTCTTAATGCTTTATAGTGTAGGCTCATATTGTCTAATTCAACTTAAACAAGAAGATTCTATTATATAAAGAGGGATGGGGGCCTTTTGGATTCGAACCGAAGAAGCCTATTTCTTAAGGGCGAACTGATCGACCTGCATGTGTTAATATGAGATCAGCTCAAAGGAGATAACAGGCATTCCGAAGTGTTTTCTGCCGGTCCGGGGAATCTTCGAAGTTGGATTTCTTCCTTAGGTAGCAGAAGGACACGATTGCTTCCAAGCGAGTGAAAGACCTGAAATGAGCAGCCCCGGCGATGGTATTCTTTTTCGAGACTTGACTTGCTCCCCGCTTGCTGAGCTCTGTAAATTGGCATTGCTATTGGCCTTGCTATAAGTTGCGCTACAGCACCTGCAGCTCTAGCTAATTGTCAACCCTTTTATCCAAGCCAAGTGTGATTGAACTATACCACAAGCCTATAAGCCGCTTCTATAACTGCCTCAGTAACTTCAAGAGACTCTGCATCTTTGGTATATAATGAAAACAGTATACTTAAAGAAAGTAGATTTCCAAACAGTATACTTAAAGAAAGTAGATTTCCAACTAACCGCAAAACCTAAAGGGTAAAGACATACCCTGTGAAGGATCCACTCCCATCAAGATCACCTGCATAATCCGAGTCAACGTAGCCGGCCAAAGCACTTTGTTATGACTGAGTGCGAACAAGGTCCAGAATGCAAGAGTCTGGGAAGTACAACTTCTTTGTTAGATGTTACAAAAGTGGGATGGGAGTCCTATTCTGAGTTCTACTCTATTAGATTGGAAGATTGAGTCCTATTCTGAGTTCTACTCTATTAGATTGGAATATAAGGATACACTATTTCTGCATTTATGATATTCCCAGCATTCGTGGCAGCCTATTGGTCCGAGCGAAAGGATATAGGCAAAAGAAACACTTTCATCTGTCTGTCATTCGTACTCGGAAGTTGGGTTATCTGAGCTAGCCAATGCCCATATTGTTAGTGCAGGCTGACCGGCAACAGAAGGAGAGGGTGAATGCTCGACAATCAGGAGAGTCTCCCCTTTGAGATTATGTGAATAGAAGGCCACTAGGACCTCATTTTCCTATACGTACTAAATGGATTTGAGAAAGAAAGAAGAGAAGATCAGTTTCATCCGGTCCTATAATGAATGGGAAAAGCAGAATCCATATAATCGTATGATGAAGATACCTTAAGAAATCCACAGATAAAAGATCGGGATAGCCGGGATATTTCAAGATCAGATGATCCACCAGGTTGTTTGCTTGCTGGGGAGGGCTAACTCGGATAGGTAAGATACGAAAGAAACAGCCCATAAAAAAGAGATAGGGTGCCCTTTGCCGATGCAGTTCACGATGCGGAGCATCCAACTAGCGTTGCTAGGTCGTTTTGAGTTCTAATCTCTATCCTAGTAGTAAGATGGAAAGAATATACTCTAACTATATGGAGAGTCAAAGACTATGCCTGTTGGAACTATATCAAGATTCGAATGACAAGGAATATCTGTATATAAGTTGTTGGGCTCTATCCTTCCCACCCACCTCATTAATATCTGGAGGGAATAATCCGAGGGTAGCCTGATCGATTAAGGGACACGGGCACTGCCAATTAGAAGGTGTTCATTCCCATAGGCCAGTAGAAGCAATGACGCACACAGCTTTCAATAAAGCGCAGTGAATAATGCTAGCCTAACCAGTGGAACCGTTCTCTTAGATAACGGGTAAGCCGTAATACAATGTTCCTTGCTTCCTGCTATCCTCATGAGTCATAAGTGAAGTAATAAGTCTCTGAGTCATAAGTGAAGTAATAAGTCTCGATAAGAAGGCTCCCTCTTTGCTAGTATTCAGAAGCTATGAAAGCATGGGAGCTGTTATCTATTTCTAGACGGAGAATTTATAGACGGAAACAGCTATCTCCTCTATTTGAATAGAAATCCAATATGGTGAGAACTTCACTCCTTAGATCTATCCCTTTCTTTTGCTTTCCTGCCTTAGGAGCTTTTCTATTCTTGAAAGCCTTCTTCCCGGATTCGGATACCAGAAGAAGATAGTCAACCTATCTTGCCTTATATTCCGTTTTGAAGAAAGTATTCCACCTTTCCTATCAGAGTAGGAAGCTTTTATACTATCTGAGTAGCGGACTCTCTTGTGTCTTAATTATTTGTATCCGGCGATAGTCCGACCCTTTCTATCTAGATGTTTGGTTATAACAAGATGGAAGAAATACTACCTAATTAGATGGGAGATGGGAGTCCACTATTAGGATCCCACCACAGGAAACAGATTACAGCAATTCTTCTTCCAAGATAAAGAAGAGCAAGAACATCGCTTATTTGAGAAAGAAGAGCAAGAACATCGCTTATTTAGCATCAACCTGACTTTATGCCTCTGTCGGTGTTGCGCTAACTACTTCAACTATAAGATGTCCTGTAGTGGGGAGGGCTTTGACTCTATTATATGCTAGATGCTAGACGAGAGATGGATTCCATTCCACAATTCCTATTAGCACGTCAGAGATTCAACTTCCATTACCGTTTTCCTCGCCACTCGACTCTCAATAAGGATTCCATTACAAGCAATAAATTGGATCTCCTAGACTCACTTATGCACTCGACTCTCAAGATTCCATAATCGATTTTCCAGCAATCGAATCAGCTGTTTTCGTTTAGTCTACTTGTTTCTGTTCCAGTTCGAAATGCAAGTGAAGGGAAAAGAATCTAGTGCTTGCTAAGAAGCTCCATAGAGTGTTGGCGGGAAGGGAGTTTACCGCGATAGGTTAGGTGTAGGTTCAACAACAAGTCTCGTCTCTTTGGGTAGGAGGCCAGTCGTCTCTTTTGGTGTTATCTACGATAGAATACAGAATGCTTAGCCAATAATCAGAATGCTTAGCTCATCACACGTAGCGCTTCACTTTAGGCTGTAGGAATAGTAGAAAGTCAGGGCTAAGTGAATGCAAGCGGTGTAGTTCGGATAGTTTCATCTTAGTATAGAATTAACAATATCCTGGTGAGTAAGATGTCTTAGGTGCAGTTTCCAGATCAGTAGAAGAATCCGCTCTTGTTTCCTATGTGCCAGCAGTAAGCAACGAAGCGGTTCTCAAAGTGGAGTTCGAGCAAGGATCTCTCTATGTTGGGAGTTCGTCTTCAAGTCGAGTTTTGTTTGCTTGTGCTTACTCCCTAGCATTAAGAAAAGAATGGAAAGCATAACAGATAGAATACGCTGGCTAAGAGAAGAGGCTTGAAACGGTTCTGTTCCCTTCTTATACCTTCAGTAGCTCTAGTTCGCGCAACAGAATAATCCGTTTTTCAAAGAAGCTTGAGTATAGAACAAAGGTAATTAGAGATAGATTCCATTCAAAGGCAAAAGTCAGGTCAGCAGAGCAGTAATTAAAGTAGCCCAGAGAGATAGGTTCAGGTTAAAGTGTCGGGTCAGCAGCACCGTCGAAGTATTAACCTTCAGAATGGAGTTGAGGAACAGAACTAACTAACGCACCCACTCCTGGAAAGTAACCTAACAGCAGTGACTCTCTTGTGGCGCCGGCAAACACTTTTTTTCACAATGGAACGTTGCTTGCTTACTTCTTCTCTAAAGAATGGAATCTAGCGTTCATAAATAATAAAGAATCCAGTAACCGGACTCCTGACTGCTTACAGCTCCACCTGCTGACTCCTTACTTACACCGAGAAAGACAATTTGGATGTTGAAAAGTGATTGAAGAATGGAATTGAGCTATCCTAGGAACAGCACAAGTTATGATTTCAGTCTAAAGTCAGAGGTAAGCTTCACAGAAAGGAGAGTACGCGTCGGCAAAAGAAACGAAAGGGGAAGTTCTAAACTATAGGATAAAGATTCCAGAGATAGGGTAAATATTAGGGGCGTCAATGCGGAGTTTATAAGTGGAAATGGTGGATGAGATATAAGTCACATTGAACAGAAGTGAAACAACGAGAAAGAGGCATAAACAACCTTATTCCGCTTCAGTATCGGGTGCGAGTGTTGGCGACTCAGTTATTACAGTTCTGGTTTTCGCGGTTCATCAAGGGGAGTGAGTTCGGCAAAAGAACCAGTTGAGTCTTGTACTCGTCTAGAAAAAGTCATTATTAATAGAAGAGGATTGAACACCACGCGGGAATGGAAGAATGGAATTTCCGGATTGAACACCTGATTTAGAGTTCCGGGCTGAAGCCACTAATACTTCAATTTCTTTATCTTGGGCCGGGTCAAACAGGACAGGACAGGAATATTGGGCCGAGTTCAACTAACACTTTCTTTTTGCATCTTGAGAGCGCAGAAGCGACAGTATAAGATCTGATTGCAGGAATGGCCATACAATGCCTTGCTGCTGACTTTAGCGCCGAAGAACTCTCTCTATGGATTTCTACTTGAACGGAAGGGGACTTATCACCAACAAAGACAGAGGAAACTAGAACGTCGCTTAACCGCGCTGAAATGGGATTCTGTCGAACTCTACCTTAACACGCTCGTACTATCTAACTATATAGTCTGCCCTGTGCTCCACCAATACAGGATTTGAACCTTAACCCATCTTTCGAACACACAAGGACTTCTTGAGCGTAAGGGCGCATAAAGTATACCTTTTGCTAAGTTGAACCTTTTGGAAACTCATCTTATGGCTAATCACATATGTTACCCCTGTCACAGCTGTTCTAATTCATTTGAACCTAAGAACATAGGCCTCTAGTTCTTAAACGAAACTGAAACTTCAACAAGAACCTAAACTATACTTGATACCAGGACCAGGTGCTCAAGAGATTTTACAGATTCAATAGCTCGCGGGGAGAGTAATCATAAGGATCTTCAGCAGTAGGGCGATCGAGTGTTGAAGCAGGAGCGGGTAAAGAAAAGTATCAATCCAAATGAGGATTAGAAGCAAGAGGCAGCTAGTAGTGAGTCACACAACTCAGAGGTGAGCTAGGTAGTAGCAGCCCAGTAGTAGTAAGCTTCACTGAGAGGCTTTGAAGCTAGGTTTCTTGTTTAAGTAGTCAGTGGAGAGGAAGCTAGTCAAGTAATCAATAACTGAGGTCAGCAAGGGAACCAGAAAGGGAAGCAGTGCACTTAATAAGGCTGTGTACTTAATAAGAAGAAAGGGAAGCAGTGTACTTAAGAAGGAGAGGCCAGTTGACCGTAAAAAAGGGCTGTTAATGTAGCTTGGCTCTTTGCTTTGAGTGAAATTCTTGATTAGTAGTTGGACTCCCCGGTGGATGAGCCTGAGTTCCCAGAGCCTAAGTGGAAGTCTAGTTTGTAGTATACGCTTGGTCTTTAGTGTTGATGGGAAATTCCCCATCTTTTATCCTGGCCTTCGGCTCCTCTAGTTCATTGACGCCTAACATCTTTATGGTAGTTCAGGTCAGACTAAAAAGGACTTAGTATACGCTTGGCTAGTCGTTAAACATAACATAGGTTTCAACACTTGGAGAATGGCCTCGAAAGCAGGGTTAAGAGAGAATGGCCTGTTCGACATAATGGAATTGAAGAATTGATCTGCGCGTAAGGAGTTATTAAAGTCAAGCACTACAGAATCCATTTATTCTTTCTTAAGTACAAGCACAACAGAGTAAAAGTCAAGAGATAGAGATGCAAAACGGAACAAGTCAGCAGCAGTTCGAGAATAAACAGCAGTTAGAGAATCTGAAGCCACAGAAGAAGCGAAGCTGTTCGCAGTGAAGCTGACCTCTGACTTGAACCTTAACCAACAAGCACAGATTATACTGCTTTGAGGCGAGTGAGGAAGACATAGTAAGGAGCCCTGCCCCATATAGTATATAGTAAAAGTCATCAACTATTTCTTGACCAACCCTAAGCCAAAGTCATCAACTATTTCTTGACCAACCCGAGTTCTCTGTCCTTTTAGTATGCTAGATTTAGTACCCCCCGTACCCTTGAGTGGAATGATTTGTTGAAAGTTACGTTCTTGCCCCTGAAAGTTGTAGTTGAGTTTCATCTGTCTTAGTTGCCCGAGGTAGATGAGAGTCCTGCTCCAGTTCGAGGTCAAAGAATCCATTACTATTCTTATTTACCGCAATAAGCATTTCACTACTTATAGCTTCCCTTACTCAAAAGAATATAACTCAGGTTGTAAACTAACTCCCTAAACTGACATAGATGCTTGGCAATTACAATAAGGGCCTATCTTCAGTAGTAGCCTGTATGCTTGGTCATTACAGGACAAGGACAGATTCTCTCTCTTCTCTGAGAGATAAGGTAGGTTTCAGATCAGAATAAGATAAAGCAGAGTATGTGTTTGGGAGCAAGGGAAGGCGTGCTAACTATATCTATGAAAACAGAATTTCAGGCATATGGGTGGAAGGCTCACTTCTCTGTTTCACTCCGCTTCGATCAGGACTGCGATAAGGTAGTGTTCGACTAACCTCTGATGGGGTCAAGCAAGGCTTCAACTAAGGAATGGAGATCCAGATAGTATAATAAGATAAAGGAATATCCGTTTGATAACTATGTTTGTCGTTTTTAGGGCCCATCTTTTGGGGCGGTATTGAAGAATCCGAGGTTAACATAGGATATGAGATCAGGAGAGACAGACAAAAACCAGAGCTAGGGAGTTTTGAGATCAAGAGCGGTGGACTCGAGCTAACAAGTAAGGCTTGGGCTGTATTATCATATGGGTAAGTTTGTAGAGTTCGGAGTTTGTTTACTATACTCTAATTAGTGACTAACCTGTAACATTCCATTCTTAAAGCAACTGGTAGATCAGGAGAAGCGATGGAATTAATATACTTTCGTTTTCGCCTTGTTAGCACTGGTGGTATTCTATGCCATGAGCTAAAGCCTTAGTTGAGAGTTGCATTCCTTAGGATGAGTTTGATTACTTATGCCGGTGTTTTAGCCTGTTTTCTTTGTTAGATTACGTTACTGCTGAATTGAATCCTGTGTTTCTTGGTTCTTAGAAGCTCTATTCTTATTGGACTCTTTCTTTTAGCGATCGTGAACTCGTTCGTAGTTCGGTCGTGCACCAACTAATTATGATTTCTCTATTGAATCATGAAATGTACTTATTGAGTTATGGTATAGTAACACTTATTAGTGATTCATTAGCAAAATAAGGTAATAAAGGGGTTAATATCGCAATGCGTAACACATACTATTCTAAACACTCTTTTTGGTTCACTACCAATTCTTTTGACTACTGAGTTCGATTCTCGTACTAGAAGAGCTAGCCCCTTTCTTGTTAGCAGAGGAATCAGATCTGGATGTGAGTAAGTCGGATTTCTATTTCTCTGGGGAAAAGGCAGAGTTTGCTACGTACTAACGAGAATGAAAAACAGTAGAGTATGGGCGCCCGGGAAGCCAGGTTCATGCCTTGCGTCTGTATTTAAAGAATTCAAAGTAAGGCTGTTTGCTAGTGGCTCTATTCTGTATTTGGTAGTCCAATCGGGTAGGTGAGAAATCCTTGTTCTCAGTGGCAACACTGCCGCACGCAAAGACAACGGGGATAATAACTTATATTAAATACATGACCCTTCCCCTGCAATTAAGTGTTCTTCTCTTTCGTCCTTGCTCCTAGTATACGAGTTCTGACTTTCCATTATTAGGCTTATAGCTTGAATACTTTATAAGTCAACTTCTTTTCTATCTCTTGAAAACAGGTTTCCTCTTCTATTATTTGCTTTGATCCTAACTGCCCGTCTTGCTTGACTTTATCTAAGAATAGGCTACCCCAGTCTAATACCTTTCATTAGAACAAAGAATGTACTAAATAAAGAATGGACTAGTGCACAACGAGACTTACACTCAGAAAGTGGGCTTCCCCTACCTTATAGCATTATTAAACTCACTGCTTTTAGTCTGCCAAGTCACTACAAACGACTATCAGATGCAACTTGCAACTATAAGAGAATGGATCTACTGCTTCTAAGCTTAAGGCTCGGAACTCCCTGTAGTAGTATGCTTATTCGCTTAGAAAGGTCTCCTTGTTCACTTAGCCAGGTATCCTCGTTAGAGCATTTGTGGAATTATTACTTCTTTTATTACTCTTATACTGATGACTGGGCTGCTCCTTCACTAGATGCACTGGATCGATCATACCATACCCTATAGAGGCTATTGACTCCAACTTCCCATACGTATTCTATCGGCTCTAACTTGACATACCTATTCTACTGGCTCTACTTTGAATAATGATGTTGACCGAGCACCGCGCAAGAGCTATCATCAAAAGAGAAAAGAAATAGACCCTTTGGGACCAAAAGGACAATAGTGATTCTAATTCCATTGATAGCTATGGTGCCAATGTTAGGTAAACAGAACTCTGTATTTGTTTACTATCTAATGTATCCTGACTTTCCTGTTTCCTTCTTCAATAACTTATTCCGTGTTGGGTCTTAATAAACTTCATTCTGTGTTGGGAGTTGTTCTCTCAGCTAGGTGTTCTTTGATGCAAGGCAAGGTAGAGTCAATCAATAGGGTGGGTTTTTCAGAGTCAAGTCAGTAAGTGGGTCTTTCAAGTCCACTTATTTTCTTTGGGTAAGTAAGGGAATAGTCCTTGGGTAAGTAAATAGTCCTTGGGTAAGTAAGGGAATAGCTTAGCTTGGTGTTACGCGGAGAATAGAAAAGTAGATGAAAGATATAGTATTGATATTACAAATCAGGTAGGCAGTTAATCCTATTCGCCTAGGAAATGCATAGGTTATATTACATTTTGCTTATACAAATCAGAATTCAAGACAGAAGTCAGAGAATGGAAAGTGAGCATCTAGTCTAGTGGAGCCCCGAGTAAGCAAGAATTCACTGCAGGAATGATACCACCAAGCCTGGATACTAATGCTAACAGAGCGCTACAAGACTGAGTAGGTGTCCTGGGGTCTGCTCGTTTACTGAGTTACTGATAGAGGTTTTCTATTCTCAATTCAGAATGACATTGTTGATGTGCAAAATAAGAATGACATTGTAGTAGTACTACCAGTGTGTTTAGCATAGAAGGTTAGAGAGGGTAAATAAAGAACTCAATCAATAAGTAACAGAACTCAACCCAGCGGCACAAGAAGAAGTAGGCGTATAACAGCAATCGACAGGTAACTATGCCTAGGGGGGTTAAGCTGAGAACTTACATTACTGCCCAAAAGCCTTAATTCGTGGGGGACATGCCCAGCCTTATTAACTGGTGTATCGGCCTATCATTACTAACTATAAAACGGATAGGCTCTCAGCACCCGAACACAGGACTTTATACTATGGCAGCCGGCTTCTCACTTGTAGCGGACCTCTGTAAGGGTCCGGAAACCAACTCTTCATTACTACAGGCTAAACTCCGTACTTACCGCAACGAAGACATCTAGATCTAAGATCAGAATTCTACTCACTTACCACAGCTTAGCATCCAGACTAGACCACTGGCAACCTCGACTCAGGCTCTTTTCATTCTAATATTGACTGGTTCCATTCTGAGTCTACCCGGTTGAAGTCTTGTTGTTAGTACTAAGGAGTGGTTTCATCCAACAAGCAACTGCTAGGATCAGTGGTTTGATCAGTTATCCTATATGAAGAAGATATATCATTTAGTAGGGGGCCAATACATAGAGAATTCCACCAGCCCACCCGAGTAAGTAAACCACCAGCTAAGCCAAGGCCTAGAACACAACTGGAATAATAAACAGCCAACCCGAAAGCTCCATCTTCGGTTTCTCCATCTTCCGCTGGAACTCTAAAAGCACCCGAACCCACATCTACTATATTCTTTACGGAAATGAAAGTACCTAGCAACAGGCATCTTAAGGAAAGAGCCCTTCTAGTAAGTGGTGAAGAAAACAAGTCATTCAAAAACTGACCCACGGAGCAAGCCCTACTCCCGGCGTATTGGAACTAGTAATTCCACAAGCCAAGCAGCTGGCTACTCCAATCTCTCCCCTATAGCTCTGGCAACCGACCCTACTTCTTGAGTTTAACTACCCGAACCGAACTAACTCTATCAGAAGGCCCGACCTCTTCTCTTAACTACTGGCAAAGAATTAAGCTAGCTACTCTCAACTACTGGGTATGACTTACAGAATCAGCTGTTTCAAGTCTGGTTTCGGGGTTAACTCTGGTACTCCTGCCTCTCGTTCTCACTTCCCCTGCTTGAAGTCACCAAGCTACTACTACAAACTAGACTTCCACTTCTGCTCTTTGAACTCTTTTATTGCCTACCTCGACTCAAAACCAGTACTTTATTCTTCAACTTCTTAGAAGGGCCTAGACTTAACGAGCACTCAACCGTAACTTGATTTCTTTCCCTCGCTTGCAGCAGACTACTTTCTCACTGTAACTGGGCATTCTATGGCTTCTGTATCAAAGGCTCTTAGCACCTTCTCTAGCTTCTGTATCTTTTAAGGAATTAAAGAATATAGTTTACTGAACCCTCCTGTTTCACTCCTACTTAGTGCAATTCTTTGTTTGGGACTTACTTCTGACTTTCTTACTTGGTAATTGAACTTCTTTCCTCTCTCTCCTCTTGCTCTTGAAACTAAATCACCCTTACCTGTAGCCGACCTATCCTTTAAGTGCCGACCTAGACTCTGGACTTTATTGCCTACCTAAACTCTCTCAACAACTACTGATTCCACTGGGCTGGCAACCTTCCATGGCTTCCCTTGTAGTAGACCCAGCTGTCAACAAATACTTTTATTGCTAATTTACCTCAGGCTACAAATACTGATTCTACAGGACTACTACTTGATAAAGGCTCTGCTCTAACTGCTGACTTTATCACAACACTTGTGGAACTAATAGCTGCTGCTAATTGAACTGATGTGACGCACAACGTCTTTTGCACGCGACGCTTCCCCTCACCTGCTCTGCTCTTGAAACTATCATTCCCGGCTTGGGGCTTGTGTCATTCTTTGTGGAATCCTGTTTCCTTAATAATATACTAATTCATTTCTTGGGTTTTCCTCTACTTAGTCAGTACTGAGTCAATGGAACTCAAATCTCTCTTTGTTTCTTCTTTGTTTCTATATTCCTAAGGTGTTAAGTCTACTCTATACTCCTGCTCTGCTGACCACTCCCTACTAGACAAATCTAACTCTCCTTTGGCTACTACTCCCTAGTCATTAACTCTTCTGTCATTCACTCTTCTGTCATCCACTCCTCTTTCTTGCCGACTTTCTTACCGACCTAGACTCAAGCTTGCTTCAACCAAAGCCAGTACCTTATATAGCTCCTGCTGATTCAGTCATCCTAACGTCCTTACCCCCCATTTCTCTATTTGCTATGAGTCAAGGAACTACTATACAAGCGCAAGTCATAATTCCGTTCTAGTAGCCGGTGTCAGATCCTACGTAAGTTATCTAAGACTCAATCGGCCAAGCAACAGTACTAGAGCGAGAGACAAGCGTATACTACAACTACTACAACTAAGAATTCCACCAGTGAGTCAAAGCATGAAAGTGAGCCCCAGAGGTATAGAAGTCACTATCGAAGGGAGATCCAGAATGCAACTAGTCAATATAAGAAAGCAACAAAACCATAGAGGTACTCGTTACGTTCTTGCCCCTTCAAGTAGTGGGGCAGTAGCATCAGTAGCTGAGGCTTCCAATCCAGTAATGGAACTCAGTATAAGCAAGTTAGAATTGACCTAAGTAGCCTAAGACTAAGACACCCGTTACTTGAAACCTGAATCTGGTATATTAGCTACCTTATTACAAGAAAACCGATATGAAACCTTAGACCTATCACTTGAAACCCGATATTAGTAGCTACCTTCCCTATGACCAAAATGAGTCACTTAAATGAGTCACTGCAGTAAGATGAACCTGGAAACTGGCAATTCATAAGCTTACCCATTTCTGTTCCTCTGGCAACACAAACACATAACAAGTAGTTACTCGGGGCCAAGCAGATAAGTAAACAAGCCTAACTAGTATGTAAACTAAGCCCTTATTATAATCCAACAAGACCACCCCAACAAGTAAGTTCACCAGCCTAGCTGAGTTCCCAAACAAACACCCTTTCTTGGCAGTTTCTGTCTTCTTTTCTGAGCCTCTGCCTCTGGTTCCTGCACGGATCTGGTTTACTAAACTCTCCTTCGATTTCTGACCTGAACTATGCTTTCATTGCAACAGGCTTTCTAACTACAATTTCTGAATAGACAACATTAGCACCCGAACTCGTATACAAGGAAAAGCCAATCGAGAACCTCTCTTCTCTGCAGTATCCCTTATTCTTTTATTAGTAGGAATAGTAGGAATGGAAGACCAGAGGAGTTTCATGAAATACCTTATCTGGCTTGTCTTATGGCTCTGTACTCTTTACTACTCTACTACACCTATTGCTACTAATACAGGATGAAACAAATCATTCCATTTGCTTTGCAGCTGTCAACTAGACCTTAATTCTTCTATGGCTACTATCTGCTCCCTATCTGCTTTCTTTGCTTTGTAGTATCGGTGGGCTTATTCCTAGACTCAACTGGCACTGCTTCTATTCCCTCGACTCTTGCTCTTGACTACTCGTATACTAGTTAGGGAAATCATCTAGTAGTTTCATACCGAACACCTGGTGGAATCTGTTTTCCTATCATCTGTTTTCCTATCATCTGTTTTCCTTTCTTTATAAAGAGAATAATAAGATGCCTTTCGCCGCCCCACCAAGTAAGTCAACAACACTACCCGAGCAACAAAGCCTGTACAAGTCCTTTCTTCTCCGGCCTGAAAGCACTGCTACTAGGGCTACAACCACTGTCTTTCGCTCGCTACCGTTTAACACAGGCTCCTACCGCGGAACATTAGCAGTTCCTTGGTCATTAGTAGTAGCTTGGTGACTTCAACCAGTACCAAGCGAGCCTTACCCCACTGAAAACCAGGCTATCCGACCCGAGTCCAAGACTGATACCGATGCATCTAAGACTTCAACCTGAGCTAGGCGGACTTCAACCAGTAAGTCCAAGGCACCAACATGTGCTAGCAAGAGGGAGAGGTGAGCTAGTAGGCAAGTAGGAAAGAGGTGAGGTTTGAAGCCCATATAGTAGTTACGCGGCAGTCCGGGCAAGAAACCCGAGTTAAGAGCAAGCAAGTCCTGTGTTTGTCCTAAATCACTCATATAATAGAGTTAGTTGCTGTTAGGCACAAGTCTTAAAGGTGAACTAAGATCTTTTCTCTCGACTAAAGTAAGTAAGTAAGTAGTAGTTCTGGGTGGGTGCACCTCCGCCTCTCCTCTGTCCTTATAGTAGGTTAGGGTGAACTCGAATTCTCTTCTTTTGCGTTATAAGGAGTTATGTGAGTTTGTTGGAACAAGAAGCAAGTTCAAGTGGGAGATCGAAAGCCTAAGTACTAACGCTTTGGAGGAAAGGGAAGCAAGAGGTGCACGTAACTCGCTAATGCCGATGACAACTGGAGCTAAACAAACGTGTGCCCAAAGAAGTAAGCTAACTCATATAAGGTTGTTTCTTGCGCTGTTGAGATACCAGAGTGGAGTTCCAGTTCTAAAGTCAGTAACAAGACCAAGACTTAAAGTCGACGAGAGAGAAAGAGAATCCATAGTAGAATTCAATGATGTTTCGGCTCGAAAGGAATTGAATGGGCTATATAAGTATCGCAGTTCGAGAAAGCCTTATTAGTTAGAGCTTTTACTTATACTTTGTGCCTTAGCTTAGTTAGATTATACTTGGCTTGCGCCTGCCTTAGCTTAGTGAGAAAAGCCCTATAGCGCTAGTTAGCCTTTACCTTTGCGTGACCTACTTGGCTTTGGCGTTAACTAGAATTCATAGAATACCTCTGATACTAATAGAGACTGTTTGTTACCAGATTGCCTTTACTTTGTTTATTATGTCCTTCTTCAGCGTACTTCATACGAGTCTCCTTCCTCAGTTGTGTTTGGACACTAAAGTAAGCAGTCAGCAGCGTAGAACATGCACAAGAAAGATTCCAGTTGGATTTCTCAATTCCTGTCCTGTTTGACATTGAAGTAAGTAAGGGTAGGTTAGGGTAGGGGAAAGAATCAACGTCTGCTACTCTCTGGTCTCTGTTTAGGGAGTTAGGGTGCTTTTGTTTCACTTTAATGCTTGGGGCGGTGGGGCCCACATAAGTCTTAGTTTACGGAATAACTACTGTCTTGACAGGCGTGGATAATTCGAGAGATAGATTGAAGCCAGTCAGATTCAAAAGATAGATTGAAGCGCTGATTAAGCAGATAATTAGAGAATAAGAGTCAGAGGTGTCAGGTTACAAAACACTTCTTTCTATACGTAACCAATGAACGAACAGGACTAACGCGCTGAATAAGCTAATTCTAAAGGAGTTGGGCAATAAGGCCTCTCTATACTTGATCTCCAGGTGAATAACCGTTTGCTGCTGACTTTATAACCGCTGATTCTTCTAAGGATGAAACCAGAACTGCTGATGATCCATCCAGCTCTTTAAACAGCATCTGCTCCATCTTCGTATTCTTATCCTTATCTGGCTTCTCTGCTGAAGACTTCACCTCAAATTACAGAATGACTTATTCCATATGATACTTGCTTCTTTAAACGGATTCTTCTGTTGCACGTCAGGCGCTCAAACATTATGACAATTTATGTCTTCATTCGCTATTTATGTGTTCGCGTTGCGCGGCAGCCTGTGGGGAACAAGAAGCGCAAGTGGTAGAGTGAGGTGACTTCGGGGTGCCGACATCCATATGTAAGGAACTGTGCGCCAATTCCTTCTCCAGCGTTAGCTGTTCAATTGTAAACAACCTTAAACAGAGTCTGGTCTTTCTCTTGGGGTACGAGTATTGTCTAGGGTTGGTGATTGTGTTGCTTGTGTCTAAGTAAACAAGTATAGAGTTTTGAGTGAGGAAGCATCGGTGATATGAAAGAAATGAGTTAGCAAGGAGTCGGGAGTGAGGAAGCATCGGTGATATGAAAGAAATGAGTTAGCAATAAGCTGTTGGGTAATAGCTGGAAGCAGTTTTAGAGCTTATAGGTGCAGCTCCCGACGATTACGAAGAAAGCACTCTCAATCAGGGCTCAGGTTCTCTGTTTAGGGAGTTTGTTGAGTTCGAGCTCAGGTCTGTCTCTTTGTTGGGAGTGAGAGTGAAAGCATCAGCTGGAGAAAATGCAGTTCTAAAGTAATAAAGAGTGGAATCCTATAAGGAAGCAGTGCCATTGAAGTCTACACTACAACATCAGATGCTTTACTAAAGGAAGCAGCAAGGCATTGTATAGAATATGGAGCTGGATCTTAAACCGAAGAAGAGAATGCCCAAGAAGAGGTGAAGTTGTCAAAAGTCAGAGGGCGTTAGCAATTAACGTTCTTGTTTTTCATCCTTAGTTTTATCTGTGAAATCTACTAGATCAGATGCTATTACAGGCTTTGATGCCCTAGCCCTAAGTGAATGAGTTCTTGTGCGAGTGAAATCATCAGCCGAAGAGTGAAAGTAGACCAGAGAAGCTAGATCGGGATCGGGATCTTCAGTGGAATTCTTTGACCCTTATTTATATTAGAATTGATGTCATATTATTATTTATGTTATAGCCACCAACTCTATATACTGCGCCCCTGATTTAGAGTACAAGGCGGGCACTCCTATTTATCGTCTACTAACCTATTTCAATGACTCTTATAGGACTATAAAGTAGGAAGAGCGCAAAGAAGAGGACCTGTTTCATTGTAGACAGAATGCTTAGCCCACGGTGAAGATACTGTTTCAAAAGTGATCAATTAAGTCCGCGAGGAGAGCCCATATAGAATAACTAAGTAATCAAGAAGAGCAAGAGCCGAGAGAAGATGTTTTAGAAAGCTGGGGCACTCTTCAATTCTGACTGGCGCGGGTAAGGAATAAAGGGAATAAAGATCATAAGCAAGCAGTAGCTTTACTCTTATATATAACAGGTGTGGTGATGGAAATACATCATTCCATTCTTCACTTCAAGGTGGAGGTCGGGAATAGGTCATCAATCAAAGTAGTCTAAATTCATGGCAGTTTCTTACTTATTTGTGGAATTCTGAGGTTTCCATTGCAAACAATAATATTGACTGTGCAATATCAAGGTAAGGGTGGGATAATTCCTTCTGTAGCGGTAAGGGTAAGTGGGTAAATAATGAGTATTGAGGAGACTGAACAGAATAAGGGTATTTCGCTGAGAGAGAGAGGTGCTCTTTGCTTTACCTTGAGCCCTGCCCTTTCCTCAATGGGATAAAGTGTGTGGTCCAAGAACGAGGCATCGGAATAACATAGTGCAGAATTGTCCATCTATTAATAGAATAATCCATTCTATGGTTCTATTCTACATAACCAAGGGAGGATTTGGTTACTCGAAGTGAAAAGGATCATTCCAGAATCTAAGGTCGATTTGCTTTATAAGAGAAAGAGAGAAATTGACTTCTCTTAATAGGTTTAACGGGATTCAGCCAATTGTCTCGATCATGGAATATCATTGATAAATAGGAATCCGGGGTGTTATCAAAGACGAGATGATATTATATGATAGTATAGAAGAAGTCAATCATCCACTTTTATATCTTTGAAGTCGTAAATCATCTACTTTGGTATCCTTTTGAACTGTTCCTCCATTGATCAAGAATATAGGTCTTAGGGTTTCTTTCTTCTAGTTATTAGAGCTTTTGAGCTCCTGTTCTTGTTCTCGTTTAATACCGGTAGTAGTAGTCTATAGGAATATAGTACTTATGAAGCAAGGTGTCATAGAGTATTGCCTGTTCCTGTTTCATCTGTATTTGAAGCCCTTATATTAAGTAGGAGAAGTAGAGGATCATTAGTTGACAGCACCAACTAGTAGTTTTAGGGTAAACCCGGCTTGGTCATTTGTAATTGCTTGGCGGTCATAGTTGCAAGAGTGAAAAGACTAAGGGAATGAGTTGGCGACCGGGTATAGACTTTGTTTGTAAATCGACAGCTTGGCCCGGAGTACTAATTGAGTCTGTTTCTTCTGTTTCAACTGATCCAGCATATTATCTTACAGGAGCCATTCTATTCTTTGTCCCGTTTTTGGTGTTCATGGCGGCAGTCAATTCCTTCTGTTGATTCTCTCGTTGCACCCATGATCCTAAATCTTATACTGCCATCACCCGACTATCCAATAGGAATGAATTGAAACTCGAAACTGCCCTACACGCACTGCTGATTCTGGAACTTCTTCTGATATTGGTCCCCCTTACTTGAGTTTTATGGGAAATCCATCAAAAAAACAGGACATGGAGCTTATAATGAATTGAGTGTGTATACCTTCCCCCTCTTCTTTTAGTGTATACCTTCCCCCTCTTCGGTTTCCTACTCCTTAACTCTTCTACTTAACTCTTTCTTCACTCTTTCTCCTTTTCTTTCCTCTTTACTAAACCCCTTGTTTCTTATTTCCTCTTGACTCTTTCCTCTAAGAATACATACCCTCTTTAACTCCGGTAAATCAGATACCTATGTGTGCTCTCCCGTATGTGTGCTCTCCTCGCGTTACAATTATGACTTGACTACTTGGAATACTAAGTGTATACCTCTTGCTCACAAACACATAGTAGCTTGCCCTGTTCGAGTTCTTGTTTCATCTTAGAGAGAATCAGTAGTTCTTGTTGAGGGTTGACTTCAAGCTAGTCCTAACTCCAATTATCAAGTGAAAAGTCCAGTAATTCGGAAAGGTTGGTAGGGTCCACTCGGTTGGCTCTCCGTGGTATAATTCTGACCTTATAGTGGGAAGCACATGGTTGGTTGGCGATGATAGAGGCAATTCTCTGTTTTTAGGTGAAGAGTTCAATTCGAACTTCACTCCTAAACACTCAATTATGAAAGGAAAGAGCTAAAGGTTTGTTAGTAACCAACATCTATAATACCTGGGGATCTGGCCCATTCTTCTGTTGAAACTCAAGATTCTCCTGTGCATCATGAAATACCTCTAATAGAGCTTATAATGAATTTGAACCAAACATCTTAGGCGCTGTAACCGCCCTTGCCTAACGAAAGGGAGAATTGGACTATGTAGTAACAGAATGCAACTATCAACTCTCAACTACTGGGTATGACTTACCGCAACTCATCATGAAGTTACAAGGCTCGGGTAGTTTACTGACTTTGTTTACTAACTTTGTGGGGTTCAAGTCAAAAGAAAAGAAATGCAAAAAACCCGAAAAACTACTTGGCTCTTAGCACCTTGCTTTTCCCCTCCTCTTTTCTTTCTTATCTTATTATAGGATTACATTTAGGATGAAACTCGGGGTTAAGATTAGAGTGATGAAACCGATAGTCCTGTCCTCGTATATGTCTTCTCCCATACAAGGCACAACTCCGTACTTCTGGACCACTTAGAGAACTATGACATCCTGTAAGAATAGAGGCTCTTAGCACCTTTCGTTCCCGCTTCAAAGCAAGTGGATTCTTAAAACACAGAGCAAGTAGGCAAGCTGACAGGAAAGGAAGTAGACAAACCAACTTACAATAAGGGCCTCGACTCTTCTCTTATTCCTACTTCCCCGACCCGACCTCTCTTTCTGGGCTACTGGGTTTAGGTCTGCTGCTTATAAGTTCAAATCCGTTACTTGTGTGTCACTATAAGCCTCGTACTGGATCTCTAGATGTGCTAGCCTCTTACTATTACTATAAGTATTAGAATACCGTAGCGTAGACTTCAAACCGCTACCTTATTGCCCAACCCGATCCCTATTCTGATTCTCTTCTCTGGCATCACGAGCCAGTCCTATATTCATGAGTTCAATTAGATCTTTTGAGTGAAAAGAAAGGAGGGAAGACTTTCATAAGCATCAGTGCCAAAAAGCAGTGCCAAAAAGAAGATATTGAATCCAATAAAATGTTCCAAAAAGTAGATATAGGTTGTAGCACGCTAGGTCCCAGTCTAGAATATTAGGCTTCTTCCTCTGATTCAATCAATCCAGAAATCAATCCGATCCAGCTGCCTTATAGCTTATAAGTAATTAACTGCTTCAAAGCCTCGAACAGAAAGAAGAACCTATATCTCCACCACTACTAGTTGGCAAAGGATCTGAACCTGGCATTAATTATAAGGGCAGAGGCCTATATAGTCAGTTGGGAGAGCCAATTACTATAAGGGCAGTAGTAGTTCTCATATGACCCATCTGAAGCATCTAAGGCTACTAATATACTTCAAAGTAGAACAGCCAGAATTAGAAAGTTGACTCTAAGCCAACAAACATGGATTTCTTGTAGATGCTAACTCTGCGGATGCTGCTGATGCTTACTCCCCTCCTGTTCCTTTGATACAGCTGAAGATCCCGTAGGATATACCTTGCCCACCTCTCCGTAGTCAACTAATTCCTCTTCTCTTCTTAACCCGAAACAAAACTTGGAGCTAGGCTTAGGCGCAACCACATCTATGACATTCTGGTTTCTTTAATAAGAACAGATTTTGGATAGGGCTTTTTGGCTACTCTATCTTTAGAAACTCAATCCTTATTAATAAGAACAGATAGAATGAAGTCAGTAGGGAAACAGATAGAATGAAGTAGGGGCCAAGCAGGCATACCGGGCATACAGGCCAAGCGGGCATACCAGAGTGAACCTTTCTTTTCCAACCTCTTCTCTTGTCTTGCAACACCCGAAACTCTTTAAGGACTGACCGCTTCGTTGCTTGCATCTGATCTGGTCTACTTTCTCGAGTATTGAACTTCAGAATGGTGTTTACTTATAGGCTAGGCTCTTCTAACTCAATGTCTTTTTGACCTGAATGAGGCTCCTCTACTTCTGGCAACCCCTTATTATAATTCATTCCACTCTAGACTTCACTCCTTCTTGCTTAGCTAAAGATACTGGTTCATTTGTTGATTTCTCTCTGTCCGGGAGTCCTGGGAAAATACCCTTACCATCAAATAAGCCTTTCACTCCGGTAAAATACCCGTACCATCAAATAAGCCTTGAACTTCCACTTCCACTTCTTGAAGGGAGAGCACACTACCGCCAGTTCTTTGGAATCTGATTAAGCATTTGATCTTGGCGCTGTTCTCTCTCTATCAATCCGGTCTTCCAGCTACCCGGTGCTCTTCTCTGGTCTTCCACTCTGGTATTACTATTAATGGTCTTCCACTCTGGTATTCGACTTCTAGTATTCTACTTCTAAGTGGTCCAGGGCTTCTGCCGCGCTACTACTCAATCATTAGCCAGGAATTGCTTCCCTACCCGACCTCTTATAAGTGTGAACTGAACCCCTAGCCGACCTCCTACCTATGGCTCAGCTACCTATGGGAACTCTACTTCTCCTCTTGCAACTGAAGCATACCTAACTTCAAAGCCAAAGAAAGAGACTACACTTATTCTCTTGCCCACCTCTCATAACCATACTTGAGAACTGGAACTCGGGATGAAACAACAACAAGCCCAGCTGCTGGCTACTCTCTGGCTCTGCTTCAAAGCCTCTCCTCTAAACTGTATTCCTCTCGGCTTCCTCTTCGAACTAAGGCTTGGCTCCGATACCTAAGTCAACTAATTCCATTCCATTCCTCTGTAGTTACCTGGCGTCTACTTGGCCCGGATTCTATATTTCACTAACCAATAATGGGAGTCCAACTCGTAAGTAAGAGACTAAAAACACCCTGCTAGGTGCACCACTTTTAAAGCCTGTAACTCACTGGTTTGGTTCTTGGACTTTTACTAACTCACCTCTTAGTTTCATTATGTGACTCCTTACTTGTTAGTTCAATTCTGTAATTCCACCCCTAGGTGCTTGGCAGTTTGTACTACTGGGCGCAGGACTTGAGCCTTTCTTTTCCCCCCGAGAAATCATCCTTCTTAAGCTTGCCTTGGACAGCGACTTGGATCTCTTTACTACTCGTATACTAGTTTGGGCAGTAAACCGGAGTAGCGGTCAGGAAACCATATTCTTGAATTCCTACTTTCACAAGAGAGGAAGAGTCGAGTTCGGAAATGCATCAATTCCTTATGATACGAGGTGCCCTTCAATAGATAAAGCAGTTCTCGTTCTAGGATCTTCCGCTTCTACGCTCAAATCCATTCCTGTTGTCGGTTCAGAAAGTGGAGTTCTCAAGTAAGTTGCAAGCGGTTCTTCGTCTGCCTCAAGAATATTCCATAGTTTGGGGCCCTTATTGTAAGTTGTGCCCATCTTCAACAAGCAAGGGCGGATACTCTCTTAGGTGCCCATCTTCAACAAGCAAGGGCGGATACTCTCTTATAGCTCTCATATACCTGGAAAAAGAATAAGAAACCAACGACTTTGACTCGATTAACGCAGTAACCCAACCCATCTTTCCAGTCGCCCTGGCCTGGGTAAACCACTTTTCTAGCTAATCATTATGGAAGACCTAAAAAGGCTGTTCTACGTCATTGACGCCTAGAATAAAGGACTTTACCCCTTGACTGTACCTTCTTTTCCCTTGCGCTAACAATTATTGGAGCGGATGCCTTAGTGAGAGAGTTTGCCGGAACAAGGCCTCAACCTGTCTTTTCCACTAGTAAGGTCACAAGTCTAAGTGCTCTAAGGCAAGCAAAAGAATAGAGCTAGGTTAACTTGTTTCATCCCGAGTTGAACAGTTGTAGCTTGGCCAATTACTGCATGGTCAACAACTCTCTTATCGCTTGCAGATGACCTCTTTTGCCTGTTCCGATATACTTCCCTCAGGCAGTAGCACTAAACTAGCTACTACTCACTCTCTTTCACAGTACTGGCACCCGCCCTCAACTCTGGCTACAATAACTATCCTATTGCTCTGCCAAGCGACTACTAGATGCACTGATTCCCCGAAGTCTTGAGTCAGGAGTAATCCCAGCGGAAGAAGTTATGCCAGTTTCATATCAGTTTCCCAGGCAATTCCATCAGTGTCATAATCCTTTCTGACCCACTTCCTATTGTCTACCACAAACACATAGTCGCTAGGCTCTTACCAGTGAGTTCACCCATCCCCTGTTACGCTTGGCTCTTACTTGCAACTAGCACTCCCGGCTCGGGGCTCCTATTAACTAACTTCTTGAAACAAGCTGCTGGCTCTGCTCTGGTCGATGAAACTCTACCACAAACACTACTCGTATACTAGTTGGGGCAAGAATGAGAAACTCCAACAAATAAGAGTAAGAAGGAAACAACTGCCTCTGGCTCATAAGTGAAGTTCAGAATTGACCTCACTTGTATAAGAATGAATATAGTAATTAAAGGAATGAAACTCTTATAAGACGACTCAGAATTGCACTCAGTAGTAACAGAATGAACCCGATTGAGTTACAGTTAGACCTATGAATTGCACTCAGTAGTAACAGAATGAAACAATAACTCATGAGTTGAAGACCCGTCCCTTGTAGATAATTCTAATACCTTAGTTGAAGACCGGGTAGCTGGGTGTTAGAGATGAAAAAGTCAGTCAAGTAGATTTCTTGAGTTAGATGAGCCGAAGGTGGATAAAAAGCAGTTAGAAAGTTAGTAGTTAGAGCGGAGCCTCTAGTATATTAGATTACAAGTAAAGAAAGTTAGCATCAAACGGTTATTAAAGGGTAGGTCCTGTTATAAACGAGTGCTTTTTAAAGGTGCCCTTAAGTAATTGGCTTAAGGAGTTCATTAAGTTACGTTGGGGCAAGAACAAGTGGAGAATGTGCTTCCAATTCTTCTGTGATAAGATCTTTTGCTGCAATGTCATCCTCTGCTTCTGGTGTTCTGTTGTAGAAAGTAAGTCAACTTCAAGCTAAAAGTGGAGTTCCCCCTTTTTTCAATTAATAAATAAATCCTTGAGTGGAGCAAGAAGAATTACTGTTTGATTCGGCGCTATAAATCTTCTAGGCGTAAGAAAGAAGTCCATCAGCTAACGAACAAGCAAATCAACAAGTAGTAGATCCAAAGCAAGAGAACAAACATAGTAAAGTAGAAGATATCTGCGCAAGAACAAATGCTAATGCGTCAGTGGCTAAAGCTCCAGCTTCATTATTGGATTTAGAGTTATAGCCAGGTAGAGCAGGATAGGATCATAATCAGTATCAGATGACTCCGAATATGGATCTTAAGCTGTTTCAAGATCAGTATCAGAGGCTGTTCGCAAGTCAGTCAGCAACAAACGGTTTGGTTTGAATGGAGTACACTGTTCTGGTTTTGTATCTAGTTTCCAGTCAAGTTTTCAAGTCAACGATATCAGATCCGTTTTCTCATGCTACAGGCGCAATAAATATGAGAAGTTGGTCAGCTGCTAGAGTAGAGCCAGCAGTAAGCAATGAGGTTTCAACAGGCAATGAGTTTAATTGATTGTCAGCAGCGAGGAAACAGTATTTGGACTTTCTTTCTTTATAAGTAGATAAGTAATAAGTAGATAAGTAAGTAAGTAGATAAGTGGGAAACCCTATTTCTTATTGTTTAGATAAGTGGGAAACCCTATTTCTTATTGTTCCGTTCCGAGTAAGGCAACTCTGGAAGCGCAATAAACAAGCAACATAGAAAAGGGAGCGAGCCGAAACCTGTCTAGAATATATAATTAATAAGTGAGGGGCATATGAGATAATAAAGTATTCAAAAGAAAGCTTGCTCTGTTACTCGCTTAACTCTACTTGAGTACAATGCGCTGAAGGTCGTAAATGTCCCGCGTCGAGCCAAGCACCAAACCTAACTCACTTTATTATTGCCCCCAAGACAAGCAAGCACGTAAAGGGGCTTCCCTACCTATAAAAGAAAGAGTCCTCTAACGTAACACGCCTGTTTGTTAACTCAACAAATAAAATGGTGAATCTGGCTAAATAAGAGCTACAGCAGTATCATAAACCTCTCTACACGACCAACACAGTACCTTACTCCGCCACGAACTACACTTTTATTGCAGATCTACTTCCCACTTACCTATTACTCTGACTTCTTTTGCCTGTTTCCTTTCTACTTTACCTCGAACTGCTTCATATGTTGGGCCTGGACCTGAAACTAGTCATTCTATTTCAGCGGTTTCCCCGAACTCAACTCTACTTTATGAACTGACAACCCTAGTACCTACCTATTCTCTTAGCGCAACTGATTCTGGGAGGCTCCGCAAGACTTGCTCCTTAACGTTTCTACCTAACAGCATCTTAGCGGATTCCTTTCGCCTCTTCTCCGTAGGCATTCTAAATATATGCCTCACACACCGCTACGTGGGCAGTTTCTCTCTTTTTCTTTACTTTAATAATAGAAAGTTTCTATCTTTTTCTTTACTTTAATAATAGAAGTCAATAATAATAGATAATATAGAAATAATAGAATATAATAGAGAATAGTTGAACAGAACCACTTTACGATTAAACTAGAACAGAACTACAAAGATCCTAAGGGGCACCCCAATCCATCCAATAGTAGCCTTTTTCACGTCCTTTAAGACATGTTCCAATACTCTTATGGCAAATATATCATACTTCCCTGACTGCTATTAGAATGAAGTTTTCCTATTAAGAAGAGAGCCCTCCACTCCAGGAAATATTATAGCTTCAGTCGTTAGCGTAACACCGACAGAGGAAACTCGGGATGAAACGAAAACGGGCCCTTCTCCTGCTGATTAGGATTCGAGAGTTGACTTACCGCTACGTGGGTACTCTGATATGGAATGATAGTAACTTAAGACTTTATACACTCCTCTACTTGATGGGGAATGGACATTTTCGTCATTCCAATCGATGTTTGGGCGACCTCTGCCCTAAACCCTCGGCTGTGACCTAATTAAAGGGTAAGATCCGGCTCCCCCCTCGACAGTTTGTTCATCATGAAGAATGGCTGTCTCCACCGGGGTTACAGCATCCTCGCCCGGCACGGTGATAAGGTCAAACCAAAAACAGTTACAGCATCCTCCAAAGTCAGCCCGGTGATAAGGTTCAACCCCCAATAAGCTTCTTCACAATAGGTTTTTTTCAAAGATGCTCCTTAGGGTCCCTATCTTTTTAGGCTTCAGGGTTGGTTTGAATGATAACACTACTAGATCCCGGGTAGCTGCATAAAACAGGAATGCATAACTTGGAGTTATCCCCCTAATGGCCAGATTATGGGCCACAACATTCAAGTTTATGGAAAAGTGGCTGACGTGAACAACATGTTGCTTGCTAACAAGAGGATCTATTTTATCGAACAGGTTCCTAAGAACCCCGGGAATTGTAGAAAGACCCTTTAATACAATATTGACAACTTCCATCGAATCAGATCACATAAAGAAAGAAGTGAGCAGGAGCGCATCAACTGAACGAAGACCATCTAAAAGAGCAGCAGTTTCGGCCGGGCCGGGGCTGTTAGCCTTGCCCACCGATACAAATAATGTCGGAGCAGAGGAAGCGTTCTGAAATAGGAAGTCGGTACCTGCAGGAGAAGAAGGGGATGTCAATGAGCTAACAATTGGAAGAGAAGTATCATAATTGACCTGAGTAGCTATAGGAGCATCCCTGGATCCCATTTCAACACCCTAAGATAAGTGGGTGGTATCCAACATTAGCGAAGATCTTAACTCTCGACACTATAGAAAAGGGGCACTTTACGAGTGGTTGCTCAACTTGGCTCGACACTAGAGAAGCACCCGAACACAGGACTGGCTCTAAGGCTTATACTAACCGGTGTCATTCTTTGTTGATTCTGGTTTCATATATAAAGAGAATATAGAATTTCCCCTACTATTTCTCTACTGTGTCTGTACTGAGTAGGTACATGATAAATCTCTCTTTGTTTTCTCAGAGTTTCTCAATTCCTAAGGTGTTAAGTCCTGGGTGAAGTCCGAGCAGCAATGGTTCAAGCCTATCACTACCACTACCAAGCCTATCACTCCTAAGCATCAGTCTTACTAGCTACATACACCCATACTAGCTACCCACGGACCCACTAGCTACAGGCTCGGATCAGGGGGAGCAATTCTTCTACCTACTAGCTCCACTCTTTCTATTACAATAGATGCTTTTGGGGCCGCTCATCTGTGCCCGTTTTATGGGAAATGACCCAGGAAGAGATCAAACCTGCTTCAAATGTAATTCAAAGAGGGTTTCCTCCGTTTCCGACTCCCCGGATTCTGTTCCCAAGTCCTGTCTTTGTTCGTCTAGCACATCCAGTAGTTTACTAGTAAGCTCTAGTACCGGATAAGTAGATAGTTCTGAATTCCATTCCAAGATAAGAAACAGAATTGGAAGCAGTGCCAAAGTAAGCTGCTGTTCGAGTTAAGTCTATAGGAAAGTTCTACTCGCCCTCTTTGAGACTAAGGAGATTTCACTGCGGAGTTTCGTTCTTAAGTAGTCACTTGTCTAGTAGCTTGGCCCCGGCATTTTGGAAAGCAAATAGATGATTGAATAGCGCCTATCCCTCTTGCTACAAATCATTGAACCTAGATGTTTATTAGTGGCTAAGGCCTTGTTGATAAAGAGTAATATATATACTTGTTGCGGCGGTAGCTAACTTATTCCCGCTTCTAAGCCTCGAACAAAGGACTTGTAACCTGAACCTTACTTTACCCGGAGAAGGAACAAGAGAGAATATTGCTGTACCCAGCCCAGATACAGAACAAGAGAAGCAGAAGCAATCCATTAGAAGAATGGAGTTTTCTACGAATTCTACTTTATTTCGCGAGAAAGGAAGAAATTAAGCAAGTTAGCCAGAGGTAGATTCAGTTATCCACCCTTCTTATAGTAGTAGTCCAAGTAGTAGCCCTTTTTTCATCTATAAGAGCAAGAGCATCTCTTTTTGTTGCTTAAGGTTCACTTTTCACTACGGGCATTTGTAGCAGTTGCTTGGTTAGTTATTATTTTTCTACTTGTTTGTCTGATTGTCTCTGACTTTCGGATTGAATTCTTTATTAGTTGTGACTTAGGCGAAATTGGGACTCCGGGCCTCCCTGACTAAAAGGTATCTCCCTTCCATGACTGAGAGGGGCAAGCTGCCTTAACTTCATATAAGTAAGGGGCGAAAGGGGTTAAGCGGGACCTGACCAAGAGAAAAGAATTAGATGCCCCATGTGCAACAGAAGGAATAAGTTTCCAGATCCTAAGCTGCAGAATGTCCTGTTCCAATGGAATCCCTAGTTTCTGGATGAGAAGAGAACACTGGCCTGGCCCTACAACATAATGCGCGCTAAGATAAGAAGTGGAATCCGATATGGAAGCCGAATGAATGCGCGGGTGGGGTAAGAGAAGAAATAGGGCGGTGCTTGCTTGGCTTTCCCCTTTCTTTACGTGAATTAAGGGCGCATAAAGAAGGTAAGGGTTTTTCAACCGTTAATGCTTAAGATAAGTATTGGTGGAGCAGCTAAGGGAAGGGTCGCGGTAACAGATACAACTCATCCTTAACACGTTCTAAAATAACAGCAGATACTACTTCACTTCTTCTTAACAAGTTCTCAAATTCGTTTAGTTTCTTCTGTCTATTTATAACACGCATTAGAATATAGTTTATGCTGACTGTCTTAAAGGAAGGAGCCCTACCCTAGTCAAAGTGGCATCAACCCCGTAAAAAGGGCTCCCGAACACTATAAACAAAACTTCTATTATGGATCCTGCTCCATCACCAGATCCTGTATCTCAAACTACACTTGATTTTTATAACAACTACTTCCACAGCGGATTTCACTTCCTATTCTTCTCCTGCAGATTCTATCAACTCAAAAGTGATCATTCCACTCCAACTCCAATGTAAGAAACGGAATCATTAGCTAGCCAGGTATATTATAGAAGAAGGTCACCTCCCATGCGCTCTTCTCTTAACTAACCGGCTCTTCTCTTATATAAGACTTCTGGCTCATCTCCACTAGCAGCTGGCTACTCTTACTTTCAAACTTCAACCCGGAAACTGCATTCTGAGATTCTTATTTGCTTCAGTCGGCTCCTATAACTTCATTCTTATCCGATACCTCTGGCTCATCTCTTCTCTTCTTGCCTACCCGACCTAGTAAAGGAATGAAAACAAGCATACCCTAGCCCTACCATAACAAGTATTTCGTACCTACTCGCCCTAGTAAAACAACTACTACTATACTAATACGATTACGATAACTCACAACAAGGTCCAAAAAGGTAATTGATCTATTAAGTAGGAGAGCTCAAGCCAAGCGTATACTAGATGCGGGGAATGGAATTGAGACCCTTGATCTGACCCGTGTCTTCATCTGACCCGTGAAAACATCTACGAAGACAGGACTTCCCTCTTTCGAAACTTTCTTCTTTAATAACTATGGATTGGATTGCTCCTGCCCGTAGTCCACTAAATCCATTCCATTCTTAAGTACTATATAAGGGGCAAAAACTTGACTTGAATAGCTTCCCTTTAATTACTAGTTGGATTCTGACTGAATAGCCTTCTACTAACGAGTTTCATTCTGACCTTTGCACTTAGGGCTTACCTTTTGTTTCTAAGCACAGCATACTCCTTTCCTTGCTTTAATCACTCAACTAGGCTAGGCGCACGCACCGTATTGGATAAGTTGACTACTTGAACTGGAGGATCTGATTGCCCCAACTCCATAAGCACTGAGTAAACCAGTAAAACCCTACATTGAACTTGTCCAAACTTCACTTGAGGAACCAAACTCAACGACGGAGCTACCTTCGTACTGCTGATTGATTCTCTTAAAACAGCTTATACTGCTTCCTTTTTCACGACGGATTCTCTTACCCCAACTGAACATTAACTAACCTTAGCACAAGTAAAAGCCACTCGTTTACCTATGACTTTAGCCTTACTCTCCTGTCTCTCGGGTAAAACTATGGATTTTGGATTCTTTCACTATCGCTTCGGATCCTTTAGCATCTTCCGATAGAGCAAACACAACCCCTAGGCTTTCCCTCCTACTAATAGGGCAATAATCAAACAAGCAACCGGTAATCCAAATCATAAGTCAGAGAATTAGACTCATCAGTCACAGCACTAAGCCTAGTGGCCCAACTATAGCGGAAGACAGAATCAACCACGAAACAAGGGATTCGGCGCTACCCGATCAAACAAAGAGCCAAGTAACTACCAGAGGATTTACCTAAACTCAGAATTCCAATACTAGGGCAGGGGTGGTGGACTTACTTGTTTCATTCGCCAGTACTGTTTAGTCGTGTAACATCTAATCTATTGGGGAGGCACGATAGGAGACATGCGGGTAGGTTACATTAGGCCAAGTAGTGCTTCATGTTTACTTGGTGCGAGAAAGATTCAAGAAAAGGTTGAGCGATCGATAAGAAAAGAATGGAATGGAATATCAGCTGACCCGACTATAGCCTTAGCCTCTGACTCTGATTCTAACACCTCTGTCTTTTGAGCCTATATGGCATTAGGGGAAAAAGGAAAGCATACATGCCTCTTTATTTAGCATATATGGCATATGTGATATAATAAAAGTAACAAAACACTGCTAAACTCAAAATCACTACTAACGATACAAATCACCACTAACGAATAAGTCTTAGCGCCTGGGTGCGAAACGCAAAAGAAAAGAAATCATTCCTAAGGCGTTAATTAAGTATGAGTTGCTTGTTGAATCTCACTCACACACATATATAGAATCAAAAGGAACCAACCATTGCAATAGAATCAAAAGGAACCAACCATTGCATAGCTTTAAGAACTCATTGAGTGTTCTCGTTCTAGGATCAGACTCAGTTGAAAGAAAGAGATTGTTCGGCAAAAGGTGATCTCGCTTACTGAGCTCTTGTTGGGTATACTGAGCCCCCAGTAGTGGTCCAAAGAAAGGTTGACAGTGAAGTCTACGATGGAAGCCCAGAAGATGTAAGAGAAGGTGGGGAAGCAAGACCATAAAGATAGATCAGAATCAAGATCAGTAGAAGGAAAGGAACTTCAACGGAAAGTAGAGGTCAGCAAAAGGGAAGGTATGCGGTAGAAAATGTTGGAACAGGCGAAAGAGAGAGATTCCATTCAAAAAAGAAGGTGAGCTACATTAGCGAATTATTAAAGTGGAGAGTAAGCAGTTCGCTTTGGAGTGAGCGGTTCTGAAAGGAGAGTTCCCTAGAGAGTTCGGGTTAGGGCGGTGCGAGCCTTGTAATAGAATTCAACAAGCAGCTGGCAACGCAGACTTTTCGGCTCGGTGAAAGAGGTTGGTCTCGTCCATCTACTGAGTCAGTTACATAAGTGGTATCCTCTGAAGCAGCCAATTCATTAATAACTAAAGAGGACTCGGTTCCCCGGGCGGATGGGAAAGGAGATGAAGCAACATCAGTTGTATTAGCTACAGAAGAAAATGCTAGAGGTAAGTCGAAGACTTTCGGTTGTTCTTTCTTCTTGCTGTGCCATTTCCGCTCCCCAACGACATAAGTACGAAATGACTCACTAGTCTAGTTGCCATTTATTCTGCTCTGGGACAGTTTGATTACCCTAAAGCAGAGAAAACAGGATCAAAAGATGCTTTTGAAAAGGCCTTCGGTATCACGGATGAATGAAGTGACAGCCAAAGAAAGGGCCAAGCAACTAAGCAAGCCGGACAAGACACTCGGCCCCCCTATGTATAGGAATAGTCTCATACAAAGATAAGAATTCCACTAGTCAGCATCAGAACGCAGGAAGGGGAGAATTTAGAATGGAGCTGGTAAGTCGAAGAATGGAACTAAGTTTGGAAAGCAGTGAATCCAAGAATGGAGCTAAGTAGTAAAAGAGTGAAAGTGCACCCTAGCACCAAAGAATGAAACTGGGACTACTTAGAATGGAAGAATTGCACTAGAAATACGGAATTTCCCTAAGTAGCCGGGTGCTCGAAGGTAGGGTTACAGAATGAAAGTAGTCAGTAGAAGACTAAGCACCTAGGTAGTCGAGGTGAGCTAGTAGTTAAGGCAGAATGAAACCAGCACTAAGAAGACTGAAACCAATACCCTATTTATTAAGTCTCCCACATCTGAAGTCAGAATTCACTCCTACAGACTAAGGCGGAAACTAGGTAGTTACAGAATCAAACCCGTGCTATAGCTACACTCGGGCTAAGGAATTCCAGAATTCAACTCATTGGTGAGCTAGTAGTCAAGTGAGTCGGATTAGTATTCTAGTATAAGTCGGAGTGAGGGCAAGACAATCCTAGTAGTTCTGCAAGGAAAGAAAAAGAAGCGAGCATTAGCATCCCCGAAGAAGCAAAGAAGGCATTTGATTTTGCGCCAAGTAACGGATAGACAAGACGCCTAGTCACTACATAAGCTAGTGTGCTTGGTACAGGCTCTGGCTTTGCTTCAAATACGGATTCTACAGGACTGCTACTACTCTAACAAGAACAAGCGCTGGACTACTATCTTCTTACCCTCTCTCGCTCCTGCCTCATGACATGGAGATCAACCTTGAACCACTCATCAAGCAAATCCAAGATGGAAACAATTTATGGAGGAACAAGAAAGACAATAAGACAGATAAACAATACCACTTCTATCGGTCGGAACAGAAAGAACAGACTAGCATGAAATAAGTGTGCTCACACACATCATCGCAAAGACTCGAAACCCAATCGCTAACCATCGAATCGGAAACTGACAAGACCGCTTTTAGTCTAGCTAGCTTTGTCCTATGTCCACGGCGGTAACTACTTCGGACGACACGGAGAGCATGGCAGAATAGTGCTTTCTTTCCATCTTTGCTGTTGATCTTGTATCGGCATTCTCGTATCGACAATATCGTACACGGAAACTCCATTCTCGTATCGACAATATCGTACGCGGAAACTCCTGTGGGTCAATAGTGCGAGTAAAGGAATCGGTATCCTCATAATTCCATAAAGCACTAATTGCTTATACTGTGGGATTCCTTTAGGTAAAACCGCTAGGCCTAGACCTCCTAGGTCCTCTAACAGCTATTGGTTACGAGCTTAGAGACATAAGAGCTCCCGACGGAGACAAGACGGCAGTGATTGTGGGAAGGAAGTATCAAGCTAGGATGAACCCTTCCCACGGGCCATCCCTTTCCCTTGACAAAGGAGATCCCTGCCATGTGGCACTAAAGCTTCCATGTAAACTCAAGAGTGAACGAAAGCCGGACATATATGCGAGTGAAAGTAGGACGAGGCCAAAGAAGCCAAAGGTAGCTAGTAGAGGAAAAGGTGGGTTATTCTTTGTAGTCCAAAGTCAAAGATTCAGTAGCATTTAGAACCAGCATCTAAGTCAATTCCAGATCTATAGTAAACATCCGTCTTATATCCTCTATGTGCATGGGAAGCAGAGCTTAAGGCATATTCCAATAATAAAGAGCTGGAAGAGGCATCTATTTCGGTGCTTGCTTCCTCTCATATCTATATGCCCGCTTCGTAATGGAATGTAAGCCTTTCATTGAGTGTCCGATGAGATCAGAGTAGAACCAAACCTAAGTGCATGGCATGTACCCGAACAAAGGGTAATAGTAAAGCATACAGAGAAGAAAAGGGAGATAAGCCTTCGAGCTGGTGGAGGCCCGGCTAGCACGCTCACTATAACATCCAAGCCAAGGTCTAGCCAAAAACGTGAGAATGCCCTGGGGGAATTAGGTCTCTCGAGCCTCTCGGTGAGGAACTGGATAATTCAATCAAAAGAAACCAAACTACAGTTAGAAAGAATGCTCAAACTAGCTTTAAACAATGCCTTCTTATTGGAGCGAGCTCGACTGATGTTGTATAGGGATGCAATACTTTTGTCTGTACGGTGAAGTACATTGACCGCTTTGCCAGCTACCTATTTTCTCGCATACCATTACCGAGGGCTCGCTTCAATCAATCCTTTCTGAGTTACTGGCGAAAAGAAAAGGGCATGAGAGCTGTACGCCTACCTACTGTTTCAGAAGGCTACATTTACTACCCCGATTGGTGTGAAGTTAGTGTTTTATATGATTACCCGATGATTACCTTGACGCGCCTAACCTAGCATCCGCATATCCTCTGCTTTCTAGAAGGGAGATTTTACATAATACTTTACATCAAATGTAGGACTTGGTTTAGGAGACTTAGAAGTGCAAAGCTTAATTAGGACTTTCCCTTAGGAGTATTCTCATCTCTTTTTATGGGAGGTTTTGAAAATCGAATATGAGAATAGTAAGCAATGGAATTTGAGTACATTTACTGGAATATCGAACTTATGCTTTTTTCTTACTTCACTATTAGGCAGAGGTATAGCTAAACTTGATTGCCTCTTCCCAAAGCCAGCCGGAATAAAGTATTTAAAAGCATCAGCGAGCAGCAGAAAGTCCCTTCCTTTTCATGGAATCAATCCGTAGCAAGATTAGCTCCTAAAGCTGCAACTATTGATTTACAAGCAATAAAACGGCTGGGCTAACTAGAGGGCTTTCTAGCTTGAGTTTTCTTGCTTGGCTCAAGCGCCGGAGATTCCATTTCATTTCTATAAAAGAGCGTATTCTCGGCATCAATGCACACACTAACTCCTGTCAAGATCCGATCGGAAATAGCCGAAGAGGAATGTTAAGAGTAGCTTCAAAGTTCCGTCGCCTTCATGCTGCTATATCCCTTTGTTGATGAATCTAATCTATTCCATTCATTTATTCTCTGAAAAAACAAACCACAAATGTATGAGAAGTTGGTTGGGGGAGTGACTTCGCTCGCCTTCGGGTTAGTTAAAAGTGCTCGCTTGCTTCCTCGTTTGCTGCTTTGCCACCTTGCTAATGCTAAGAAGTTACCTTCGTTGGTTACTGTCCTAGGTCGGGATTACCTTCTATTGCCCTGCAGAGAGAATGGAGTGAGTCTTATTTGAAGTTCCCCCCCCTGTATTTCCCCAGAATCCCCAGTGCAATCTGAGCTGGAAGGCTGCACTCGCTCACGCGGGATGTTTCCGAGCTATATTTCTAAACCAGTGGGAGGGGATGTTTCTTTATAACATCAATACTCTTTCGTATCTCTAGCTTTAATGGCTATTCAAAGCACAGTGAGGCGCTTTTAAGCGAGTTCAAGTAGTCTCCTTTCAAGCGGTTACCTTTCAAACATACTTTTGGAGATTGCATAACGAAAATACCCGGCAAGATCCGAAAAAACGAATCGAAAGAGGGGAGAAAAAGTGTCTAGATCCCTTGGTGCGAAGGGCCTTGTTCTCGAATCCGCAATGATTTTGTATTGCCGGTTCCTGGGCTATAGTGCATGCGGTGGGAGTTAGCATTGCCATTTATTTCCTGTCGTGCTAGCCTTTCCATTGTGAGTGGGATTGCAGCTAGAACAGACAAAGCAAAAGAAAGACCCCGCCTTTATTAAAGGATTGACTGACTGCTTTTTCGTAAGAATGGAAGTAGTCACTATTGAATACCAGAACTAAGATGCCGGTATTTCTTATTTGATTATAACAACTTGCTCCGGATATCCCGATCTTGTATAGTTGGATGAAACACTACTTGGTTTTATAATAGCAATTAGATAAATAGGACTTGCTCGAAAGATTACCTGGAAAGCTGGGCCCTTACTATTAATTGCAGGGAATAATCAAGTACTTGCTTTTCAGCGGGAAGCTATTCTTCACTGGAGATGAAGCGGGAAGAACGAATTAATTAAGGGCACAGGGCTTAACCGAAGATGGGTGCAGGGCTCTATTCAAAATAGGAATGAGTTGACTTAGGTATAGTAGCAATACCAAGACCAGATCCGAGGAGAGATTATCCATTTGCTATGAGGCAAGTAACTCCTAAACAAGCAGCCAAGCCGGGTCGATAAGAGGTTTGCAAAGGAAGGAATGACACTAAAGCAGAGTCAAAGTAAGCCTATGACCAGAAACCCAATATGACTAAGATCAGAATGAACCTAGCTGGTAGTAAGCCTTAAGTCAGTGAGTAAGCCTCCCGATTGCCTTCATCTAGTACTGTTGCTTGCCGGTTACAAGTCTCTTTCTTTTCTGGTTGAATACCGAGTACCGAGTGGAATCAGTGAGTGTCTGGCAAAGAGCTTTCTTCGCGTATAACAAGAGGTGATGCTGCTAGGAAGTGAACGAGTTAACATCTTTCCGAACAAGGGACACGTGAATGCTTACAACCCTTATAGGTAAGGGAGCAGCTCTTAGATCAGTATCGGAGATGGCCTCCCAGCACCCAACGGGCAAAAGAGGTGATGAGCTAAGTCTAGTGAAGGGAGAATCTTATCTCAGGTCTTCATCTCATGGATGAGGGGGAGAAGCCATATCGAAAATAACATCTCTTAATATTCTCTTTTTATAGTAGGGCGAGTAGCAAGACTAGATTTCTCTCTTTACTCGTGGATGAACCCTTCCGTCAAGCGGCTTCACAGCTGGCCGATTGGAAATGCTTTTTCCTACTAATTGCTTCAATGATGGTTTCTTCATCAAATCAAAGAGAGGTGGGTGGCAGGTTCCTCAGTAGAGAGCTCACAAATTCGATGCTGCTTCCAATCTAATATATAAGTAATTGGAAAACCACAGACTTGGAGAAATAAGCTCCGGGAATCACGACTAGAATGCTTTCTCTTTCTTCGAGCTGAGACAGATCATTCAATAAATGAAGTTCTTTTTCCAGGCTAGTAACTGAGATGATGAATAAGGGGAACTGCTTTTCTATTGGTTACTTATCTTTGACCTTTTTTTCATAGCCCCGGATCTGATACCTATGATGGTCAAGTCTTGGAGTGTTCTTCGCCCTTACTTGTTAGCTTTTCCTCTTTCAAATATAAAGGTAAAGGAAAACAATGCGAACTGCTCACCCGGGAAACTATCACTTCTGTAACAGAGGATAAGATCAAAGGTGAGAACTAATCATCAATGCTTTTATCAATCCCGTTCCATCATTCTATACTCCCTCCCTTCCCTACCTGTTTGGAAATGCATTTATGTTGCTATAAACTGTTGTCATAGAATCTGGTTCAATAAGGAAGTACCGGTGGGGAGCTGTCGAAATCTTTTCTTCTGTTTTGTTTGTTGCTGGGAAAGTGTTTCTCGGAACAGAATAATATATATAATAAGACCAATTAGATCGATCAAGCCTGTAAGTAATAAATAGAAAGAAAAGGTCTACATCCCCAAGAGCAGGAACGAGAAGAGGAATGAATCGAGTAAGGTCTGGAACTCTCTTACTGACTTTAGCAGCTCATCTCTAATCTGGGATGCATAGTAGTCTGCCCACAGGCTCTTTAAGGTTCTGTCTGCTTTTCGTCTTTCCGGGTTTCCGCCTTGTATTTCTTATATATAGTATAGGAAAGAAAGAGGAGCGGGCATAGGGATGAGAGGTCAGAGAATAGGATTCTGTCTCGAAGAGGGAAGGGATCTTAATAAAGCTATTCTACCGTTCGCAGACATGGGTAAAACAGACTGGCTTGTTAGGGCGGATATCTCTTTTTTATGATGATGGTTGGGTCTACGATATAGGCGCAACGTAGAGTCCTAATTGCCGTATTGAATAAGTCTCCTCTCACGAGAAGCTTGAGTAAACCTAAGAATGCTTACTACTAGACAAAGATAAAGACCGGGGATGGGATCTAGACCAAGCTTTCGCAAACATCTACATTGGAACTTGGCGCTTTCGCAAACATCTACATTGGAACTTGGCTGGAAGGCTTTCTATTGAGATATATATTCGATGCTGTCATTTCGAAATGCCCGCTGAAACCGCCCAAATAGCTAAGTTGGCTTTACGAGCGTGGAGCAATAAAACAAAAAAGCTCTCTCTTTTCCTTATACTTAAGGGACAAAGAGAAGCGCTTTGGCTACTGAGAAAACGAACGGTCAGCGCGAAGGTGAAAGACTTAGCCGAGCACGTTAGCGAAGCGCTGTAGTAGCTTTTAAGCCCTATGCTATGTGCTATAAGTTTGCTTCACTCATTCTGATTAGTCTTGCTCAGTTTACTAAGGAATCTTTGTTTTGGTTTCCTTAGCCGATGTTGAACCCTGGACTGATTGGTTCCTGTTAGAGGTAAGTTCAGGAATACCGTATAGGCCTATATTTCCTAAGACTCGCTGTCTTGGTACCGTGGGCAAGTCTACAACTCAAAAACACTCTACGTATACTTATTTCTATATACTTATTTCTATATACTTATTTCTATAAAGTCTCAAGTAATAAGTAGTTACCGTCCTTCCGATCTGATTGAATAAGACCAAACTCATCTCTTACCGAACTACACTACCTTCATCCTCATAACTTTCCGTCTTGATGGCAGAGAGTTTACTTACTCTTTTCTTTGAGCCAACTTTACTGAATGGGATATTCTAACTCTGCATGGGAAATGATCCCTGCTAGCAATTTCTTATAGATATAGAGTATGCTTCTCTCTCTAGATTCCATGTCTATTCATCCGGCATTCTATTTTCAAAAGAAGGGAAAGATTGGATTTATTGGGATGAAAATAACCTTACCAATCCAAGAATATAACCTTTCGACTGATGAACATCTTATTCGGATTTGGAAGTATATTTCGATTCCATATGAGGCAAAAATCGTATGATGAAGACGAGGATGAAGTGGATGATGATGTGACGAGAGGTGGTATCCTACTTTTTGTCTAGGACCATAGCTGCGTCCGGTGGTTGGCGCCTTAGTCATCGAGGAAATCGTATCGGCCTTTTTTGACGCCCTAAGAAATTCCGGATTTGATTATCGCTACTAGCTTAAGGCATATCCGTATGTGGTCTCGATACTTGCTTAAGTAATATCAGTATGTGGTCTTCCTTCTTTCTGTCAGATCGGTCAAAGACTGCATGCACATCCGATGTGAGTTAACTTACATATAGGCTTTCCTAACAGCAGAGGAGATTAACCCTCTCTAAAGCTCTCTCTTTCAACGGGTTTCTATCCGCTCACCAAGGAAAGGACTACAAGGCGTCCGACGCTTAGAAAATCAAGTGAAGGATTGGAAGAGCCCTTAGATTATAGTCTAGCTCATCAATTATAGTCTAGCTCATCAATTGGAAAGCTTAGAGCCCCTTATCCTTTCCAGTCCTGCCCTTCGAGTACGTGATTTGTGGGAATCTAAACCAACCCGGCCCGGTTCCTTGATTTGGTGTATATCTTGCCATTCTCAGAAATTCCATCTCTCCACGAAAGGGCAAATAAATGTAGTCAGTCAAAGAAAGAAGCAAGCCGTATAGATGTTCTCCATAGCCTGGAATTGCAAACGACCTCCAATCCGCATAGAAGGGACTTTCTAAGATAAGCGATCTTTGCTGACCCATGAGCGGCTGATCCCGAGGTCTGGATCCTTTTACAGTGCGAGGGGGATCTCTTCTTTTCTCTGTCTCGCAATAAAGCTCCTTTCCTTCTTCTTGCATTTCTCTTGATTTGCTTGAACTTTCTGGTGCTGTGCAAGCCCTCCTTCAGGTGAAGCGGCTAAAGCCTTAGTCTCCCCAGGAGTTTGTATTAGAACTAACCTTATAAGTAAGGGTGCCTAGATAGGATTCCCTGTCTAATGGCCCAAAGACGTAATATGAATACCGCCACAAAAGTAGAAGAATACACTGACTGCTAACAAAGCGCTGTAACTACCCGGGCGACTAGTACAATCAAATAAATACAAATAAGAGAATTGAGCAGCTAACCTAGAAGCTTGCCCTTCATCCCCATACTGCTGCTTTGAATCCTTTAAATATAGATTTGGATCCTTACTTGTTAGTTAAAGAACCAACCTACTCTATACCAGACCATATCTCCTGTTTTCATTCCATATTGTTTGTATTACTCTTCCTTTCCTGGCTATTAGTCAATAATAGGAAGCATCGAACTCGGGAATCCAACTTGAACTACTGCCGATAAGACTTGATCTCGAGATAGATAAGTTGGCTGTGGAGGCACCGTATCGAACTAATCAGTAGAATTATGGGTATGATCTAGTGTATCCAGGTATAATCACATAATATAGAATTCTAAGGTAGTAAATCTGACTCAATAACTTCTAAGGTAGTAAATCTGACTCATCGGGGAGGTAGTCCACAATTACTTCACTAGTCACCCGGCCCTACTCATTAGTTAATTGAACTCAGCAGCCGCTGCCTTATCGATCTCATTAAAGACCGAGCCTGACTCGCAAGTAGCCGAGCCTTATTATCCACCTCAAATGCCAAGCCATACTTCATAGCTTCCAAACCATACTTGTCCGCTCCACTCTTGTAGTTGCCCCTTACATTCCTTATTACCACCTTCATTCCTTATCTCCTAGCTGCTATTCCTTAGTTCGAGAGTTAGTCCCCCTTCCTTGCTTCTTAGATTGAGTCTACCTAACTCCCTTGTGATACTAGCCTGACCTGCCTATCTTTCCATTCTCTCACTACTGAGTAGGATCTTGACTTACTTCAACTGAGTAGGATCTTGACTTACTTCAATTGAGTAGGATCTTGACTTACTTCAATACTTGCTATTATTAGGATCTTGACTTACTTCAATACTAGCTATTATAATAAATAATTGGATTCATGGGTATGGTCCTATGGCACATGGGGGGCTAGCTAATAGCACCAACCGATTGCTAACAAGGCTGTGAAATCGCTATTGATAAGAGTAAAAGACATGATAAAGAATTCCTACAAAGAGTACTAGAATCGAAACTGAGAAAGCAAATCCAACTGTTGGTAACAAGGCTATAGGCTCTAAACTGGGAACCGACCTCGAAACCAGGGGCAAGCAACTGGGCTACTGGGCTTTGACTCTTAGGCTACTGGTCCGGATCTCTGCTTTCAACCGACCTCTCCTTACTCTAAGTCTATAGCTACATACTGAAATTCTATGACTACTGATTCGGATCCCCATCCCTATTTGTTAGATTAAGTAGACCTACACTAGCTCTAAACCTAACATTGCTTACCTGTATTCTATATCTATTGTTTCGATATTCCTTTCCTGGCTTCCAATCTTGATATCCCTGCCTCTCAGGCTTATCTTTCACTCTGTCCTGCCTTCTTATTTCACTTGTTTTAAACCTAGCGCTACTGTCTCTAGTTCTCCAACTCATGAACCTTTACACTCATTGCATTCCTAAACTTCTTACTTGACTTCTATGCATTCCTAAACTTATTACTTCACTTCTATAATTACTGATCGGGGTCCTTTACTTCAGCTGTTAGTATGCCTTATGGAACTTGAACCCAGTCTTGACTGCCTGTTAGCCCGCCCCCTGTCCCCCTACGAGATTAGAATGAAATTACTCAATAACAGACTGACCTTTGACCTTACGCGCCTCAACTATATTATTTAGATCCTATTTGATTTACTTGTTTTCATCCTTTAGCATTGTGGGCGACCTTCGATTGAATACCTAGCTGCTAGCTTTGAAACCCCTATCTCATTATTACTATCATTAGACTATTGGTCTGCCCTACTGATGAGTTTTGTTCTGACTTCTGTTAGGGATGTTATTTGACTTAACGATAACCAATGGGGCAATGCAACAGGGATGTGACTTAACGATAACTCATAGGGATGTTATTTGTACGCCGCAACTGATCTACAATAAATAGAAAAGAACTATGGTTTTTTATACAGTATAGCTAAGCAAACTACTAGCAAATCCTCTATAAGAAAACACATGAAAACATACATCACATGAGAAATATAAGAACACGGAATCATGACATTAATATAAGTCAAGGGAATACGGAAAGCAAGACTCAAAGACAGGGCCAAGCTACGGCGTGTAGTAAGAGGAAGAATAAGTCAAACAACCACATATATGTGAATTAATGTTTGCATTATGAGAAGTTAACTGAATGAGAATACTAATCTGAAAAGAAAGAATCAAAAGCAAAGAGAGGTGGACTAAAACAATGGAATAGGAAACAAACTCAGTAGAAGCAATCAAACTATGATTTCTAAGGAGAAAGCCCCAGAGCACAATTAGAACTTGAATCTTGGCCAAGCAATGGCTAACGACATTGGTACGACAGAGTGAGATAAAGCAACGGGGGTACTAAAAGAAGAAAAGAATGTTAACTTACTAATGGAAAGAATAGAACTGCAGCTGATGAGACTGTAGCTAATGACCCCAAACCTTACTTATTTGTAACTAAGCCTTACTTTACTGGGCACCGACCTACACTTGTTCTTAACATAACTCTCTTCAACGCCTATGCCTATGGTTTTGTTTGAGCCAACACTCATTTATCTACACCTACCGCTCCTAACTCTAATCCTTGTAGTTGTTCTTTGAATTCCCATGTTAGAGTTAGAGCCATATTAGTCTTTTGAGCCTTATTACTATACAGAGTCTCCTTGCTTCGTTCCTGATATCTATTAATTCCATACAAGATATAATAACTTTCAATACTCTTTCAATACTCTTAAGATAATATAGAATAATGTTTTAACAAGCAAATTACTCCTAACTCCTATAACTCCTATAAGAATCACAACTACCGACTATAAGAATAACCACTAAAACTCCTAATCGCTACTTTGGCATGAGAACAAACAAGATGAAGTTGCTTGGTAGCTCGAAAGACTAAGTGAAAGAAAGCTGTTAGGTCAGAGCCAGCAATAGCGGGTAAGGAAGCGAGGGAACAGCGCAAACACAAGAATAGAAAGATGTACCAGCAAGAGGATCAGTATTAATAGGGTTGTTTTCGATGATGAAATAGAAATGCAAGGGGTCCTATGTTCTAGAAGGACCCTCAGACCAGATAAAACAGCCATTTGGATTTAGTAGAAAATGAACGATCACGTCGGAGCGGTACTATAAATAGTGACTCTGATCTTGCTCCCGTAACTGCTGTTCCAGTGCATTAGGTTAGCGAGAAAGAGAACTAGGGGTAGGTTGGCGAGAGGGAGGTCAATTCTTATAGGGAGTCAAATAAGATACTGTATCCACTCCTTGTAGACGAGTTTCATCTGTCTTACTTTCGAGAAACCATTGCAATTCGAACTTTGAAGAAAGAGAGCACTAGGTGGGCGAGTACTCCATCATCTACTCTATATACAACTACATCATAAGGACATAGGCATATGCATCGAAATACCACTAGTTTGACATCAAAGAGCACGCATGGCTCCTTTCAACAACTTCCTCTTCCCCCACTACACGGTAAGACGATGGGATTGATTTACTAATATGTGTGCACTAAATTCATAAACAAATAACGGAACAAACAAGCAAGAGCGTAAGCAAGCAAGTGTACAAGTTAGGCACACTAAGGCACCCATTGGTGTTTCGGGTTGCCTAGCAGAGTGATTCTTGTCAGGAGTCAGCAGGGAGGTTACGATTCCATTCCATAAGTGAGTTTACTGTACTTCTATAGTAAGTAAGTTCAATTCAATTCAAACAAGTAAACAAGCAACTAACGCTTTTGTCACTAATAGATAAGCTGCAGTGAGATTACAGTTTTGGGACGCACCACAGGCAATAAGTGTACGAGTTAGTGTGAATGAAGTGAGTTAGGTACCTGTACCTCCATCCGTTTTGGATCATATAAATTGATAACAAATACTAGTTGTCGTTCAGAACAGGGGGTGGGTGTGAAAGAGCTCGCTAACGTTTCGGAGGTTGTTGACAAATGTTCTATCATATGCATCTCATATTCCATATTCCATTAGGGCTAGTGATCGTAACACAGGCCCCGACTTCTTAATGGTAGCAAGAGAAGTATCAAGTTGCTAGTCTAGCGAGACAAAGTAGCAAGTATCAAGACAAGAGAAGTCTCAGGTTGCTAGTCCGTCCAGCGAGACAAAGTAGCAAGTATCAAGTTTAGTTTCAATAAAGGGTGCCTCCGCTCTAAAAGAAAGCTCCGTTCTATTAATAAGGAGTGGAGTGACTTGCAGCTTCTATTAGTGGTGCAACAAAGAGAGAGATTCAATGACATGATTCACGGAGAGTCTTGTTCGGGTTCGAAAGAAGAGAGGTTCGGGTGCTTGACTTTCATCCTATGGAGAATCAGAGATGTTGCCGTTCCATTGTCTGTCTGTTGCTTGTGTTGTTGTAAAGAGAGGTTCGAGTGTTGAATACGAGTCATAGAGGGGCAGGATAACACTCCGTTTCTTCATTATAAGCTGGATCAAGTTGTCGTAAGTCAGCAGCAAGCGGGTCAAAGATTCAATGGAATTCTTCTATTCTCTGGGTCCTTTTCTTTCTTCATCGGCTAACAGAGTGATTGGAAGCTCCTGTCTTATAGCTCTTACGTTGAGTTCAAGTTTTCGTATCAGCGTCGGCTAACGGGAAAGTTTACGAGAATGGACTTTTTCTGATTGCCTGACTTAGAGAATTGCCTTATGAAGCGCTGGTCTGAAAGTTCCCTTCACAAGTAAGAGTATAGATGCGGGTCTGAGAGTTGAGTTATTGGCTTTAAGTATAAAATTTCCTTGTTTACAGTTTCATCGAGTAGAAAAGATGGCTTGAAACGCCTTAACCGAGAAAGACACCTTATATGCGCGTCAACTTCATCTTCCGATGTAGCAAGCTGGTTCGGTGTGTTGTCGACGAGAATGGTTCTGTTGTTCTTGGCTTTACCTTAGTTTCATCGTATACAGAAGAAAGAATGCGAATCAAAACTGCTGAAGCGCGGTGTGGTTCAAAGAATTAAGTGGAGTTTCTTTATCTTGCTTGTTGTGGAGAATGTCCTGTTTTCAGGAGATGGATTAGGTGAGGAATAAGGATTGGATGCGGTATCCGGATATGAGTACTTGAAGTCAGTATCGGTACACTCCTATCGGTACATTTGTAGAGTAGAAGAACAAGGGCGAGGTTATATGGAAGCTGCTAGTAATCAAACGGAGAGGTAGCTGAACCCGGAACAAGAGAATAGATCTTCTACTGGATTAATAGAATCGGGGCGGGGCACGCAGCATCTTAAACCAGATCAGAAGCAAGGTAATCTATCGCTTTTAGCTAGGCCCCGTAAGGAGGTGGAGAAGATAGAACTTATTGACTTTGAAGCCGGTCCTTGAACTTAAGAATACTTGTTATAGAAGCAGGAGCAGTAGAATCAACCATATCGGAACCCTACGCAAGAAAACAAGAACACACACGAAAAGACTAATCCAAGAGGAAAACAAAAAGAACATATCTTTGAGTTCACCCGGAACAAGATCATTAGCTAGATCAGGAGTAGTCTCTTCCTTAGTTGTCAGTTCAATTTCCATTCATGAGTTTGTCGGCCCAACAAGAACAAGTCCCGTTTGAGGCGATAGGGAGTTTGGTGGAAGGTAAGCAGAAGATTCCATATCTTTATCTTTACTAAAATCTATACTTGGTGCTCAATAATCAGAGGCTAAAGGAAGCGGATCTTCAAGTTCCCTGTCTCCAAGATAAGGTACTGGCTTTGTTACGGGAAGTAAAGGAAAGGATAAGTAAAGATCGGGATCCGGCTTTGAAGCCCTAAGTGGTAGGTGTTCTCGTATCTATAATAAGATAACTTATTAAAGGCAGAGGACTAGGCAGGGGCATAGACATAGAACTAGGCATAGAACTAGGTAGGGGCATAGGCATAGGACTAGGCATAGGCTGGCATAGGTGAAAGTATTCGAAATAAGGGTTCTTCAGCACAAGTCAGCATAAAGATATGGGGAAGGAACTTCGAGTTTAGGACAGAATCAAGTCAAGGGGGTCTCCAGAATCAGCTAATAAAGAAACCCAAAAGTGAAACACCCCAACTCTACTCTCATAGTTGATCCAACCTTACTTGCGCCTTCGCATTCAAAAGGTTAATAAGATACTATTGCCTGGTCTACTTAACCGTGTAGTCGGCCTTAACCTAAGCAGTCTAGATTCCTTCTCTTCCATCCTATCTCTTTGGTTACCGCTCTTTGGGTCTATATGTGTATCAGTCAAATTCTACTGAAACAACACTTTCTTCACCGGACAATACTGTAAACTCTCTTTCCTGATGCCGAGTCCACCTTTCATGCTTGGGGTTGGGGTTGGACCACTTAGGGCATAAAACCCAGTAGTCAAGACTTCCTTTATTCCAAGAACTCGCCTAACGCATAACAGTGAAAGCACACTAACACACAAGTAGAAGTAAGCATTAGCGAGCGCAACTCTATTCTTTGGACCATGACTTTTGGTTCAGGCTAAACACCCTTCTTTCTCGTCGAGAGGTGTGACTATGCTTTTAGTCCTTATGTTGCCCTTTTCCGGCTCTTATACCTTTACTCTACCTTTGTTATCTTAGCTAGCGTCGAGCTTACTTGATACTTCATTAGGTAGGCAACCATGACATGAAGCTTACTTTCTACTCTTCCTATTCCCTTAAGCGCTACTTAACTACTATCTTATTACCTTCATCCAGCTTTCTTTCCCGCTTCCTTGATTCTTTCCCGCTACGTGGGCATTTCAACAAGAAATATGAAGTTGTCAACAGGAACTCAACTTGGATTTCCGACAACAGCCGAACAATACTGGATTTATGAACCGACCTATACTTATTTGGCCGACCTGACCTAAACTTGAAGTTCAGAATGTAAGTTAATCCATGCAGCGTAATTCATGGAATTGAATCCATCAAGCGGCGAGTAAACCAGGAAAGGATTTGAGTGCTGAATAGGGCTTCTTTCCTAGTATAAGGCGTCATTCAGGTAATTCAGGTCGTTTAATCCATGGTAAACTAAGAGAATGGCAAATCCCGGAGTCCTTGAGTTCGCTAAGAGAAGAGGTTGGCGCAAAGAGAAGAGGTGTTGTCTCAAGAAATATTAGAAGTTGGGCAGCAGTAAGGCATTGTATAGGATCTGAAACCTGATCTTAAGCTGTAGAATCATCATAATAAGGAAAGTGTCTGTCTACTCGAGAATCAACAGTGCGCTAACGGGAAGAGATAGGATGAAATTCCTCAACAGGAAGGTGAGAAACAGAGTAATGAGCTAGGTATTATAGAAGAAGGTAATAAGATAGCACATAAGGGGAATGCAACTATCAAGTATGAATGCACCTCGGAAGCAAGAAACCTAATCCGATCCTGTTCAGGGGTGTTATCAACCATGACTATACTCGGGAAGGCTGAATCACCTCTATTTCGAGTACTTTAACCCATGTTCAACTCATCTTTTGGAAAATAGATACATCATTGAAACTCTGCTACTGGCCCATGATAATGATTTGAGCCTAATAACAGTGATCTCTTGCTAAGTGCACAAATGGCTAGGGAAATTCTTTTCAGCAAGCAAGGTAACAAGAGAAGGTGCGAGCGGAGTAAGGTCACTACTTAATTATGGTTGTTTACTTATATTCTTTTGTTACTTGTTACACTGGCCTAAACTCAAATAAAGAAGAAGCTTTAGGCATAGGCGAAACAATAAAAGTAAGTGTTAGCGAGTTGATCTGGAATCTTTCTTTCTTGCGGTTCGGTTCGAGCACAGAGCTCCGTTAGCGCCAAAAGAGAGTAATAAGTTGACTCTCCTCTGACATGAATTCTATACAAAGCTTGCTTGCTTGCTTTTTCTTATCTGGATTCCATTCCACAATTCCTATTAGCGCATAAGTGATAGAGAAATTCATGAGTTGGGCGTTAGAAACTGACAATGGAAATGAATGTTGGCAATGATCTGTTACATCCCTATTAGCAACGCTAGAGTTATAAGAGATCCAATCTTATCTGGGCGTTAGAGAAGAGCTCGACACTGATTGAATTCCTGCTTGCAAGAGTGTACAAAGAATCCGGACTGTTTATGAGTGTCCATATGTGACCGGACTGTTTATGAGTGTCCATACGTGATTGATTAGTCATAAGAAGAGAAAAGAGCAGCAAAAGGAGAAGTAAAGAGCGGCAAAGAAGGGCTTTGGAGAGTCCGGCAAAGAAAACGAAAGGAATTCCAGTATGAACAAGTGGTACACGAATCTCATTCATTTGTTGCGGATGCGTAGGTTATTGGCTTGAAAATGCGCCCACTTTTGAGTAAACGATCCGATGTTGTTCGCCTCTGACTCATGATGCAGTGTGGATCGATCTGTATGGTTTGATATTGGGACTCGGTAACTTGGCTATAAACCAAGAGACTCCCAACTAGCTTACGAGAAAAGGTGGGATTCCTCTATCTCCGCCTCCAGGAGCGCCTTCTTGTCTTTCGAGTGCAAATGAGTAGAAAGATGGATTTGTTAGCTCTTTAGAGGCTCCACAATAAATAGAAATAGTAGCACTCCCTTGTGAGGCATTTCTGAATGAGACTTATTTCATCTTTTTATATCCAAGTGAATAAATCCAACCATAAAACCTTTCTCCAACAAAGGCTGGCAAGCACTTTCACAATGGATATGATTATTTTGGCACAAAGCTTATTAGAGTATTCTTCCAAAGCATGTTCTATAAAGCATGTTCCTTCTATAAAGCATGGATAGCCGGAAACTAGCAATATTACAAGAGAAAAAAGCCACTCTATCTGAATCGAAGGTGCTTGCAACTTCACTTACGAGGGACAAACAAACTTGATGGTATCTTGTGTCAATGGTTGCTGGATGGCCCAGTTAAAGCTCTCCGCAATCAGAATATCCGGCATTCTTTCTATCAGCCTCCGATAATGGGCATTGAGCTTGAGAAAATGTGGATAACCTGCCTATAAAGAAAGGTGCTGCAAGCCTTAGAAACGAAAGAAATTGATACCATCGATATAGTCTTCGATTCAACTCGAAAGAAAGTCGAACCTAGAAAAACGAGAGAGATATTTGCTAATCAGGCTCCCCTCCAGGGGTCTCGGGATAGCATAGCAAGTGAAAAAGCTGGGAAAAAGCCCATTTTGGATGAGGACGTGTGTGGTCGCTGAAAGCCACTACTATTCCTGAAGTAACGGAGTTCTGAGAACAAGAGGGATGTGGTGACTAGCCAAGTGGAATATGTCAGGCACTCTCCCAGTTAATTGATTAGAGCAGGTTGGAAAAGCGTTACTTAATTGTTTGAAAACTAGATACATTCTAGGCTCTTACGTGAAGATCACTTACCAGCTCTCTATTTACTTGACTCTAATAGCCATAACTATTATAGCCTTACTGGCGGAGTTAGGTTCTCTGATGAGTCTTACCTTCTTCCGGTTGCTGCCGAAGTATATGCTCCGCTTTGGTTAATATCCTTGTGCTATAGCTATCTTTGCTTACAATTTGACCGATATAAAAGGCGCTTCATTAATCTATCCCTACCTAAACTAGCTGTTTAGCATCTTCAAGCTTGGGAAAGAGTGCTCAGAGTATAGCGGCTATGTGCTGCCTATGTTGACTTGGAGGTCCTAAGCACGTATCTATCTCTCTTCCTCTCTTCGCTTTGGACTTAATAGATTGAAACCCGTTTTTGGAGTGAAAAATGCCTTTGCTTTGTTTTACCCCTGTCTTTCTTTCTTATTAAGAGTTTCGTTATTTCTTTCTTCCCTATATATATAAGAGTTTAGTTATTTGTTTCTGATTTTTCTTTCTTATATATATAAGAGTTTCTTTCTTTCTGATTTTGCACTTCACTTCTTATTTGTGTTTGTGTTAGTTTTTCTAAAAACCTTTGCCGAGGAGCTCATATAGCCCCAAACATAAGTCTAAAGGAGATCGATAGGGTCCACGGCTCGCTCTTTAGAGAGGAAACACTAAATGGGAGCCGATGGCATTACATTGACATGATTTACAAACGGAGCTGGAACTCGAGGTAGAGGAAAAGGGGGGCAAGGAGGATGACTTTCTTATATATTTTCGAATTCGAGATGAGGGATGAGCGAGACGCTTGTGCCAATAACACATTGGATGGGAGCCTTCTCTTCTCTGGCTAAAGGTTTTGCCGCGGGAACTCGCACAGAGGCCTTAAACTAATCAACATCATCCTTATTCGGGCCTCCATGTAGAAATCAACCTCGTACGCTGATCCTTCACCCCCCAATTCGATGGGAAAAAGGAAATGGAAAGTGTCTTACAGAACAGAGAAACGGAGAATTTCTTCTTTGTTAATAGATGGAACACTAATAGAGGTTTTTTGATCTAACATGTGTTATACCCAAACCGGATCCATCACCTAGAACGATCTCATCAGGCCCTTTCATACTCATAGTTCAGAGAGAGATTGCTTAAGTCACTGGTAACACTCTTAGAGGCAGCCGAGTCAACAAGCCATCCTTTATTGATGGGGGGAGAGGACGACGCACAGTTGGCTACAGGATCCTTAGTTTGGTGGTGCGCGAGGACATTTTCCGGCGGTGTGGCCGGCTCTTCCAGGTCATTAGTTTTAGTTGTTAGTTTACACACTCTTTTTTCACCTTGGGCTTTCTGTCCATTTCGGTTATTGCTCTATTTGTTTGCTTGATTGTTATTGCTGAGCGAGTGTAATTGGCTGTTGCTATGGATACATCACTACCAGCTTCTTTTCTTATAAGAGACCCCTCATATGCCACCAGCTTCTTACCCCTCATATGCCACCAGCTTCTCATGCAACTCCTCAAAGGTTATGGGATTTTCTCGTGCACGAACCAGCAATCTCCTTTCACTCTTACCATTCTTAGCATTCATAATGATATCGTCCTCAGCCAATGGTGCATCAATGATGGCTAACTCATCTTAGATAGTATTTCTCTGTTGTGCAAGTCTTTTGCCACAGGTTTCGAGTCATGGCGAGTGAGGGTGAGCCGCTCTTTCTGATTCATAACTCTTGAGCGAGATCTATTTGCATAAAGTTTGCCAAGCTTCGTCTAGGCTTCATGAGATGTTTTTTCAGATGCTATAAGAGGCATGCCCTATTCTGAGACTGATGCAATGATAGCATGCAGCAACAACGGATCCTGTCGAACCCAATAGGTGTAGGATTTGGTGAGACCGAGTGATTAAAGGGCACCCATCCTGAACAACGGTCTTTCGAAGGGCATGGCACAGAGCCATCAACAAAGCCCATCAGGTCATAACCAAGAAAAGCTGCGAGTGGAACTGAGAACGCCATGATGGAAAATTCATGGGCTTGAGTTTTGTTTCAGAGGTAACTGGGCAGCGGCATTGATCGAAATAAGGGCGCTGCTCGAAGCGAGTCAAGTATATGTATAGACAACCACGTGAGCGGCAGTTGAGTGTTATTGGATGCCATGGGGGGTGCTTTTCTCTCTTGCTCGTTGGAGCGTGATTGCTCCGTTACCATGTTCTACAATCATGTGCTCCAAATTCCGCTATCATAGGCCTAATATTCTAGTGTTGCATCTATCGCCTCTGGGCTTTCTTTTCTATTTCTTTCACAATGAAAACGTCGTGCAGATGCTCAGGTGCCTACGGCTGGCTGGTCAAATAACAGGGAATCAGATTATACAAAAGAGAAACTCCAATGCAAGAGACAGAAGAGAGATAATGGGTTTCTATGAATTGGCCTGTCCTACGAATAGGCGCTGTCCAGAGTTCCACTTTCGGCTTGGATGGAATTGCTTAAGGAAAGGCTACTTATTTCTTCCCTTCCTATTTCATTGGAGTGCCTACTCTTGCTCGAAATTATGAGAAAACTCCCACCTTGAAGAGAGCTAAATGAAAACCAACAATAGGACTGAATGAAAGCGCCATCACCCAAGGACGGAACCTTTCCTATACCAGTACTTAAGCAAGAGACTCTTATAAGTCCAATACTGATCAACGAATAGAATGATTTTGCCGTATCGGGGGAAGCGCTGATTCAAAAGACTGATCTTTCTGACTCATTTTCTGACATTGCCTTCTCTTTCTGACATGAGACTTCTCTTTCTTTCAAAGGGTAACTAGCCTAAGAGTCACTTCCGAAGCGCAACGTACGGGACGAAATCCGGCATTGCTAGCTCTGAATGAAATAGATCCAATCCACTATGAAGGCAATGGGTCTGGTCTGAGAAAAGATAGGGCCACGCCCCTACTGCCTATAGAATGATTGCCATTAAACACACTATATATATGGATAAAGGATGGAATTGAATGAAAGAAACTCCGACTGCCTATATTCAATTGATATTCTACTTTGATGGATGGAATTGATAGAGAAAGAAAGCACCGTAAAGATCTCGAACGGTTGAGGCGCTTTTTCTTATCCTATGATTCCCGAATCCATTTAATTGCCTGTGGTTAGGTATATTTTGGAATGCGACACCAGATTGACAAAATGGGGGAAGTTAACTAACGGTGAGTTCGGGCTGGCCCACCGCAAAGTATGCATTCTCATTTGCCTTTTTCTTATCATCAATTCATGTATGTACGCTTTGGTTGAATTAGTGAAAATACTCATCCAAAAGTAGATCCCTATATAGGGTGGAATTAGTTAAGTACTCATAATTAATACCCTCATAAAATAGAATAATCAAAGTGGAAGTGAAATAAGAAAGTGGAAGTGAGGAGAAGAATAATAGAAAACAGAAAAGAACTTCCTTCGCGAGGAGCCTTTGAATCGATGCACCGAAGAAAGGAAAGATCGAGATGCCCTTTTATCAACATCACGGAATCGTCGAGAATGATGAATTGGCTATTTGAAAATAGGAAGAAAACCACAGCATGTAAGGTTTCGGTCCATCTTACCATATAAGGAAAAGCCCCAGATACTTGATCTGATTCCCACTACTATTTATTAGCTTAAGTCACCAGACCTATCAGACAGGGATAAGAATTCTGGTCCTGTCCTCTGGGGGAATAACTTCTGAGACCTTAGAGCAAGTGTAAAGACCAATCCAGCAGCAAAGCAAAATAGCTGCCCCGTTGTCTTACCCGCCAAAAGGAAAAGCAGACAGACCCATTCGATGCAATCCATGGTAGTTGTGCCTTAGCGAGTTCCGCAAGCCGTGTAGCGTTAACATAAATAGGGTGCTAATGGGAGTTCGAACAAGTAAGTGCTAACGCGAGTCTTATATAACAGGAAAGTCAAGCATTTCCTTCCATTCCGCTTCTCCTCCCCAGGAAAGACTGGCCCGGATCGTCTGCCGGCTCGGACACCAGACCGCTCGTGCCCGCCCATTCTCTCTCGCCCTTAATGGAATGGCTCTCTTAGTTACGCTGCGCCCTGATAGGAAAGAGTCACTCAGTGAATCGGTAGTCCGTCCCAAGATGCTTTCCCGAGGCTTCACTATTCATCGATATTGAATCATTTTCACTCTACAAGCGAGTAGAATTGAAGATAATCATATAAAGAAAGCTATTCATAGAAAAAAGTCACTAAACACTGTTAACTTCAAAAACTCACTACAGCACATGTTAACACTAGGGATTATAGAACTATACCACACTTTGAACTACAGCGAGCGTAAGGAGCAAGCCAAGTTCAAGGAATAGCAGCTTAGCGCTGAACTCAGTCAATAATCAAGGTTAAGGGCAAAGAGTATACTGATTTTGCTAACTCGGCTAAGATCATGGGAAAACCCTCATCTAAACTAAGAAACTGTCCTTAGAATGAATTGACCCCTAACCATCTTTGCAGGTTCACTTGATGGTTTGTGTGTTAGTGAGCTAAGCTCTTCCTTAATACTTGACTAAGAACCTTGACCTTCCTGTAGTGGTGCACTCAATTCAACAAGCAAGTTAAGTGGTAGAGAACAATCAGAGAAGCAAGGCAAGAAAAGAGCACTTTTGTCAGCGGATCCAGCTGCCTAAATTATGTCTTTAGATTGATAGTTGCTTGTCGACCGGTTAGATTGAGAGTTGCTAGTATAGTATACGCTTGGCTCTTTGCTGTGGCTTGTCCTTGGCTCTTAGCTTTTGTTGCTTTTATTTTGTAGTAGTCGCTTGTTCCCTGACTTTCGCCGTGGAGAGACCTTTGACTTGACTTGATACTTGATACTTTACTGAGAGCAGTAGGGCTAGGGCGATACGGGCCAGTAACCCTTTCATTGACACAACGCTAAGGCACAAAGGAACAATAAGCTACAAAATAGCTTCAAATGCAGAGCTAGGGGCAGACTTAGATAGGTCGGGGCAGAAGATGTTTTAACAGAGAAGTCAACTAGTGAGTTACTTCACACTGGAAAAGAGGTAGGACACTGGAAGAGAGGTTGTATAGACTCATGAGTTAGTATAGGCTATAGGAATAATAAGAGAACGGAGTTTTTGTAAGTACTATATGAGTCAGATACCTATTTGTTAGTATAAAGAAGTCAGATACCTATTTTTTAGTAGAATCCATAGAAGCTTTCAGAATTGCACTCTCAACAAAGAAGTACGCCGCTGAAGACAGAGGCGAGGCAAGATAGCACGGATTTCTCCGGAAATTGAAGTTGACCTTGAAGTTGACCCGGGCTTGACTGGTGAATTCGCTGTGGTGCTCGAATCGAATCATTCTTTGTGGACTGGACTCGGCACCTTTTAGTTGACTCGGCACGTAAGGGAGTTGTTGACTCAATAAGTTTACCGCCGCTACTACGGAAGGGAAGGTATAACTTGTAGGTAACTACACTGATTGTCTATCCTCTTGCCCCAACTCTACTACTAGGAGCTACATAACCAACACCTGACTTTCTCACTGGCAATTCACTTCCCGCAGACCTTGATGGCAGGTATATAAGTGGCACGGGACTCATAACAACTGCTACTAAACAAGCCGACAAGCAGACTCCTGCGGTAGAAAGGAAGTTAATGAAGTCAGCAGCAAGGTATTGTATGTAATATTAATGATATACGTAACTCGCTAACTCTCAAACTCTCATATCACTAAATTCTATTGCTTGTGCCGTTGCTTCCGCTTGTTCACTTGTTTGTTGACTTTTCGTCTATCGTGGGCAAACTCACAGTTTACTTGTTTCCATTGTTTGTTCCACTCAAATCATATCTGTTGCAACCAGGAAGAAGAGTCTCTCGTAGTTAAGCTTTCAGGTACAGGTTCTTTGTCAAGTATTAAGTAAGGGTATAGCTTTGAAGTGGTAAGTCCTTCATACAAGTTTTCCAGTTCCAGTTATAGTTCCAGTTATCGTTCTAGGATCTTAAAGCGGAAGCAGGTGAGTAAGCTGCCCTGAAGTTAATGGCGAGAGTAATAGGTCAGTTAAGTATAATCAGAATCATCATCAAGGGAACCAGCAAGCTAAGCGGGAATAGAAGCAGTGGGAAAGAAGCAAGTTGAGTCTCCTATAGAAGCAGGTAAAGGTAATTACAGAATCCAAGGTGTGGTGGGTAGTGGTGAATAAAAGGTGTTGCCGTTCAATAGTCAGCAGCAAGCGCTAAGTCGTCTTCAAGTGCAGTTCTGGGTTCTAAGTGCTGAGTGTCAATTCCTCACCTAAGATATATGAGTATGCGTTAAATGAATGATTTGTTGCGCGAGGCTTACTGTCTCTCTTTACTAAAAGAGTGTCAATTCCTTCTGATGCTAATGCAGTTATTGTTTCATCTTATACAGAAGCCAAAGAGAATCTATTCGACTCGAATGGCCTACCCAACCTTCACGTTAAGGGTTGTGGTCGACCAGAGAGAGCGAGTGTCGGTGAATAAGTCAGCAGCAAGTGACGAGCGGTTCATAAAGTGTAGAGTACTAAAGTGGACAGTGGAAGTGTTGTCGACGAGAGGGAAAAGGGATGCAGTGTATTTACATAAATCTAGTTTACTTTACGGAATTGTTCTATGCCGATATTCTGACTTCAATTGTCGGTATGCCTCTATTCGTGATTAAAGTAAGTAAGCAAGCAACGGGTAGATCAAATCCAATCCTATAGCTATCCCCTAGAATATAGAAAGTAGTCAGCTGTTAGGTGTAGCGCTTATTTAATATGCAACTTCAACACGAAAATGGAAATAGTGAGTTGATAGAACACTCGAAATAACTAGAACTTGATGAAGAAGTATTTTGAGCTAGAGAGCGGGACAATCAATCTGGCCAGCCATAAGAGTCGTTTAAGTCAGGGGAAACTCATGGAATGTGGAATCGACTTAAAGGAGTCCTACAGGTTTCTTGGCGTTGCTACTCTTTGCTCCCGACAGGATTAGGTGCCCCCACGATTATTCCCTTGCTTCCAGTATCATGGATTATTCGGCTGCTGCTTGCTCACCACGGAGATTCTTCTCTTTGATGCTTTCTATGCTTATCAAGGAAAGGACTTGCTCTGCTGACTCTGGCTATGTAACTGAATAATGGAAAACCCGAGTCCTTGCGGATTGGCGCTTTCCTTCTTCTGCCTGCCAGTAATGGTGCGGGGTCGGGGGAACCGTGCCATGAACTGCGTTCAGAGTCGACAACAATTCATCAGCTTCCGTCTGGTCATCCACATTACTATAAGGGGAAAGCGAGCCCCTAATTCTATAAGAAAGAGAGTGTCGTGTCTCACGGTCCCTGTGCTAGTAGAAAGAAAACAGGAAAGAAAGAAAGAGCATCATGCATTCTTTATTGGAGAAAGGGAAGCCCTGGGACGCGGGAACATCCTTTTCAAGCCTGCTAGTTGGGGGTTTGTAACATTAGCTACGTTGAACAGAGGTCTTACCATGATAATGGCCTTATTGCCCTAATTTGATAGCCCAACGGAACAAGTAACAGCGAAGGGAATCTCCTATTGATCTCGAACTGGAACAAGACTTCCGAAACCTGCAGAAGATCCATCTTAGGAAGAGAATTGATGTACACATGGAGAAGAAGCAAAAGAAGATGCATAACAAGCAAAGTCGCAAAGAAAGTAGAGTTCAGGTAAGAAGAAACTCCTCCTGCAGCGCGTTGGTACGATTGAGAATGTCCTGATTGACAGCTTTTCGGTCAATGGGTGAAGTTACCTTGCTGCATCAACAGTTCTATATGATCTCTAAAGAAAGAACAATGATTTTGTCTGCGCTCACAAGTGTAGTTTCCGTTTCAGAAGAAATTACTGGATTTGAAGCATCAGCAGGGGGTGAGCTCGGTGTTGGGTCAATGTACAGTAAACTACCAGCTTTTAGAGTAGTAGGGTAAACAAACAGCTTTGCTTCTAACAAGGCGAGATAAGATATTGCATAAGAGGAAGGATCATCTGCTTTAGTAGGAGCTGGATAAGAGGTAAGATCGGGAGTTTGAGCTCCAAAAAACAGGAATTGTAATAAGTATTCGGAGTTTCAGATCCAGTATTGTTTGGTCATTAGTAGTTACTAGTCTGCAGTCGGGACCTGTCCCATCTTCTGAATTAATTGATTCTGACCAGAACCCTGCTCCTGCCGATGCTTATTCTCGCACTGGCTGCTTGAACACCTTCTTTTGAGTCGCGGTAAACTCAGTGAACGGAAAATTCCCTATCAAGCAATAAATCACCTGAAAACCACCTATGATCCATTTCATACCAAATATAGAGCTTATTCTTTAGGCTTTCAGCACCTTTACTTAATGATAGCTCGCTCGAACAAGTAGTAGATCCCCACAAGCCCTTTCTGAGTTGAGTTAACATAAATAAGGGAGTCCTCTTGTATATAAGGGGGGTAATAAGAAGAACTTAGCTGGCGATGAAAACAACACTACTTCCTTTACTACCCTTGATCAAACTTCACTGATTGTGTCGGTGCTTTTGTTGAAAGGAACCGTAGAAAGATAAGATAAAGAAGGTTGTATAGACCACCAAGGTAATGAACGAACTTGAAACCTTACTCCAAGCGCATTAGCTTCAGAGGTGGATCATGAAATCCTTAAATGAAATGATTCAAGCAACAGAATCATCAGCTAGATCATAAGTTGGGATCAGGAGATGGATTAGATGCAGTGCCAGTTAAGTCTACTCGAGCATAAGCGGGATCGGGTACATAAGCATAAGATGGATATGGATCATCAGCGGGATTAAGATATAAAGCTGGATCAGTATACTCAGCAGGAACAGTAGCATAAGCTGTTCGTTCGAAAGGGCAGGTCAACAGCAAGTGGTTCGTTCTGTTCGAGCTCAGGGTATCCTGAAAGAGAGTCAGGGCGGCACATTGTGGTCAAAGTCTTACGCACAGTCGCCTCGGGTCAGGTACCCTCCTTTTTCAAGGTTACTTTATCAACTTTCTAAATGCGCTAAGCCAAGAGAAATAGTCACAACATTCTCCACTCTGTTATTACTGCTAGCTCAACGCACCCTGAGAGTCACCCTTAGCAGCACAACGGAACAATAAGCTTGTTAGCTTGCTTGGACTCCACTCTACCACTTCATTCCCTTGGTTCTAGTTCACTTGTTTCCTCTGATGTTTGTTCCTAAGCTTGTTGAGTTGTCTGTTGAGTTGCGCTTACGTTAGCTCTTTCACTGGCGCCATTGCTTTATCTCAATAATGGAATCTACCTAGCATATGATGGAAAAGAGTAACAAAACTCACTGCATTACTTTCTTTCCTGACAAAACTCACTAGCACACCCCGAGAAATAAGCTTAAGCATTTATTCGTAACTAAACTAGTCTTCCGCTTCAGTAGCCCGAGTAGAGGCACCCGTGACTTATGGAATAAAGTAAACAAATGCAAATGGATTCCTTTAAGAACGACTTACTCTCTAGAACGGCTGACTTTCAAGAACAGCTCTTACTCTCAAGAAACGAATGGAGGCAAAACAGCATAGAGTGAAACCGGTGAACTCGCGCTAGCTGAAGAAGATAATGGAGGTGCTCCCATTTTCAGCTGTTGTTAGTTGGGCGAGTGCTCAGTAAACGTGAACAAAAGGAATCGAATTATTCTGTATAACCTAGGAATGGAAGATGGTGAACAAAAGGAAGAGAATGACTTCTTTGTAAACTCCACTCTTTTCTTTATATGTTGTAACTTGCTTGTTCTACCTTGATATGTTATTTGTGATACTTGCAACTTTGTCTCGCTGGACTTGCAACTTGATACTTGACTTCGAGCTTCGAGCTCCCTTCCCTAACGCGTTTCACTCCGTAAGCGCAACTACTTGTTTGTTCCTACTGAGAATCTTTCTTTCGTCGGTAACACTGGAACGTCACTTGCAGCTCCCGTTAGCGCAGAGGAAAACACTTCATTCACAGAACTTCCCGCTTCGCTTGCGACTTCCTTTCTACTTAACCGCTTCAGAAGCACGGACTTACTGGGCGAGATCATATAGACAAGCGCTTGATACTGTTCCTTGAGACTGAACCGAAGAATAGGCATTCTCTTCTACTTCTGGAACAATACTTTCTTCTTATCCGGACTCTGATCCTTCGCTTGAAACCGCATCTTCTTTGAGTTGACAAAACTCTGACTGCTTATTTGGATTAAGAGAAAAGTGGAACATAAAGAGACAACACTGCTTCACCAACGGAGGGGGCATTGAGGGAAGAAGCACAATCAACCCGCGTTCCAGTTTCATCCCATACAGAAAGAATAAGGATAAAGATCAGTGTCAGCATCAGGAGAAAAAGCAGTTCTAGTTTAGGTCGTGGCAGAATCAAGTATAGGCTTGTGCTTTGTTGCGAGGGCAGCTTTATAGATGCCTTTAGAGTGAGTAAGTTCAGTCTAGTAGGGGAATTATTGTTTCATCCCTAGTCTAAGTTCGAGCAGTAGGATCTCTCGAATCAAAATAAGAGAAAGGAGTTTCATATTGATATTAGTCAGATTCCAAAATAGATACTTTAGAACAAGGAATCCATTCATTCTGATTGCGCTAAGGGAAGGAAGGGAATGAGTCGAATCTGTTTGTATTAGAGAAATGTCCTGATAGGCCCGCTGACTTTAATTCAATAAGTGAGTAACTTGACACCTATGATTCTATTGTTCCCTATGATTATCCATCTCCGTATCCGGGTACAGCTTAAGAACCGCTACTTACTGCTGATTCTCTTTTCACTGCTGACTTTTTCGCAGACTCAACGTAAACTTATACGGAAACTAGAAAAGGAACTGGCCATTCGATTCTAGACTTTCAATTGGTAGTGTACTATCCTTTGGAACCTGGATCCATTATACCTAGGCGTGGGACAAGTGGAATATAGTACCTTTCAGGGTAACCAAAATGATGTAAGTTGCTTCAGTGGCTTCTGCTTCCTTGCCAATAGTATAATATTCGAATCTAATAATTCTTAGTGTAACCGGACTCGGGTTGTCCTTATTGCCCAACCCGCCAAGCTACTACGTAAGTTTAGCCTCAGTCTTGCCAACTCTTTCTCGCCAATCCATATGGGCTCTGAGACTCTTCCATTATAAGAGGCTATTCATGGATCCTATACTTATGCAATTGTAATTAAGGGTAGTGTGCATGATAAAAGAGATGAGCCTATAGCCTTGCCTTATACTTTACCTCCGCATTCGATTCGAGATCTTCTTCTTAATATGTATTGAATATGATGAAACTAAAACGAAAATCTCCACGCTAAAACTTAAGTAATATAAGTAAGCAACCAGAACTGCCCGAGAAGGAGCTACTGCAGGGCAATCTGCTGAACAAGCCAATCACTCTCCTTCACTTGAAGACCACCTTACCTTGTTGCTGACTTTTACACATCATCTGATCTTGTCTCCTTTCCTTCTCTTTCTCCAGCCAGTATCTTCTCAGGTTCCATATCTAGGGGTGCAGTTAGAGAATCCGCAGTGCGAGGAGTTCTCGAAATGATCAATTAATGGGTTTCCCTGTTTGACTTGACTCAACTAAGGTAGATCACCATAAGATGCACGATCAGAAGCAATCGATTCGTATAGTTAGTTACGGTACAAAATCAACAAGATAATCTTAAGTGAGAGTTAGGTCTAGGTTCGGTCGGTGCGAGTGGAATCAAGGTTCCGCGTAGTGAAAAGTATAGAGAAGAGAAAAGAAGCACTAGAAAGGGAGTCAGCAGCAAAAGTCTTCTAAGCGCTGTCGACATTCTCTTTGAAAGTTATGAGTTAGTTGTGCTAAAGGGAAGGGAGTGTCTTTTCTTGTTGTTTAAAGTAAGAGACCAACTCATGTGTGCAGTAAGTCAGAATGAAACTCACTTGTCCAAGAACGAAACTAGTTAGTAGTAAGCCTTAAGTCAGTGTCCTGCTGTGTTCGGCTACTAAGTCTACTAGTTCTGTGTGAAGCTTGACGTCAAGAATGGAGCTACCCACCACATATGTCATATCGTATAGAATGGAGCTACCCACCACATATGTCATATCGTTACAACACCTCACTGCTTGTTCTGGCTTTTGCCCCTGAAAACTCCCGTTAGTACTTAGTCTGGCACTGTTAGTTACTAGTTTGTTCCGTTGCATGTTCCCCGCTCTTGCTTTTTCATCTTCTTCCGTTGGCTTACTACTTACAACTATATACTTACTACTTACAACTATATGTATATATATTAGGATGGAGCACTATCTTCGCAAAGGGCAATTTCGGATTCAATCAAGCATGAAAGCCGGCAATTTCGGATTCAATCAAGCATGAAAGCCCCAGTCTTTGTCCCCCAAAAACCAAGTCAATCCTTTTTCTAGGTACGGCTCGGTTTCAATCTCTTGCTTGCTTTTGTGCCAGGTCCCCGGAAAGGAAATATATGCCTTCAAAGAATCAAAAAACAAAGGGTCAAAAGGCTATTCAGGAAAGTGTTATTCGTCATCAACAGGAAAGGCCTTCGCCTACGTAACAAAGAGAAATTGATTCGTCCTACTTCTACTGCCTGCCTGTAAGAGTGCTTTCTTACCTCTCCTTTTGGTAAGATCTTTCTCTTCTTAAAGCGAAAAGGATCTATTCTTTGGTATCAGGCAACACTTCTTTATTATACCGTTCGTTCCCGTATACTAGTGGTGCACTCACTCACTTTCGAGTTAGCTTGAGCCTACCTTCGCACACCTACGTGACTCTTTAGTGGGTTCGGTTTTTCTTCTTTGATTTGATTTTCCTCTTCCTCCTCTGCTTAGGCCTTATTAGCTATAATGGAGTTTTTACTGAAGTAGTACCTCCACGAGTGCTTGCTTTAACAGGACTTCAATAGGTTAGCATCTATGCTTCCGCCTAAATCAGGAACGCATAGAGAATCACTCAACATAGAGGGCCGATCCGCTCCCAAGAGTCTCAGTAGCTCTGGACCGCTCATTGGTACTGAGCCTTTGGCACAGCAGCACGTTACATTTTGAACCCTTTACCAGAATGCTTGAAAAGGCTAGTAATCCATATTCGTCCTGGACTGCATTCTTTCTTCCGATACTACTTGGTTTATCGCTTCCCTTCGCTTTATGAAAAACCAGCTCTATTCCGTAGCTCATTACAGGTTTACGTTCCTTATTTCCAGTATAGGATTACGGCCGCAGTACATTCCCGCAGCACAGTAAAGTAACGGCGCCTCTATATTCCTTGGGGGTGCTGACTGAAGCGAAGGAGATTGTTTTAGCTTCATCTTGGTGGCGAAAGTCTGATTTAGGGAAGAGGTAGTGAGTCCGATAGACCTGAATGGTTGAGTTGGAGTTACGAGAGGCAGGCGTAGATAAAGGAGTTGCGCGGGCTAAACCAGAGGGGCAGACTAACTAGCGTCTATAAAAAACACTTTAAGACATGGGTGGAAGGCACACTTTCTCTGTTTCACTCCGCTTTGATCCTCTACTATTAGGAGTCAATTCTATTCCTGTATGCCTAGCTGGAATTCCATATTGAACTTATTGTTGAGCTTAGACTTGTTCCTAAGAGCCTTGCTTTCAACCTTCTAGTAACTAGGAGCAAAGAGGAAACAACAGATAAAAAGAAAGAAACTAAGCTGACAAGAACCGAACCGGGGAATACAAGGATGGAACAGTCCACTCTAAGGCTAAAGACAGGGTTTTGGTACGGGGTCCAATCCATTAAGTCATAATTCCAATACAAATACAATAGATAGATAAGTCACTTACTATTATCATATATAAGAGAATAGAATCAGGTATTTATTGAGTCAGAATCAAAGGAAGAGATAAGGAATGCCAGACAAGGAAGTAGTACAATGAAAAAACCAAGTCAAAGAATCAATACAAACTCCGTAGGGAATCGAACTCAGCACTTGCTTAGGGAATCTCAGAACTGGGAAATCAATCAATGATAACAGGAATGATATCTCACATAGCTCCCCACTCTACAGGAATTGAGCTCATACCAACAGACAGATAAGACGACCAAGTTACCACTACAAACACATAGCTAGCAATAAACATGTTATAACTAAAGGAAACATGAATACATTCTAACTGGTTATAACAAACAGGAACGGCGCTGCCCCAAAAACAGGTTTTCGTTTCTTTGTTCAAGCTAAGGAGCCCTGGTCGAAGCGAGTTGGTGCGCTGCGCTCTTTCTGTAAACAGCAGCTCTCGCTCTTCACTTCCGCAGAAGCTAATCCCGAGGGTCTGTGGGAAATAGGCTTTTATTGTGGAATTCGGCCAGTAAGCATGATGAGTCAACAGTTCGGCACTACCCTTCTTTCTCTCCTTCCAAGTTCCTTTCGTCCCTCTCCTTTTCTTTCTGGATACCAAAGGGGTTCATATCAATGGGGCATAGCCAAGCACGATGACTATAAACAAAATCCAACTGCTTGTTCACACGCACTTAATTTCTTATCAGTCAGTCCTCATTCTAAACAACTACAGAACTCTGTTTAAATAGTGTGAGAGAAGCTTTTGTAAATAAAAGACTAGAAGGAAAGCAGCCCTGCCCTCGACAACTATTTGCTAAGCGCCCTTGGCCCAGGGTAAAAGAATGAATAGCTAAATCAAATAATAAGAAATCCCTGTAAGCCGTCTTCGTTGCCTTAAGACCTTTTTACGCCCTCTTCTTTTCCATCATCCCTTCTTGGCAAAGGAGTGAAACTGGAGTTGGTTTAGAGTAGTACAACTTGCAAAGATAGTGTATTGGAGGCGACTCTTTACTTACTTAATATGCCCTACCCTCTCCTTCCCTGGTGATTTAGACCACATCGACCTAGAATCCCAAGAATAATGTCCTCCTGCACAAATAATCCATGCTTTCTTTCGCATAGGACTCTCTTTCTTGAACGAACCTAGGGCACTCTCAACATGTTGACTTTCTCTCTGATTTATTTGCCTCCCGGAATGCTAGTATCAAAAAGACGATCACCGGAGAGAAAAAGAACTCTGTCTTCTTTACTAAAGGATGGACGTATTGATGTTGACAAGTAAGAGAATGAGCAGAGCTTTAGAAGCGATAGGTTTGGAGGAAGGGAATTCCACTCACCCGATAGGTTATGGGCGATGTTATTGAGCTCGACCGAAGGTATAGTATTAGGAATTCCGTTCGTAGGTAAGGTGGCAGTAAGGATGGAATTCCGCTCTACCTACAGGGCCCCTTTACAGTACTTTCTTTACAAAAGGGAATTTCTTCACTGGCAAGGTGACAGGATTCGAACCTATAGCCCTCAGTACCCAAAACAGATGCGCTGACCAGACTGCGCTACACCTCGTTTAAACCCCCCAGACATATAGCCTGATCGATTAAGATTTAGCACCCGGACTTTATCTTAGACTTCGACGCGCGAGATAGTAAGTGAGTCGCTTTCTTGCTCTCGCTTTGAACATGATCCTTTCCTATCTAGGTAGCCTGAGCACTAAGACAATCTCGATGAATCACAAAGATCAAAGAAAGGCCATACACTTAAGAAAAGAATATTTAGTACCTACCCGACTTACTCTTTAGAGTCTTTAAGAAATTCCCTTATTTATGAGAATGACTAAATAATGAGTGAAACCTCTGCTTTTTAGGATTGGAACCGATGCCGAACGTCGTGACCACTGAAGGACGAAGGCTGTAGGGGAAGCAGGAGGTAGAAGCCGCTCAAGCGCTTAGTCTTGGCAAGGCTTCAGACTATTAAGCTATTTCCGCGTAGTGGCAAAAGATTACGGAACGTATTACTTTTGAACTAAGTCTTGACCTCCGATCAAAGGCCCTCCACAATGGTAGGCGGGGACGGTGGGTACCATTCTTTTTGCTTCGCTAAGATGAGATGATGATTTGTAGGTCTGGGTGTATGTGTGCTCTTTCTCACTAAGCAGGTGAGGGCCCTGTCTGAGGCTCGTACTGGGCCGGAGCAACTTGTCGGTCATTGAAGATAGGATTCCCAGAATATTCCATCCGAAGCGGAGCCCGTTGCAGAGGATATATATAGGTAAAGTAGCTCGAAACTCCACGTTGCAGAGGATATATATAGTACAGTAGCTCTAAACTCCCGGTAGCGGAGGATATATATAGTACAGTAGCTCGAAACTCCCGTCTTTCTTATCACAGTCCCCCATTCTGAAACATTTATATAGGGTTCCGGCCCAGAGGGAAAAAACCGCATTGAACCTTATTAATGCAAAGAAAGAAAGCAGAGGCTCTATCCGGAGTTCCGTCTGCTCTACTCTAGCCTGATTTATGATGTTGGCCTTGAAGAAAGAGAAAGGTGCTTCAAGCGAACTTGATTAAGGCTTTCAACATTATGGAAAGAGTCATTCCTCGGGCAAAAGAAAGTACAGAGCAATTAGGCTACGGGAAGGTTAAACAACCAAAATGATCCACAATTCTTTCGGGAGGCTTATAGGTGATTTGCTTCAATTCAAGACAGTGATGGCTTAGAAGTAATGGGGGAGGCAGAGATTCAATTGCTTGCAGTGGACTATTTCCAAAGGTAAGGCAGAGATTCAATTGCAATGGACTATTTCCAAAGGTAAGAATAGTCATGGGTCCAAGATTGATGAACATACTTTATAGTCTTATTTATAACTCCTGAGGAGATGAAAGATGCGTTCAGTCTTTCAATGCTTACGACGGGAATAGAGGGAAATTATTTCATCATTGCAGGCATATTTTAGGACCTGATGGCACTACACTAGGTTTGAATTTCTTCAATACTGGAAAACTCCTTAAGCTGGTTGGTGAATAGATCTAAAATCTGTTCTTTACCCAAGTGTCAGAAGCTAAAAAACTTGCAGGACTATAGGCTTTCAGCACCTTATTGATTGTTCTTCCTTTACAATATTCTTATAAAAGTCATGACCATTAGCCTACTGAGATAAGGCAAGGTTCTTTATTCATTCACTGGTTCAGCCAAAAACGAACTGCATTCATAAAGAAAGAGGGTAGGTATGGTGTGGTGTCAAATGTATTCTTAGCTCATGAAAGCTCGTGCTCAACTTCCACAGAGATAAGGGGCATCCTAAACTACGTGAAAAAGTGGACTTACCTAGAGCGACAGGCGGGAGTCTTTTCTTGCCTAAAGGCTATCTATGCTCCTATCCGAAACTGGGATTGCCTGGCTCTTCAAACGGATTGAAATTGGAAGCAGCACTCTGGTAGTGGTCGAGTTAATATTTACTAGATTACTAGTATCGCCTTTAGTTATTTGGGAATCTGGGGCATAGAGTGGAAAAAGACCAACCAGACCACCTACTTCGCTATCCTAATTTCTCAATCAATATGTATTTCTCTATTGAATCTTATTAAAGGTAAAAGAGGCGTAAGCGAGGTCTAACCGCCTGTTAACCTTAGTCTGAGTAATGAATTAGAAGCCTTTCTATTGGAATGTGGCCCGAAAGCTCATCTTTTCATTTCACCATCTCTCTTACACGGATGATGTCTTACTCTTATCAGATAGTTCACAGCTTAATGCCAGAGGAATTGCTGGTGTGCTGCATCATCTTTTTTCATTCACAGGACTGGTCGACAACAAAGATAAGAGCTCTCTAATCTGCTCAGGTACTAGACTCGTTATCCAAAAGAGCTCTGGTCTTGGCTTCAAGGAGGCGAGGTTACCCAGCGATAGGTCTACCTCTGATCTCATTCATGCAGACTGAGATAGAGAGATTGCTGCCCTGATTCAGTGTACATAAGGTTAGCTAGATGGACAGAGCCTTTCCTTTATTACAAAGGGAGGATGAATTGATCAACTCGACGCTCTCCTAATATTCTAAAGCTGCTACCACGCGCCACTGTTCAGAGATGAAAGAAACTGGTCTCTAAGGTCAGGTCCAGAACTCAGCATAAGAATGAGGATTGTCGGCAATTAGACTTCGATTGGAGATTGGAGGATTGTAGACACTCTAATTGAAGATTGGAGGATTTGCTTGGCTTGTAGCGAACTACTGTTCCTCATTTTCCTTAGTTGTGTGTGAGATCAACGGATACACTTGCACTTACTGATCGGTAGTACTAACCGTGCTCCTCAATCCTTACTTCACTTCTCACTGACTCATTCATCAGTAGTCTCCTAGGGTAATGTTACGGCGAGGACTCACATAGTACGACAAGACTTTACGTGAATAGGCAAATAAGTTAGCTTCTTCTGATGCCATTAGATAGCCCATGCCTTGCAAAGGATTATTAGTAATTAGACTGTGATGCTTTGCTGAGAAATTCCAACCGCCATGCTCGTACTCACTCCTCACTAATGGCTAGAGTTATTTATCGCCAGGTGGAAAAGCGCGTATATCTTTCCTCCGAAGGGATTAACCATTCTCGCTTAACTAAGTTTGGGTGTATCTACTCCATTCTTTCTCCATGGTATGTGGGCCTTCCTCAAGAAAACCCCTACGACTCCACCTTGGTTCTCCTACCCTTATCCTGTTTTTCGAGCTCACTAAGGCAAGCGGCTTCCTTTCCTAAAGCGCCCCATTTGATTCCGTTTGCGATCGTGCCGGGCAGTTCATCAGGAGCAGCTATCAGGGACCAAGCACTAAGCACTCTGGATTTTCTGGTCTCCTATTTATCTGCTTTTCGAGAGGCAAGGAGTATAGCTAGATCCGAGCTACTCATATGCTGTCTTAGTTCCTGCACTGTTCGGGCTCTTGAACTCATAATCTTCATTTCGCCGCTATATTCTGTGTCTTTCCACTTAGATTCGTGACAGCTACTCATACGCGCCATCCCCGCTTCCTCCTTTAAGACGTAAGGAAGAGCCTATTCATTTGCATTCATGTGCAGTTACTTCTTTGAAAATGGGCATATCTCCATTAGGCTATATATAATCTAGTATTCTTTCTAAGATTAGGCTATAATCTAGTATTCTTTCTAAGAAAGCCATTACTCCTGACATTCTCGAAAGAGTTCCGACTTTAGAGTTCTCTTCCGTGCTAAGCTTCTCTCCTGGCACTGATTGCGATCTATCTCAGATGGATTCAAAGGGCGAAGGAAAGATAGTTCTTTGAGTGCTATAATAATAAGTGGATTCTCTCCCACTTAGACAGAATGGAATTTCTATATAGTGATGCTAGCCTATTAGGCGCTGTGTAAGAGCTCTGGTCAGTACTGCTTGAAAGTTGGCCAAGTCTTTGATTCGTCCAGAGCGTAGAGGATATTGAGAAAGATCCCAAATCTGGTTAACTGCTTTAGGAGTGCCGGCTCCAGGCTAGAGAAAAGATAGGCTATGAGTTCCAAAGAATTGCTAGCTAAAGTGTTCTTTTTAGTCACCGATAAAGAAAGTGGCTAGGCTTCCTGGTGGTTGGAAAGAGATCTTAGTGTCTTAGACGACCTAAAAGGACGATTGCTTCTCTCACCCGTTGCAAGGTAGCCCATGATTCTTTTGAGACGAATGAATGCCGAAGAAAGGAAGGTCTGAGAGCTGACTCCGCGGAGTGTAAGAGTGTTGTAAAGGCATGCGGCGTGACCTAACGCATGAAATTGGAAATTCCAATAGTTGGAGTTTTGGGAAGCGAAATGATCTTATGAAATGGAGTAAGGAGACTCTATAAGAGGTCCTTTTCATATGCTTAGGGAAGTTCCGGTCGACGTAACCAGAAATCCATCCTGTATAGAATGAAACCACAGGTAAGTTGGCTCCATTCCATACGTTTCTCCAACCTACGTCCCCAGAAGGAAGGGATGTCCCTCAGTAGTGCACGTTCGAAAAGAAGATGAATCCTCCCGCAGCCTTGCCTCAGGGAAGAAGAGAGAGTAAGCAAGTATCCCCGCAGAGTGGGTCAGCCCCTGGACGTAAGTCAGAGTCGGCGCAGTACGATGTTTAGTAAAGCACCAAAATCTAGTCCCTTTGGCTCGGGTAAATAATTGATAGTAAATGCTTAGGTTTGAAAAACGAATTCATTGCTAGGCACCAGAAAACCGGCCCTCACAACGAAGAGTTCTATTCTCAGAGTTTCTCCTTTCTTATTCAATTGATTGCGGGACGGTAGATACACCTTAGGTTTCAAAGAAATATCTTCCATTACTTCTTTCTCAGTCAATCGAATTCATTACTTCTTGAACTAAGAGACTTCTGGAACTAAGATTCCCCATCGGCCCGCATTATAGTGGTATGTAGAAAATCCTAGCTACCCCTAGCTGTGAGTGTTCATTCCATCCCTACATCGCCGTATCTGTGATTCCCTCGAGATTTGCAGTGCTGACTCCTTATTGAATTCTCATATAAGACAACTTATGATCTCCTACTGCCTTTTCTCCTCTTCTTCCGCCCACCGATCGACCGACTCTCCTGTGTGTTCTTTTTCCCAATAAATGAAATCTTCTCGAAAAGGCGACTTTTGTAGCTTGCCTAGAAGCCCAGTGGAGCTCAATTTGGTATGATCATTACTAGAGCTTGGGAGAAATCCGTTCATAGATGGAGGAATGCAACTGAAGTGAATGGTGTCTCTTCAGAAACCCCCGAGCCCTTTCTTTCCGTTTGGTTCGCAGCTCCGTCACCTGTGTTTCCCTGGAGCAGCGCTTCTTTCCGGTGCTCCGATGCTCTCGGCTTTGGTATGGTTCCTCTTTAATACTTAACAAATTGCATGAATTATCTGCCTTGCCTTATTTCTAGCTGTTGAATGGAGTAATCTGGGAAGGGATCTTTTGCCAATTCCAGTTAGTGTAGCGAAGCCTTCCAATATGGGGCATACGAGTCAGGGGATAAACGCTTCATTAGCACTTTCGGCTTTCTCCTTTCTTTGGTTACTACGGATTCACTTCTTTCGTAGGGCGGTAGCAAAGGCAGAATAGTCGTACCCGGGAATCCACTTCCTTGGCTTGATAGGAAACCTATCGACCTTTCGGCTTTATAGTAAAACATCCACTCGTTCTTCACTCGCTAGGGAAGAGATCGATTACTCGCTTAGCTTAGATATCGCTACTCTAGTCTGAGTAGGAGTTCCCATCCATAATCTCCGTGGAGGCCTCGTTTTACCTTCCAATTACGGTTGATCCTTCGGAAAGAACTATACTTCACTTTCCTCCATTAGATTCGGCAACTAAGGACGAGATTCCCATAGGCTTTTATGTCCCGATCTCTTTAATAAGGTCGCCCGGGCTCTTCACCGTAGAACCTTTACCCGAAAAACTGGAGCACTGCTATACTTTCATTGCTTTCACTAGAACCCTTTCATTGCTTTCACTAGAACCAGAGTGTTAGGGGCACGTGTTTAGCCCGAGCTCTTCCTTTGTGTCCCTCCTAGCGAACCGAACGGGGAAAGCTTTTCCCTCACTCGCATTCGCCTAATCGAGCAGAAGGCCAGGCAACTCGCCGATCATCCTCAAACTGGTCCCGCCTATAGTTAATAGTGTCGAACACACATAAGTATAGGTTTTGTTGTCCTTACGACGGTTGTAAAAGACCGTATCTTTACACTAAATACTCTGATAGGGTCGCGAAGTGCAACGCCTCATAGAACAATTCAGTAATGTATCCATACGAGCTCCGGCCCTCAGCTGCTCGAATCAAAAAGAAACTTGTTCATTTATGTTACGCGTTGTAGACCTTCAATGTTTCACCTTTCATAGATATATATAGGAAAGGCTTGGTTTGGGAAGTGTAGTTGAGGCTGGGCACGTGCGATAAGTAATAAAGAAAGAAAGCAAAGGAGCTGAAAGCCTTGGGACCGGCTTTGTTGAGGTCGCGAAAGTAAACATGCGGACTCAGCCGTCCTTTTTCTGGACAGGAACCATGTTGGCTAACCATTGGGGGTATTCCGTAACTACAAGAAATCCTGTCTTTAGCTGCTTCTATACTGACTCTTGGATTTGGAACGTCCATTCGGGCCTCATTCTCTTCTCCTCACGTTTCTGCTTGACTGTCTTGGCTTTCTGTATCGACTCTCCTCCTTCCTGCTGTCTTGGTTAATACTTTCGTAGTAGTATTTGTGCGTGGTTGATTGAATATTGATTTCCTTGTTCACGTTCTTTGTTCGACTGGACATCTTAAGTGTGGTGGTAGCTCTAACTACGGAAGTGACAAATGCGTAAAGGCGAGATGGATTGTTTCGTCTTCTCTTTTCGTCGAAGGGCATTTGGCGATAGGGAACCCACTTATATACTTGGCCGGAGCATGTTTCGGCGCGTGCTTCTGCCTGTTCACGTTCTCTCAACCACTTTAGACCCTGTTTGGTTTCCGTGAGTTATCGTTCTATTTCCTGGAACCTGAGTAGCCAGGTTGCGAGCTCCTCTTTAGAGTTCACTGAGGATGCCCGCGCAAGGAGTTCGTCAATACCACTCTTTAGGGAGTCGACCTTCTCGAATAAGTCCTCTTTTACATGGTTGACTTAGGATGGGTCCTTCCCACAATAGGGATTGTGTGGCCCCGAAGAGGGACCCGCTGCGCTAGTTTACCCACTCTTTAGGATCGGAGCCGGTTTCCTCCTCTGTACCATCACAACAGTATGAGACGGTAAGGGGAAGAAAAAAGGGTAGCCCAAACCACCAAAGGAGGGAATTTCGCTCAAAACTAAGAACAAGGAAAGGAGGACTACCACATATAGACCCATTCCCGAGCACGGTCATTGTCTCTTTCGCTTTTCTACCTTGTTCCGTTGTGTTTGCTACAATGAAGGCATATCGTTTGGTATTCCAGTATATAAATGAGACTACCTTCTGGGCTTTGTCGAATCCCTTTGACAAGGATCCGCCACTTTACGTCTTCGGTTGAGACCAGAACGCCATTCCTAGCTGGGCCTTCGCGGCGTCCAGACGAGAGATAACCTAGTGCAAAAGCCCTGAAACTACCTAAATATATAATGTATCACTACACTAATCTATTTATATCGCTTAGGTGCGCTAAGTTTTCTTGGCTTGGAAAGTCCCTCGGTAACTCCATTCTTTTTAAGGCCGGTTTAGTTATCACGGGCGCCAAAGAAAAGAGTATTGTATTGCTGCCTTTATCTTTGCTAGAGAGGTTGTGGGACTGGTTAACCAAATATGGATGCCGGTAAACTTCACTTTGATGAAAGCTGTGCTCCGTAGCCCGGGCTTACTAGGGTTATCTAGTCACTGATTCCAAAGTTATGAAATTCTGGTGTCATTGAAATGGACCCTCCTAAGCAACCTGTTCACCTAAAATCCGTTCTCATAGTGGAGAGATTCTTTGCCCGATAGCAGAGATCTCGCCAAGCATAGCCCATTCTAGTTCTAGCACCGGAAGAGCCATTTCTTAGGAATCCAAAATATCCAAATATAATGAAAGATATATGAAAGGAGAATTGAGCACTCGTGTTAGCCGAAGCAGTAGGAAGCCGACGATTGAGTGCTATGCTGGCGGCCCTTGAGACGAGGTTCCATCCAAAATGAAAGGCGGAGGACATCGTAAGAACGATCCGAAGAAAGTAGGAAGGGGGCAAAGACCAAAGAAAGAGCAAAGGAACTAAGACTCATCTAGTTTGTATATGGATTTCGTGTCTAAGTTTCCAATAACTCTCAAGGAGTTTCTCCCACCTGAGTGAATGGACATCCCTGGCATTGAAAGCCTGTTATGTCAGGGAATTCAAGGCCAAGTTACTACTAGACTTAACGAGCACAAGAACTGATTCCTTTGGCACTGATCCAAATCCCTCTCCTTATCTTGCTTTGGCTTCTTCTCCAGATACTTATTATACTCTATCTTTTGATTTTGCTTTGGCTTCTCCTGATCGAGCTAGCGGATAGTTCAGTTCTCTAACTGCTTTCCTTGTCGAAACTTATTATAGAGGCCCAAACTGTCTTCAGTAAAGTCAATAAATACGGAATTGAACTCAGAAGTAGTAAAGTTCTCATTTAGGAATCTCATTTCATAATTGAGCACTAGTGGGTTAGGTTAGGTTAGTTGCTCTTTCCTTATTTAATGGTTAGGTTAGTTGCTCTTTCCTTATTTCATAATATAGTGGAAGTTTGAAGAGCAGGTTTGCAATGTACCGGGGGTTGGAGCTGGATCGGTACAAAAGCCAGAGGTTGGTAACGTCACTTAGTCTCTTTCTGTGCCAGTGTTTTAAGTAAAGGAAGCATCATCGAAAGATGGAAATAAAGTCGTTTGTGGACTTCGGAACAAGACTCAGTTTCCATATAGAATTCAACTCGCAACGTAGTAAGATAGTACAAGCTTTGAAGGTATCCTCTAGTAGTAGTTGAGTTAGCTTAGTTTAGTGTCTTTTAGTTCTACTGAAATCTGTCTTTGTTGTCCGTTATTCATGTGTGCGGAACGCCATTCTTGAAGTTTTTGCTGTCAGGAGGTTGTTTAGTAACTTCTATAAGTAGGTTGTTTAGTCACTTCTATAATAGGTGTGTAAGAGAGAATCAATTAAATGAACTCGCTAACGTGAGCTTCGCGCAACTAAGTAACTCGCTAACGGAGCGCACCCGGTGAGTCTCTAATTTACGTGAGTGACATATAGATGTGGGTGCCGATATTACCTATTTGGTTGGTGTTTTCTGAACAGAGCCTTATCACCAGCCTGCACTTCATAACAATCTTGTTCAATTCCTTGTTTACTTGAGTAACCCCTTTTCTTTCCTATTTGATTGATGTCGGCATCCCTAAACTAGAAAGAATAGAATAGAATCTACCTAGCTTCATATAGAAGAGCGGAACCCAACTGCTTACTTTCATGCTCCTGACTCTCAACTTGTTGAACAAATAGGCACCGAACAACAGAAGCGGAATATCTGATAACTCCGTAAGTGCCCTGTCTAACAGTAATTTCATATCTCTTTCCATTAGCACAAGTCAAAGCAGGAATTGATAAACCAACTTATCTAACGTGCAGATAATCTTTGATCTTCCCGGAATCCTTCTTTTTGAAACCTTCCTTCCCTTTTTGCCAAACTCTATTTGAAAGTGCCTTCCCAACACCGTGTAGCCAGTACTATATGATTACCTTAACAGAACAACAACTCTATTAGCTGAAGTCCAATCAAAGAATGAAACAACTCCCCGGCACACAACCGGAGTCTTCCCTGACCTAAACTAAACTAACTGAACCGACAACTAGTCTGGTTCTTGCCCTCACTCGCTTTCGCACTAGGGCTTTCGCGAACTCGCCTATAGCTTCTAACTCAACTCATTTCAACGACTTTCCCTTTAGCCTCTAACTAACACTCGAATAACTCCTACCATTGCTACCATTGCTACCGCGCAACTAGAACTCTCTGCCGCCCCCCTAATACAGGTTCACTCAGGAATTGTCCAGTTGCTTGGTCATTATAAGTGAGTTGTTGAGTCAAGTAACAAATCCGCAGTATCCAGGGCTGAGGATCTGATTGCAGGAAAATCCTTTAATTGAGTCCATCGAGCATCGGATATATATTGATGTTACCTAACCGCTTCCTCGCCAACACCTTAATACCGGACTGCTTCATATCTCGATAAGAACAGGACTCAAAGGCAGTAGCACTATGGAAGGTGCTGAAAGCCTCTACAAGTACACTAACTCCTTTCTTAACTCCTTCTTTTCACTCTTGTCCGGGTTTTCTATAGGCTTATGAGATTTTGACCAGGCAAGCTACTAGGCAAGTATACAAGCATACACTAGTATGAGGCTGTAGCCATGTATAATAGAAAAAAGTAACCAACTCTGTAAGAGAATGGCTAGGTTACGTAAGGAGCGGATCGGAAGCCACTTACATCTTATTCATTGAATCTAGCTCCAGCTGCGCCCTTGGTTGGAGTGAGATTACTCTTTAACTAACAATAAGAATGCGAGGAAGGATTAAGGATTAGCGGAGCACTGTCCAATTCTGTATTTACTATTTCCATAATGTCTTAGAGCTATGCCTGATATCCAGTATTGCTTGGTTTATTCTTACTTTATCGCTATAGTTTTCTAGGCACTATAGTTCATTACTTGACTTATTAGCTGGATTCTAACTATCCTGTCTTTGACTCTAAAACAAATGACTTGCTTCCTTGTTTCTTGGATTGGGTCTACCGTGACTTTCTCTTAAACTGAAACATACTACCTATAAGAGTGGAATTGGTGCTTCTCATAATGTGACTAGCGGCAAACAGGCTTGTCAAAGTGCTTCTCACTCTTTTACTTACAATAAGGAAATGCGTCTCAATTAATAGTCATGCACAAACAATAGAACTCAGGAAGAAAACTCACTGATAGTACACACAGGGGAGCATCGGACGCGGAATAAGAATTGGACTTATATTAGAATATCATAGTATGAGAATGAAGAGCAGACCTTCCATTGTTTCTCCCAGTTTGAGCCTAACTCCTTAGTTGCATTACGTATATCTTGTTTCAATTCTTCGACTCACTATGCTGGGGCTATAGGGCAGAACACACTTTGCACTAGGAATTGAACACACAAGTTAGCCTGGCACTACTGACTTTCATGCTTATACTCCGGATTTGCATTCTGTATTTCACTAGTGAGGCCGTGCTTCCTATCTATTAGTCTCACATTGCTTACCATTATTCTTTGACTCCTGTGTTATAGGCATAAAATGAATTAGAAGCCTGACTCGGGGCAGGAAATGTAGGATTAGCTATCGACACAAAATCAGTGACCAAGACACGGATAGACAAGTAACGTATAATGAACAAGCAGACAAGTATATACTTAAGACCGGAGAAGAGCACTGGATTTCTTTCTTTCGATCTTAGGAACAGCGCTACCGCGCCCCTCGAAAAGTGGCTTGGTGGATTTCTTTCTTTTGTCTCTGCTATACCAGGTCCTGTCTCTATTGGTGTATTGAATAGAAAGGCTCATTATATAGGTGATTGGCTTGTTTCATTACTTGTTTTATTCCTTCAATTGACTAGCGGGCCTGTAGACAACTTTCGCACCCAACCCATATCTATGAAATCACACCACCCTTCCTATTGATCACACCACCACTCCTATTGATAAATAAGGATGGAATTTACACCCCGACCCGAACTCTTATACAAGGGAAAGAGAATCTGGAACAATAGAAAGTAGCATCAGCTTACATGAGAAAGTTTGCTAGCGAGAAAGAAGTATAAACTTAGAGAAAGGTATGGTGCGCCTAGCTGAATTACCCCCGGAACGGTTTTGAGTTGAGAGAACAAGCTAACGTTAGAAGAGCTCTCATTGTTGGCTTTCACTTCATCTTGATTTTCGCGTACCCATGTTCAACTCAGCTAAGGTAAAGAACTAAACCCACTAGTTGCTAGCCGTGTTGTCGGTTCAACAAGTATTGTTCTAGTGTTTGACTTTAAGCCGAGAGGAAGCTGTTCTCAAGTAATCCTATATGGAAGCAGTGTATTTACTCAAATCTATACCAGGTGCAAGAGAAGCTAGATATCCAAATTCTTCACTTCAATACGAGGCCTCCATAATAAGTGGAGATAGAATCAATGGTTACAGGAGAAGAAAGAAGCCAGATCTTTAGGTTACAGGAGAAGAAGCCAGATCTTTTGCAGGATAAGCGTCAGCGTCAGTGAGAGTTTATTCTACAGGTGTTTAGTCTACAGGTGAGGAAGAACAGTTAGAGTTTAGTCTACAGGCGAGGAAGCAGTTAATTACTTATAAGCTATAAGGTTATAAGCTATAAGGCAGTTAGTATAAGGTAACTCTGTAAGGCAAGTAACCATTAGAAACCTTCGCAACAAGGCCTAGGAAGTATCAAACTCAATTCTTAGAGGAGCACATACGAGGTTGATTCTAACTAGTTATAAACGAGTCCTTTGTTAACCTGTTTTTTAGTCCTTTGTTCACCCTTCCGAGATACTTGAACACCCGATTGATAGTCCCTTCCGAGCTATGTCTTAAAATGAAATGAAATCATTCTTTCTTGCGCATAAGCCGCATCAACTGAGTCAGCAGCAAGTGCAAAGTAGACAAGATCCGTTATTGGCTGCTATTATAGTAGTCTGGGAGCCACTAACTCTTTAGCTCGAACATAGGACTTGGTCAAGGTACCGGACCAATACCAATTATGTTGAGAGTTCCTTCCCATTCTTATACTTACTATTCTGTCTGCTTGGTTGCTCTTTCCTTATTTCATAATATAGTTTCAGGGTTCAAGTCAGAATGAAACCAATAAGTACAATTGACTTTCTGTGCCTTTGTAGTAGTTGCCCAGTCTCCGGTTTCTCTTAAGAATTCAACAAGTAAGTATCCAGCTCCCACTTTCTTTAGCGTCGGACAGCTACTAATAAAGAAGATAGGCTTCTCTCTCTTTGATGATGATGAGTGTACAATATTGGATAAGAATACTAATATCACTGTGCCTAAAGTTCAAATGAAATGAAATATCATGATTCTCTTTTACCTTTGACTTTGCCACTAAGTGAGCAATTCGCCTTTACTAAGTTAAAGGAGTCATATTTATGGCATCTCATATATGGTCATCTCAATTACAAAAGGCCTGAAGTTGTTGAAGCACAAAAAGAAAGATTGTTATTAGTTGACCTACTATGGAAAGATTGTTATTAGTTGACCTACTATGGAACAGCTAAATAAGCAATGTCAAGTAGATTTCTATAGGGAAAAGCAAGGGCTTACACATGTCCTAAAACTTCCAGTTCAAGCCAAGCTACTACTATAGACTAAGATAAGATCCGTCGGCAAGGGAACCCGCAAGCGATTCTGTTTGTTGTCAGTTCAACTACTGACTTGTCTTATGATTATACTGACTTTATTGTTGAGTTCTTTATTCTTAGTTTCAAGTGTCTTAGTTGCCCGAGGAGAGGGATAGTTTGCCCGCCAAGCTTAGTTGTTAGTTGCTAGGCTGCGCTTCAACTTCTTTTGAGTCCTGTGTTCGGCTTACGTGAGTTCCGAGCTACTTAAGCTTACGGAGTTACGTAACATAACAAGTAACAGTGCAAAATACTATAGCTAAAGTGAGTTTCGAAGGACAAAGGGGTGAAGGCTTTCTTAGCGGGCGAGCAATTCTAGTCTATAAGTTCCGGGTTTCTTTAGGTTCTCTTGGCTTTGCGTATTAAGTAAGTAGGTCCTTGATACAACACAACACATCTACTCCGGCTACTAGATACTTTGATTGAACTACTGCCAGCCTACTCGAATGAACGAGCTGATCTCTTTTACTATACAATAGTTTAGACTTACTGATCTCCTTTACTAAAATACTTGTTTGCTCGAACTCTCTTCTTTGGTGTTCGGCTTACGCGAGTTCTTACTGCATTGCTTCCAAACTAAACTCATATCTATCATAGAGGCACCCCTGTGAAACTCACTCCTTGACTCTCCTTCATTAAGCTAGAGGGAGCCGAGCCCCTAACCCTATATGTATGTATAGTACTTAACTATCACTATCTACCCGTAGCTTGTTTGATTCTGTTGCTTCACCTATCACTCTTTCTTTCTCTGTTGCTTGTTTATTGCGCTTACTGAGTTCTTACTCCTTACTCTACATAAGATTCTTAGTTGACCTCTTCTGTAATAAGGTAAAACACTGGCTTACTACTTATTTCTCTTCTTTTGACTTGGCTTGCTCCTGTAGCTCGTTCTCTTTCTTTTGGCGTGACCTAATATTAACACAGACAAGACCTTTCGAACTTATTAATACTCGATTGCCTTTACCGAGATTATTACCTTCCTTAGCTCTCCCCCCGAGTTGGTTGTACTCTCATTTCAGTTCTTCCTTCAGCACTAAGTCAATCAGTCACTTAAGTCAGTTCGAGGCGGTAAGCAAAGCAGGTGTTGCTGTAAGTGATTCAGTGTCCAAGTATATAGAAGTGGAAGCCGAATCCCTTTTCGAATGCCCACTCAGTAGTTAAGCGGAACAGTCTCGAGTCAGGGTAGCAAAAGCAAGTGGATCTCGTCCTGTAGAGCCTTAACTATAATGCAGTGCTTCTTCAGCGCTAAGTGGTCCAAGCATCAAAGTGAAGGAGTATACAGGCGCTTTCGGGTTCAAGTCATAATCTAGTTCTGTTTCTTGGGGCAGAAGAAGGAAAATAGCCAGTTATAAAGTAATCTGTAAAGGCTTTCAGCTCCTTACTCTTCTCTTTCCACTCATAAAGTCATAATTGTATTGTTGAGCACTTAGGTTGGTGACCCATAAAGAATTTTAGGTACCCGCTGACTACTTGAATGACACTATTACTGTAATTCTTGTATCTCGCTGATTGCAATTGCGCTTACGCGAGCCGAGTTACCCGATTCCATCATACATAGCTAATGATTCTGTTTCATCCACTGATCTCGTTACCACTGCTCCATCTTATTCATCTGATCCTTATCCTTCTCTAGCAGATGCTTATTCTTTCGTCGACTTCACAAGTCCCGGGCACAAGATCAAAGATGCTGTTATCAAGGTGCGTTGCGCAAATGATTCTGAGAAAAAGGGATGCTAAGCTAAGCTGTGTCTTGACTTTCATCTATACTGGGCTCGACTAAGCTGTGTCTTGACTTTCATCTATACTGGGCTCGATAAGAGATATATTCAATATAATGATTGATACACTTCGACTCAAGTGCTAACTATAATCACAGGTAAGTTGAAGAATGATTTGACTTCGGATCAAGACTAAGTGCGGATGGTGGGTCGGGATCTATACTGGGCTCGGCTCGCTAATAAATGACAGTTTTCCTTGGTTTGGTGCAAGGTCAGAAGCAAGTCCTGTTGTTGGTGTTGAACCTCTACCGATTGACAAACACCCGATACTGAAGCTGAAGCACTATTCTCAGTAAAGGTAAGCTGTGAAACCCTCTTTTCAACAAGCCCGTTAGCGCCTAAAGAGAGTAATAGGTATAAGGTTACATAAAAATCTATACTAGAGTTAACCATCTATATAATATTCTGCAATTCCTATATGCGCTTGAAACAGTATCATCAATTACTCCCTCCGCGCGGTCTACTTCATTTAATACAAGTCTCTTTATGTTCTTTATATATATGAGTCTAATCATAGTGCGAGTAAAGTCTTTCTCTCGGATAACAAGCAACGGAAAAATAAGAATTCATATCATCTCTTGCCTCGCCGACTTAATATAAGGGCTTCCAATTCCATTCTGAAGAATACCGGCCAAGCGTATACTAGGTCGGTAAAGTAGAAAGAGTAAGGGTGAATCAAAGAATCAAACCGGGCAGTGCAAGGCTATAGCTACTAACAACCAGAACCAGTGGGGCAAGTACCAAGCCTGAAAGCACTAACTAACAGATCTAAACCCATGCTTCCAAGACTCAAACAAGTGCTACTCAGAATGCAACCCATACCTCTGAGCCTGATACTGGTGCCACTCTGTCTTCAACCGGTGCTCCTCGGACTGATGCTTAGGTGTTACAGGCCGATGCTTGGCCCTTCGACTTCAAACAGAACTGCCGCTATGTGAGCACAAGCTACTAGTTCTTCGATGAAACTCTCAACTAATTCACTCTTTCTGAACTTACAACCCAACCCTAGCACCCGAAGACCAAATAAGGATTTGTGTATTTGCTTGTTTCCCGCACCCCGACTTTACAGAATGGAGTGAGTGCATCTGTTTATAGAACTAAGTCACCTTAGACCTATGACTGCAGGCTCTGGCTCTGTTTCTTCTCGTAACTGCTCTGTTTCGGAACTGAACTCTATGTCAACTGATTGTCTTGCTCTAGCTCAAAGTAACAGACCAATAGGCTGGGTATTGATAACGAAAGCAATGGGTTTGGGACCTAGAGACTGTGAAGCAAGGGTTGAGGTCAATAGCTACAGTCCAGTTGGCATTGGGGCCTTATTGGTTGTAGATGCATTCTCTTACTTATTATGAGGATTCCCAGTTTCTAGCTCAGGTCTTGTTAGCGATGGTTAAGCCCGAGTTCCTAGTTCCAATCTGATTAGCACAAGTTCTATTCTCTCTTTTGCGTTAGAGCTCGAGAAGCAGTATAGCGGAGTTCCTAGTTTTATAGATCAATTATTATTGTTATTAGTTCTATTCTGATAGCAGTAGTTTAGGTTTTCAACAAAGAATACGGAATGCAAGGAAGCTGTGTTGGGGCAGTCAGCAAGGATCCGATGTAGTGGTCTTAGAGTACAAGCAAGGGTTCCGGGAATGATATACGCGCTCGAAGCAAGGGTAGAAAGCCAAGTGTTAGAGTTAGCAGTGAGTCAGCAGTTAGGTTCGTAGCAAACAAGTGGTAGAGTGAAATACATATGGATTTATAGGATAGAGTGAAATACATATGGATTTATAGGAATGTACCAGATAGGCGTCAAGTAGTACGGTTTGCCCAACAAGCTTAGTCTAATGTATAGCTTACGGAGTTTAGACGCTAACGAAGTTCACCGAAGTCGAAGGCCGGGTTTGATAGCAATTCCAGACTTCTCTTTACTTATAGCTTCCTCGCCTCTCCGGAGTCAACTAATTCCTTTCTAAAGAGTGCAACTAGCCACTCTCCACTACTGGCAAATCATTCCACTGGCAGCTGGCAACAACTACTGATTCCACAGGTGCTGAAAGCCACTTTCTACTGGCTCTGTCTCTTTGAACTCCAATTCATGGAACCCTGCTGGCATACCTATGTCAACTAAGTAAGTAAGCCAGCCTAGTTACTTCATTAAACAAGTCAGTCCACTGCCCAAGCCTGCCCCTTAACGAGGCAAAACTAACCCATATCCGACACAAGAACACATGATAGGCAATAGGGCACCTGTGACAATGAAAGGGAAAGGCTAGAGAACATTCTAAATGAAAGGGAAAGGCTAGAGAACAGCCAATGCTTTCTGATTACTCTTATTACTAGATTCCTTATTAGGAAGGCGTTCGAAAAGGAACCTCGGCAAAAGACCTCCATCTCTCCTCTGGCTACAACTACTGATTCTACTACTCTACTACTAGTTTAAGTGCTCGTTCAGTCTAGGAAAACAGGGCTACTGCCGCCAAGTCCTGTGTTCGGCGGTAGCGAGTTAATAGCTAAAGTGTTTTCTTTCCTTAATTTGATTCCAACTTCACTGACTTTATATCAGTCCATACATGACCTATATTGGTATGATAATACGATGCACTTAACTAATACTATTGTAATGAAGCATGGGCTACTATATGAAACTATCGGAATGAAATCAATACTTATAATAATTAACGATCGGACACCAAGCCTTGCTCGCCGGGTAGTAAACCTTACTTGTAACCCCAACTCTCACTCTCTCCCCACTAGATTAAGCTATGCAGTTCACCTACGAGTCTCGTGCTCTTGTTTTTCATTTGGTGGTTGTCCCTTTCATCCCCGGAGTTTAGGTTTTCGTCTTATACTCGTTACTTGCATTCTCCATCCCGAGTTATCTGTCTTGTCAACCGACCCAGCTAAGTTTCCATCAAATAATTAATTGAACTTGTAAGTCCACGCCCTACTTGTGTTCACTTCAAACTAACACATACCTCTGCTTTCTCTAAGCCCCGCTTGTTAGTGTCCAACAGGTAACTACTAATATTGGAATGTCACCTATCCCCCACAATAGCAGACTCAACTTGCTATACAATAGATTGAACTGCCGTTACTCGATCTCATTATGTCGATCCTGTCTCTCGTTCTCCAAACACTGCTAACAGGGCTCTACAGCTCGGAACCCAGGCTCTCACTTATTTATTTAACCAACCAGAGGTATTCCTACTATTTACCCGGAATACGAACCTTGCTCTACCAGCGATAACTCTTACTGCCCTTTTTGTGCATTCCTTTACTAATTACTTCGAAGCTGTCTTTACTTTCTTTTACTCTTTAACTAATGATGGAGCTTTGACTCTTTTACTAATGATAGGGAGGCTTACTATTCCTATTTTCGTTCTGTATTTACTTGCTTATATTCTGACAGTATATACAATGGGCGCTGCCCCTACTACTTCAAATACCAAATCTAAGGTCTTGCTTTATTCGCTTTGAAACTATATCTCCTCGCCTTAACTCTTTAACTGTAATGCCTATAAGCCTGTCTCTACTGTTTTTCATTCGACTTATTACTAGACCAGAGTTCGACTCACCAAGACACGGGTGTCGCGGTAGCGAGTTAACACCCCTAGCTCCTATTCTCACTACACTGTCTTTGATTCTAAGACCGCTGATCCGGATCCTGTCACTGTACCTTGGCTTCAAAGCAACCCTTCCTTTGCTAGAAGCCTTTTCCAAGGACTCATTTATTGGGCGTGGGCTCTTCCTTTGCTAGAAGTCTTTCCAAGGACTCATTTATTGACAACCTTCAATCAGCCGGCTTCGCTTTCTTTGGAAATCTTTATTGCTTCAATGCCTTCAATCCGCTCTTACCCAGCAAATAAATAAGACCTCTGTCATATGAATAGCATCTTAGGTAGATACACAGAAGACAAAGACAATAAAAAGAAAGGTGCTGAAAGCCAGATGGACAACTAATGATTGGAAGGTTACTTGATTCTTTATCTCTTATCAACCTACATTGCATAAAATCTTTGTGTATGAGCTATGGTATGAGCTCTTTTATGATCCGAATCTGCTAAAATCGAATTCATTGAATGAAAGAATATATTGTTGGAAAGAAAGAGCCGAGCCGTCAACCTTCTTTGGAATAAATACACTATCTCGAGCTTACGCATCTCGCTCCACTCTATTCGGAAAGAATACATATATCGAGTTGCAACGAAGCTTTCTCCTCCATCGATAGCTGTATCCGTACTAGCCCCAAGCTGAACTCTTGGCCTATGTGCTATGTCTTGCGGTAATACACAGCATCCAACAAGCAACGAACAAGCAGCTTGAATATATGGGCAAGCAATAACATCTAACGGAATTCCATTAGTAACACTAGCAACAAGCAAGGACGCTCTAGCCTATCAGCACGCAAAGGGCGCTTTGAAGCCTTATGTATTGATAGCTAGTGGCCCGCCTATCCTTTAGTTAAGTATGCTTTTCCGGGTTGGGGTTCATAGGCACCAATGTTCAATTCTATACGACTCTTGTGCATGGGATCATTCTTCTTTTTATATAACTTAATTGGTGTTGTTCGAGATCTACTTCACAGGTGGGGCAGATAAATACCCTTACGAGCTCACTGCCTCAGTCAGCTAGCACAGGGCACAGGCCAAAATAGAGATGAGATGGCAACTCTACCTGGACACTTTTTCCTCTGTATTCTGGTAGAAAATAGCCTGTTTCTATGATTGATATACCAATAGGATATACTAATTAGAATAGAGGGCCCCCGACTATATATATATGTTGACTATGTATTTGTTTCTGCACTGAGAAATAGGTTTGGTAAAGAAGTCGTGCAATGTCAGTAAGTCCGGTTTCGATCTGATCTCGTTTTCCTATCTGTTAGTTTCATCCTGTCTATACGTTTAGTTAAGTACTGCCTTATCTCATTCTTGGACTACAAGCTTTGGTTCTTTAGTGACTCGGCAGCCTGTTTGTCAGTAGCTCTAGCCCTGTTAGCGGTGTTTTCATTCTCTTCTTCTTTATGCTTTCTCTTATTACCTACGTGGGAATGGGAGACTCGTAGGCAGGCGGATCAGATTTCACCAAGGGGATAGTTGGCCTGTTTGCCATTAGTCGCGTTCTGCTATTGGTATAGTGGTAGTTGGCTTCTCCCCGTACTGTACTTAGTTCAATCATTCTATTCATGTACTAAATTCTATTACTGTTGAGTTTGATTCCAACAACGCTTACTTTCCTTCTTTCGCACTGCTTCCCTTTTGCTTACTTACTATTTCCATTCATTATTCTTATTAGGGTAATCCCCGAATCAGTAGATAGTTCTTAATTCCACACTCCCTTCGCTGATTCCCTTTCTTATTCCCCGTATAGTATGGAATTGCCAGTTATTGAACTCTGTCTCATATCCGATACCGTAGTCAACTAATATGAAACAATAAATACGGAATTAAGGAGCAGCTATCGGGTCAGTTCTTGTTTATTAACTTACACTTACATGAAATATTCAGTAGGTCACTGGAACATCAGCTGTTCGAAGGGAACTGGTTAGGTTTCTTAGTTATTAGGGGAATGCGCTAGATCTTACCCGCTTCATTCTTCTCTGTAAACTAATCAAGTTAGGGCAACTTACTATAAGGCCTACCAGATTTCACGAGTCAAAAACAGATGATTCTAATATTCTCGCGGGGGATTTCATCCTACAATGCCCTTTTGGCACAACTCGATGAAGCATTTACGCGCTAGTTAGGAGTTGGATTACAAGTTCCCCTCCCCGGGGTTTGAGGAAGGGGATGCAGAGCCCTTTACCAAGCATGCTAGCAATGCGCTTGTCGGTGCTGAACAAAGTGTAGAGCCTCACTAACTTCAAAGAATCCGCGTCAAAGATGAGGACTAGTTTCAAGCAACTGTCCAACCATCATCAGCAAGAAAGAAAAGAGAAATCACTGTATAGGCAACAACCATAATTAATGTACTTGAGGGAACGGAAATCCGGTTGATATAATGCCAGGCAGCGGAGAAAGCACCCGAAGTCTCTTTGCCAGAAGAGGCAAGCGCTAGAGTCTCGAAACCAGCTGTTCTTTCTGAGACAGCGCCCAGAGCAGAGGTAGCATTATAGTAAGAGAGAAGCCCCCGATCAAAAGGAAGTACAAGGTCTGCCCCTAGAGAGTATTCGGGTCTTCCATCAGTCTACGTTCCTGGCATTTCCATCACCCGAAGCAGAAGAGAAATCCAAAGAATCCAAATACCATATATATATAATAATAGAAGTGTAATACCATATATATATATAATAATATAAGTGTAATAAAAAGTCAAATCATTGTTCTACTCGAATTTCTTAGTCTTGAGCATAGAACGGAAACTATCAAATAGATGATTCTTGGCCTTCCGAACCGTAGCCTTACAACTTAGAGTTTCTAGCCTTTTCTAAGTAAGATGTAGTCTTTCTTCTCGGCATCAACTTACTTCGGTTGCAAATACTTTCTCTTTCTCTTTAGCCCTAACAAATCATTATCTCCTAAACCGAAATGGAGGGTCTTTATTCATCTAGATTGGTAAGCCATAATTATACCCTTTATCGGGGCACATAAAGAAATCGAACCTAGTTCTTTATCGGGGCAATAAAGAAATATCACCTAGTTCTCGGGGCTTTGCTCTAGGAGCACCAAAAGGAGGATTCCACTCTTACTCTTACCAAAAGGAGGATCAAACTCTGACTCTTACTAATAACTACAACGGAGATACCAGATCTTCGCTTCGAATTGGATTTTTCACAATTGTCGCTAACAACCTTGGCTAGCTTTCTCCAAAATAGGATAGGAATAGACTTATTAAGGAGCTGAAAGCTCTTTCATTCCCCATTATTCTTAAGCCTGCGCGTAGTAAGGTAATTCTAATAGAGGCGCTTGCATTCTACTTTACTGAGACAGCATAGCAGATTTCAGGTCTGGTGAGAGTGAGGTGCGGAAGGGCGCCAACAATAAGGTCTTTTCCGGTATCGACTTGGATTGGGTTGAGTGAGAAGGATAACAAAGGAAAGGAGACAGTTCAGGTAGGAAATCGGGGTTGCTCTTCTGCCAAACCCGGCTCTCTGCGCTTGTCATGGAATTCCGCATCTTTATTGAATATTGAAAGTCTTTACGTCCCTATGAATATTCATATTGAAAGTCTGTGTACGTCCCTATTCATTATTTGTCTCTAACATTCTTAATGCAGATATGCAAGAGCATACGCTACTAGGAGAACTATATTCCACCTTTGCTGCCAGGAGAGGAAATAGAAGTGGTTAGCGAGTCTAGTAGTTGCCTTTCATAGCTTCCCTTATTCCTATATTCCTAGCTTCCCTTATTACTATATCTTATTCCTATATTCCTAGCTTCCCAATATGAGTAAACTCTCTAATTCCAATATGAGTAAACTCTATAATTGGACAGCCCTCAGCCTCAAAGACCCATACCCCTTCTTTTCTTTCAGATGACGCAAGCAGGGTGAAATTCATTGAATTCTGCTAATAAGATCCTTCCTGAACCCTTAGTCCGGGTCAAGTTAAAGTGGAATGAATGCCCAGTTACAGTGAAAAAGTTAGGTGCTGAAAGCCAGCTCCCTGTTGAGTGTCAGTAGCAGACTGAACTCCCTCTTGCTTGGCCCCTTCCTTTTTCCAAATAGATCTCTTTCCTGTAGAACTCTAATACTTATGGCGAAAGGAAGTCCCTGAAAGGAAGGTAACGGCTGGCTAGCCCCTACTACTATAAAGTCAAGAAATAAGGAAAACAACGACCTGCAACAGAGAAATTCACTCCTACAACCTTAGTAATCAAGGAAGGCATTTCCATATTTCTGTTTTTCCAGGGATGAAGTGTATGGTTTGATAGAACCGGGGGCGTAACTATTTAGCGGTCTCGGTTGAAACCCTATCATTGCTGATGTCATTTCCCAATTGCCTGCATTGCGAACAAAGGGCTACTCATAAACATCTAGTTGAACCTCACGGCTATCTTCTCACTTCCGAATTGCAACCTTCACTTCTATCATAACTTTATGGTTTAGTTCCAAGCTCTAGACGTAAAAGCTGCCTGATTAATCTCATTGCCGGGCCAAAGCCCTTATTCTAGCAAATAAGCAAGTCAACTACCTTTTCATAACCTTAAAGAGGAAACTCTTACACTCATCGTTTTTTTCTTAGTAAGAGTAAGTGCGCCCTCAGTTGAGAGTTGGTTCGATAATCATTTCTTTAAGACTGTGTCTGTCGGCTAGTAAGTGAGGCAATCGATCGGAACGCTAACAAAAGGTGCCAACTAACCTTTGTCCTTATCTGTGAGTCGAGGCATGTCTTCTTTCGAGACGAGTTAGCTCCGAACTAAGGAGAACAACTGTCAAAGGGTTGGACCTGGCTACTTACAGTTAGATGCCCTTAAATAGGCCTATAGTAAATAAGGAGTTTTCCAAATAGCTTGATTCTTTCTTTGCTGACTAAGCGCTTATTTCACGGCGCCCCCTTACTTACTATCTATCCATCTTGCTCGTCGTTTAGCTCGGTAAGCTCTTACGTAGTCCTCTTCGTTAAGTTTCTAAGCAAGGTGCCCAGAGCTTGGGGATTGAGTTTCGTTAGTCAGAGAGTAGGCAGGGAGGTAGGGCTAGGTTTGGAATAGATTCTAGTGAATTGTAGGAAAGCTATCTTCTCAAAGTAAAGCCAGAAAAACAAACCCTGTATTTATAAGGATTAGAACGGTAGTTAGGGAGTTCGCTCGAAAGAACTGGCACTTCGATCACTCTGTTAGATCCATCCAACCAAGGCACGTCTTCATCAAGCTATTCCTACCACTCATCAAACTCCGACAACTGTAGCTTTTTTCAGGCTCTTACTAAGTAATAGATTCTATATCACGAGGACATCGAACCGTCGAAATGGATCCAGGTTATCTACAGAATGAATCATACATTTCTGTCTTTCATCCGAAGTAGGTGCCCGCCCACTTTAAAGAGCATCTTTCTCCCTCCGTTGGTAAACAAAACAAATAACTCACAAACATTCTGCACTACAGCTCTATACAGGAAGGAATTGATTTCTGTCTTCGCGGGGGGGAATTTCATAATAATGAATCTCAATGCCACTCAATCGTGGACTATATATTAATCAGTATGGGTCGAACCTTTACCCGTGAACTATGGAACAAGGTTCTTTTCTGGAAATCGGAAGTTTCTAATTCCATCTCTGATCCGTACCGTATTAAACTAGTCATTCGGCTAGCCGTGCTCATTCCAATAGTCAGACTTCTGAGGCATCTACTGGGGTCTTGCTTCTTCTTTTCCACAAGATCAGAGTTATTGATTGGATTATGGAATCTCCATGTCGTGTCCCATCGTTAGGGTGCCCGAAACTCGTTTTTTGATTTAAGGAGGTCTCACAAAATGATCCACGATTCCCACATTGAGATCCCTCTGCCTTATGTATAGTTTCTAAATCAATAGTTTGGATAGAATCTGCCAGCAATAAGAGAGGATATGGATATTGAATCTGCCAGCAATAAGAGAGGATATGGATATTGAATCTGCCAGCAATAATAGGATATGGATATATGTGAGCCCAGTCTTGGCTTGCTTCGCATAGGCGTAAAAACCTCCAAAGCGATAGAAGCGACGCACACTCATCAAAATGTAGAGGGCCTCTCGTCCATCAGATCTTCTGCTCTTTTATTCTGGGTAATAATCTACGTTTCAACGACCTGGGATTGTGGTCACCCCGTTCTAATCATCTATGCTATTCGGACACGAACGACTAAAAGTCCTAAGGCCTTGCCAGTACAGATAGAGGCGTATAACTCTTCTCCCGGGTTGGTCGTAATAGGGATTCCATAGCCTACGCACTTGCCTTTAGGGGATCTCCGTTTTCCAGTGGTTCCTTCCATCGGCGTCATCTAACCACGTTAGCAATCCATAAAAAATGGAAAGCTCGGCCTCAGTGCGTCCTACTTGTGTCGTGTAAGTCTGCCTTGCTCCATCTACCATTCCTCACAATCCATTTATTGTATGCCCGCTGCTTCGTAAAAAATGACTTACTTAATTCTTGAGTAAGCTTCCCGGTTTTAGGAATTATTCCCTTTTGTAGGTGGACCCCGCCTTGGATTTCAATCCGAGATCATCCCTTTGGGGGTTATGGTTAGTTGATCTCTCGCTTAGTTTATTCCATTTACTTCCACTCTTACTAAGACATCCGCCTTGTCGATTTGACTATAAAAGGGGACTTTAGAGGCTACCGACGACGAAGAAAGGACTTGCGCGGTCCGATGGCTCTTATACTGGTGTGCCTTCAAATGTTATTGAGAAATGTTTTTGCAAAAAGAGGTCGCCTCTCTCAAGTTTGCCTATATTGCTGCTCTGCTCGGTAGTGGCCTAAGGCTCAATGATGGATCTTCTGCGCTAAGGCTAGCTCCCATCTGAAATCTTCTTGCTTTGAGCTCTCTTCGGTAAAGTGTCAAAGTGTTAACCAGCTGCTCTGCTCCTTGATTGAACTGAGTGAGTGCCTTCTGCTCCTTTTGCTCTTATTGTAAATCCTTCTCTTTATCGAAGACGTAATAGGCAGATAGGACTTTACTCCTCCAGCTTTCTCTTGCTCTTGGCCTTGGCAGCTTAGATGCATTTCTTGAGTTCGTCTTAGAGCGTCTTGTTCCATGAATATCTTATTTGCGGTTTCAGTTCCGATGTTCAAATAAATATGCTACTATGTAAGGCTTCCCTTCCCGGTTGTCCTGTTCAATCGGTTGTTCTTCTGTCTGAGGCAAAGGCGAATCCCGGAGACTGTATAAGGTCGAGCACTGTACATCAAGCATATCGGCATCTTTGGTACACATATCAAACAATGTCAATAAAGTCAGACTGTCGCCATTTTCTGGCCGTTGAAGTCCCCGAAGAAAGGGAGGCTATAAGTAGGCCGTTTGCTATGACGGGCTGCTCGCCTTTATACGGCTTGGCTTTGCTATCGCTCCGATGTCGTGGTCGGCCTAAAAAGGGGTCTTCCTACCACATTGCCTATGAGATAGTGCTCGAAGCATCGCTAGAAGCAAGACGAGGTCGCTCTGCTTCGTAGACAAGTTAAGTACTTACTTGACGGATGTTCGCCCCTATCTCTAAAGGGTCTTATGCACTCTACTCGCAGTTTACTAAACGAGCGTGAGAGCGAGCGAAGCCTTCCATTTTGTTTCCCCTAACCCCAATCTTTCATTTCTGCTTAAGCTTACCCGGGGGATTAATTGATTGGATACCCGAGAACCATAATCTTTACGAGGAACAGCTTCGACGACGATAGATAGTGGTAAGGTTAGTTTGGTTGGCATCGTAGCCCCCTGCCCCAAAAACGGTATGGGAGCCTTTCCGCTCGTACTGCTCACACTCATAGATCTTCACGGCACCTACTCCATGAGCTGGGAGCTGCTCCGAAAAGCGAGGCCCACTTCCAAATGAGCTTTCAACAATGAAAGTAAAACGGAAGAAAAGTAGAAAGTACAAGGCTGACGAACGCTGAAAAAGGAAAGGACTATATCTTGCTAGAGCGGGAGAGAGTTTCACTTGAGTTTGGTCCCTGATTGAAACTATCTTACAGAAAGCCAAGAGCCCTTCTTTACTTACCGAACGAAATCGACACTGGCCTTGGCGACTTAGTCTTAGCCTTGGCGGATCCTGTTTCTAGAGCGTCTTTTCTGTTTTTCTTTTTTGGAAATGGGGGGGTTCACTGTAGAATCCTTTTAAATAAGTGCAGGAACGTCGAAAGCTCTTTCTCCATCTGCCGTCTCGTAAGAAGAGAAGCCAAGCCACCTGCCCGGCCCTGATACAGATGTTGATCTGTGCTATTCGTCAGATTGGGGGACCAAAATGCAACTATAAGTCTGAAGTCTGTAAAAGTATCATGCTGTTTTGATCTTATGGAAAAACCCATTAACGGTGTCCTACCTTTGACCCGCACTCATTACTCTTTAGCCTTAAGCGTGAGATGCTGGGTACTAACTCATCGGAGTTGGACTACTTCTCTTATGATTCGATGGGCGCAGAGGCACCTGATTTAGGAATTGGGGGATAAATAAGATTGATGATTCCGCGAGCTTCCCAGACTCATAACTGACGGCTAGGAACAAGAAGAGGGTAAGTAGTCTCCGCCGTTGCTGGTCCTTCTCCTGTAGCTGAGACTGCCCTATTTGGGGTTTTGTCCGTCATATGAATAAGCTAGAATAACTCTGAAAGAGAGCCTAGCCGTTGATAGCATCAGTTGTCTTTGTTTTGTAGGAGCCGTTTCTTTTCTTTTCCCGCCCCGGCATAGCGCTTCGCTTCAGGTTCTTCGGAAGAATCAACTTACACTTCTCCATTCTTTGGGGGAAAAGGAACTGTCTACCTGTTTGGAAGCTAGACATAAAGTCAGTGGCTTGATGAGGACTGACACTGAGGAGTTGGCTGCTGGGTTCTGAGGGTATTCTTCGGCTTGCCTTCTATACCATTAGAACAGTTCCTTAGAAAAGTGAGAGACCTTTCTTTTAGACTCCTATGCATGCGGGCAGCTCGTTCAAACAGTTTAGGTTCGGAAATCTACAAGCACTATCGCTTCCTTGATGGGCCCATGCAGGTTATCGATAACCATCCGTACTGCATTTCCTATTTGATGTTCCATGTTTTCACTTAGAATGCGAAGGCTAAAGTTCCATTAGAAGCATCTAATCTAGATAAAAGCAGAGTAGAGTATAGAACAGATAGATATCGCACAAAGTTGCCTTAACTCTGTTTGTTGAGTCTAGGCCAGTTTTCTACTATAAAGGTTCAAAAACGAGATACGTAAAGTATTAACCACTAAGCAAGGGAGAGTTGGGCCAGTAAAACATACTATACAGCACTAGCCTAGCCCCTTTATTCTTATCTGACTCATTGTGTGTACCCATTATAGACCCACGGAGCGGGTACAACTAATCTTATATAACTGCTTAACCATAATATCAACTAATCCTATATTACTCGGCTTAACCAGAATAGAAAGTATAGTAGTGAGACAATAGGGACCATTATTGAGTACTGATCGTAAGCAACCTGCGACAAACCAATAGCAGACCCGATACTGGACTAAAGGAAGAGCGCTTCCATACGTTACTTTCCACGAGCATAACAGAATTTCTAATTGGAGTTTGGGTCAGTTTGAAGTCGCAGAGCCTATTCTCTGGCAAGGCCCAACGATCGATCTGGATGATTCATGTCGAGGTGAGCAGGGAAGCAATAAAGCGAAAACTCACTCTGGTTCTGGAAAGTTGGAGCATGGCACTCCTCTCATGAAGATGTCTAATCTTGTTGGGATTCCTATCCTCCAGATCCAAAAGAAGGATTTGTTTCGGTCCGGAGGTGGGCTATCTAACTTGTTGTTAATTTGCCTACTCATAGTTTAGCATTAGCTTCTTTTTGTTGCATGGGCATTCTCTTTTCATGTTGGAGCGTTGCAAGAAAATCCATCCCATCCCTGTATTCCTGTATTAAAAGACCCATAAGAGCTACCACTACTTTGACCTATAAGAGCTACCACTACTTTGACCTTATTCTGTCTAAGACCGAGAAAAGCGACTACTCCTTGTACCTTATTCTTTTGACTAACCTATAAGAAATTCCTTGTCCATGATTCTGGAAAACCGAGAAAAGCCACCAATCCCTGCTTGTACATAATTCTTTAGAAGACCTCCTCCCTCCTCTAAGAGCTACCACTACTTTGACCTTATTCTGTCTAAGGCACAGGGGAAGGTTGACTTAGTGCCCGACGCTTCGCCATCAATGCTAGACTAGAAGACAACTGACCTCTGAAACCTAAGACTGGATAAGACCCCTGATTAACTACATTCATTCTGTACCTTTATGAAAAAACCCGAAGGTGGTTTAAGGCAAGTGTTGCGAAGGGAACAAAAGGTAAAGAAAGGGGCAAGAACGAACGTAGGTGGCTTCATGGCATTAGAAAATGGTTAGTTTAGAGAGTCAATTCCTGTTCAAGCAAGTTGGATGTAGTGAATAATATATATATATATAGAAGATAAGCCCACGTAACGTAACTCCTAACTCCCGAAACTGTAATTGCGCGTAAGGAAGGAGAGGAGTGAAAAGGGACGGACTGATTTCGCCCAAGCTGTAAACTCGAATGATAACTCTAGAAAACTTGACTGAAATTAGCCTTTTTCCGCCTTAAGCAAGTTAGCGTTAAGGGTCATGGTCCAAAGAATAGAGTAGAGTTCTGCTCCACCTTTCAAGCTTAGGAGTGACTTGGCCCGGAAAACAGTACTTGCGTGCGCTTATGGAGTTCGAAATGACTGGTCGACTTGCGAGTTAGTAGTTCGAAATTACTGTTTGACTTCTCCTGTTTGACTTGACTTCAGAAAGTGACGTTCGAGTTGACGACTTAATATTAGAAGAGAAGATCCCCAAGTAAGCCAAGCGGAGTATACAAACGCATTAACACGTAGTCTTGTAGGGCCTGTGAACAAGCAGGAATTGGAATTGTAAACTCTCTTCCCCTCGCCCGGAAAGTGACCTAACTCTGCTCCTGCTCACGCACCAGTACTTGATTATGCCCTTAACCCATCTTAGTTTCCCGGAACCATTGAGGAGAGGCATCCCTCCCCTAAACAATAATCAATCAGGTTGCTTACAGGATTTAGCCTTGCAAAGCTTATTTGCCTTAAAGTTATTCCTTACCCGGGTAGAAAACCAGGCTACGAAACGATATACTATACCTTTCTACTATACCTTTCTACGAGCAATCAATAATATAGTAAGCGCAACTAAGTAGGTCCCGGAGTTATAATACCAACTTAGTCCTGAGTTAGGAGTTCTGAGTTTGTATTTATATAGAATACCAGAGTTCAAAGACATAGCTTACCTTCACGGATTCTTCTCAAACTACTGTTTCTCCTGTTCCGGATCCGGATATGGCTTCTACTTTCTCACCTGTCCCTACTCCTTAGAAAGCTTTTGCGCTAAGATCAGATGCTTCTGCGCTAAGATCTTTTCCTGGTTCGTTCACTTCTCAATTCCTGCCAGTTAGATGAGCTGCTTTCCTCAATTCCCAGTGCTAAAGTGAGTTCAATTTCCATTCTTTTCAGCGATGCAAGCAAGAGACAATAGAGTGAAAGCGCTTAATGAAGTTAACGGAATGGAATAATGATGTTTACTAACTTATATAGAGTATATGTTTCGCTTCTCTCACTCACTGATAAAACCCGGGAATCCTCTCTACACCTTAAGCTGCCTTCTGGGAATCCTCTCTACACCTTAAGCTGCCTTCCTGTTCACGTATTGAATTAGAATCTAGTATAAGCACGCACCTCTCAGACGGATAAAGCTGGAACTTACACTGGTGATAATTGGAATTGCCCCATAGCTTCTCTTAAGCCCATATAAACCTCGGTCGTAAGGTAGCTTCCTGAGGTAGCTTCACAGTGTACGAATCCTATCTTGGGTAAATTGGTCATTGTCTCACTTCGTTGCCAAGAGCAAGTCTATTTTAGGTAGTTCTTAAAAAGAAAGAAAGAAAGATTACCATAGGAACCTGGAGAGCGTAAGCGGTGATGACTGGATAAGCAGTTCCATTACTTCAAATAGGTAAAGAACTCACTTTAGCTCTACGAAAACAGGTGGAATCCTCTGCATAAGCGCGAATCTAGAATCTCATGCCCACATAATAGAGCAGTATCTTCTAGCTGGAGTGAATCGGGGCAAAACAAAAGGAGGTGGTTTTCTTAAAGAGGTGTCAAGGCCCTCTACTTAATAGAAAGATGAAGTTCAAGCCGTATTTGCCCTAACTTATTAAGCGCGGTGTACATAAGCTATTCGAGTCGTTTCAATCAAATGGGTAAACCTTCTTTTCTTTAAATGAGGGTCAAGCTATTCTATTACCCCACGGACTTAAACCAAACAGCAGGAAGAATGGCATTGAGTGCAACAAGAATTGAGGAACCCTTACCTTTGTGTACGAGACTTATTAACTTCAGCCTCAGTGGGCCTTACTCTAGACATTTGTACTCCATTCTTATTACTTACCTCTGATAGACGACTTATTAACTTTGCGCTGCGCTCAGTGGGCCTTACTCTAGACATTTGTACTCCATTCTTTTGGCTGTTGTGCTTGCTCTGCTTCCTCACAGCTTCCTCCATTCTGCCTTGGGGCACACTGCTTACCAACTGTTTACTGCTGGCTTTGCTCTACCTGCTTACATGTTCTCTGGCTCTAAAGAATATCGCCATCCTATAAGATATTTGAATAAAAACACGGAAACCCCGCCCCGCTTTTAGGGAACGGAAACTCAAGCCAAGAGTATTAGCCTAAAGATACAGATAGTAGAGCAGGATGGATACAGATAGTAGAGCAGGATCTAAAGCCGAAGAAAGAGAATCCGATGCATCAGAAGTTCTTGTTTAGGGTTTGACTTCACATAATAGTATAAAGGTACTCGAGAGATTCCTGTTTGACTTGACTCAACAAGTAATGAAAAACCATCTTAGCGCTCCGAGGGATTGATTTGAATTTCACTGAAGCACTGAGTCTTGCTCAGCACTGAGTTTTGCACCGCTTGCACCGAGTCAAAGTAGAGTCAATTCTGGATTCTTTTCCTTTTGTGAAGTCAATGAGAATGAGAGAAAGAAGCTCAGTATTTGCATTTGAAACTACCAGGGGAGGGGCAATTAGTAAAGTACGAAAGCAAGGGAACAGACAAGTAGTTGAGTTCCAGCAACGGACAAGAAGTGGACTTCAGAGCAGCATAAGAGAATTCATTGGAATTCGCGCTTCAGCAGTTGAGCATTTAGTCTATTATTAGTATTATTATATGATTATTATACTGTTCCCCGAGCATTGAGTCTCTTATAATTATTATTATGATTATTATACTATTCCTTGACTTGAACTTAGGAGTGTAGTGCGCTTCTCTTTCTATCTAGATATTCTTTCCTTTCCATACAGCAAAGACAACATAGGAAATAGCTGCTTCAACTGGCATTAGCTTATTGGAGTGAGTTAGGGCTTCACTGCGGAGGAGCATAATATGCGAGTCCATAAGTTACGTAAGACCGAGCTTAGCACAGCATATCCGTGTTTCCTATAAAACAATCTTTCAGTTCAATTCTATCAGGGAAAAGTGGATGGAATCTGCCCCGCTTCTCTTCTAACTCTAACTCGAAGGACTGAAACCTGTTCTTTTTCTGAAGCACAAGCAGGGGAATATCTACAGGAAGCATAAGAACTACTGAGAACTTCCTTCCTTCGTGTAGCTCAATCCAAAATAAGTGGAAATGTGGATCGGCTTTCAGCACCTCTTCTTTTTCTTCTTTTCAGTGAGTGCAATGAAGATGGAGTTCGTTTCGGCGGGAAGCTTATTGGGCCAGATCACCAAATATTGTCAAGAGAGAATCAAGCCCTTGTAGAGTCGTTCCTTGCTTATCAAAGAAATCCCCCTTTCCGCCTTTTTGATATTCAATGGGTGGGTTAGGCCTGAGTCAGATGAATGACCATTAACAAAAGAGCAGAGTCAAGCTGCTTGCCGTGCAACTCATAGGATCAGATTTCATTCGAATGGAAAGACGTCGACCAAACCAAAAAGCACTCGAACCCTAAGTGGTGACCAACATATAAGGTGCTGAAAGCCTCTTTCCCTGCACACCAGAAACTCAGTGGAACAATGGCCCTGAAGTGGGGTAGAACGAATAAGGTAAACCAAGCGTACTAATGTAGGCATTTATTCAGAAAGCCTTTCTCATCTCTTTTTTAGGTAGTGGGAGGTCTTTGAAGGAGAATTGACCTATTCCAAATCTCGATTGGGTGGATAAGAGTTCAAATCTCGATTGGGTGGATAAGAGATATAGAGAGGATTCTTAATGCGCTGAGATAGGCGCTGAGATAGAAAGTCAATATTACTAGGTCGGGACGATGCTTCAATCTAGTCTAGTAAGAGCAGTTGTCTGAGTCAAATCAAGGCAAAAGAAAGAGGCATTCATGCGGGCGCGGCGCGTCATTAGCCGAAATCACGTGTTACCCGGAATTGGAAAGAAAGAAGAAAAGGAGGACATCATCATAGAGTTTCCTAGTAGAAAGTCCCACACGCCTTTCCAGAGGCAAAATATAGGCAAAGTAAGGCGCTTGCAGAGAAGAATGAGGAAGAATAATATAAAAGGCAGTAAGAGCAAATTGATTATGCAGACTGGTGTGACCAGCTCTTGGGCAAACTCAGAGGGTAAGTCATCAAAGAATCCAAAAGAAATGAACTTAACTCTAACAATTTGGCGCGTACTAAATAATAGCTTAGTTGCTTGTTGGGTTTACAGCCCTGAGTCAAAGCCGTTTCTTGCTCTTGTTCCCTGACTTGTTTGTTCTTGTTCCCTTATTTGTTCTGTGTTCCGATATGCATAATAAAAGGAAGCCAAAGCAGTCTCTATTAAAGGAAGCTGTGTCATTGCAGATGTCATCCGCGGTTAAGGAGACACATGATATAATCCAGTAAAGTCATCTCACTCAAGAAGTCATAAGTGAAAGATTCTATAAATAGATTAATAGCACCTACCTCATTTCTCACTTGAACTACTAATTGAATATCGGCACTATTCCATAAGTTCCATTATTGACTTAGGCTTGACTTACCCTTTCCTATTCTTGAAACTCGGTAAACTCTACCTATTACGAACGAAGACAGAGAATCTCTATGCTCATGCTTTTGTATGGAATGGAGTGGAGTCTGTTTTCTATTGAAATGAGGCACACTCGAAACGGAAACAAATCCCGTGATAAGAGGAGAGACATCTCTCTTGATTTACCCCCGCTAGACTCTCTGTATTGCTCCAGAGATATCGAAATGGCTCAGTTAGGGAGTAGCATGCCGATGATGCCCTGAGACCAAAGACGGTCCACTTCTTATTCTCAAGCCCAGTAAGTACTTATGAGAATTCTTTGCCCTCGAATATTCCATGTACGCCTTAGCTGCTCCTTCTCTCATAAACCATTGATCCTTGAACAGGGAACTACCTACAAATCCCGGGCAAGGAAAGCCACATCTCCTATGAAAAGAGAAAAGTGCCAATTCAATTACCGTGTTGAACATTGAACTCTTCTCTGACCCATCCAGAGTGATCCCGTCGCATCTTAGGCTTAGGCCACTATTACTTACATATTTTCTCGACCTTCGGTCTGATCTCGGTGAAAATGTCCATCCATCACCATTAAGAAATAACCCATGGCCACCCATTCTGGAAAGAGAGAGAAAGATGGAGATAGAGATCTGCTCTGTATCGGCGCCTGAAGCTCACGACTTACTATCTTGAATCGCCCCATTTTGGATGTTAGGATTTTCGCCACCGTAAAATGGAGCTAGAAAAGCGTTAGGCTATTGTAAGGATCATAACCGAAGTCCTCCATTTGTAGTTTCGTTTACCTTTTCTAAAGGCTCGATGTTTAGGGTCGACTGAGCTTCCGGGTTCTTGCCCACGAATAGCCATATATATATATATATCAAAGGAATTTCGGAGATGATAATTCTTCCTACAAGGAATACAGGAAGACCGAGAAAGAGCTACACCTTCCACACTAAAGGGTATAAAACTCCATGAGTAGCTAGCTTACTTGAACGGGAAGTCGCTCCTTAGCCCCCTTTCCCTCATGCTAAATCCAATCCATCCAATGAAAGCTCAACAAAGCCATCGATCTGAGAAGCAGAGAAAGGAGCCATCTCAGAAATAAGATGAAAGCAAGGCCCGTAGCTCCCACGAGTCATAAATCTAAGTAGAAGTTGCTCTGGAAGTGGTTAATTGCTCCTCAGTTCTTAACAACGAAGGAGAATTAATGGATCCGGGGATACAATAGGATGAAATAGGCTAGAGTGAGTGGAATTTGTATTAGTGGGCATGCCTCTACAAGCGAGCGATAGATCGAGCCAAAGTGTGTAAGATCGGAGAAACCCATTGAAGAAGATCAGATCGAGCCAAAGTGTGTAAACCATTCGTCTCAGCATTACCTTATCACCCATGCATTCAAAGCAAGCAACCGTAAATCCACAAAAGAGTAGCAAACCAGTGGCAGCAAAACGAAATAAGACCCATTCTTATGATTCTAAATGCGTTCATGGCGGGCACCATCCTTTTCTTATGCTTGGCACGGGGCTTTTTCTTAGTTGCAGTTGCTAGTCTGAGTTCATCTTTTCTACTCCGCTGTTCAAGCTATCTCAGAATCAGAAAGATAATGGAGGGGTTGCCGAGGAAATGAAATGGATTGAAGAGGTAAATGTTTTCGCTTATTTGAATGAGATATGAAAGTCAGAACTAAAGCGGACTCGACCAGTCTACAATGAAGAAAGCGGGTTCCTGTTCCTTAAATAGTGGAAGAGTGGGAACACTCGATTCGCTAACTCTAGCTGTAGCAGCGAGGGTCGAAGCAGTATTCTAGTTAAGTCAAGAAGTGAAGGTTCGACGAAAGAAAATGGGTTGTTGTGAAAGCCTTCCTATCAATTGAATCAACTCCTGGTGATGACTGGAATGAAGTGAGAAACCCTTACCGTGGGTCATGGTCTTCCGGTTGGAGTTCTCTGTTCCCGATTCTTTCTTAGCCCGTATACTGGAAGGAAACTAATCCTGTAATTTCTACTGGAAGGAAGCTAATCCTGTAATTAGTAAGTCGCTAGGAAGCTAAGGAGAAAGTCCGCAAGGTTATACTCCGTATCGCAATGCAAGTGCAACGAACTCAAAGAAAGAGAAGTTGACTTGTAAAAATCATAGGTAATGGTCTAGTCCCACACCCAAGGGCAGAAGGAAGCAAGCGTAGACACTTTTTGTAGAAAGAAGTATCCTTCGAAGGAAAGCAAAGCTAACCGGAACTAGCCCAGATCCTGTAGTTGCTCCTAATGGCAGATGATATGCTTCCACAGGTGTTAGAGGAGATGAATAGCTTGCCCGCTGCTACGGTATAGGGATCCAAATGAAATCCTGTGGCGTTAGATTGGATGCCTTTCGACTTTCAATGGAGATATAGCTCGAATAGAGGGCGCGCCCAACAAAGAAAGAAACCTTCTATTCGTTCCCCAACGAGTTGATCTGAAGGCACGAAAGTAGGACCTGGGCACAAAGGGAGGTGCTGAAAGCCTGAACTCTGCCTCTTATTAATATCTAGTTCTGTACCGTCAGGTCCCGTTTATGCTCCTATCGAGCTAACATCAGAAAATGCACTTCTCCACTTTCCTGCCCTCCCCTTGACAATAACCTCCATTTGAAGCCCAGCCGGTAAGGCACTGATTCCCATTCCCCTGCCTGTAAATGCATATAAGGAACCACTGAGCTCTCCTTCTTCTGCTAGCCATCTATTGAGATAAAGTACAAGCCTCAAAAGACCTTCCTAGCAATAAATAGCAATAGTGGTCGAAGTCATCTCTTTCTTATTCCTTTTCTAGTGACAGGCGAGGAAGCTACGAAGCAGCATCAGAACCAGCCCTGCCAGTCCGTGTCATTTGTGTCATCTTTGAAGCGTGTGAGCAAGCTTGGGAGCAAGTTTAGGAAAGCCAGCAAGAAATAGGGATCGGGTAAATGCAATCCATTCTCATTCATCTTCCAGCAAGCAGCCTTGAAAGCATTTCCTGTAGTCCAATAGAAAAAGAAAACTCATCGGCTTTACAATTAGACCCCTGTTCTCTTCTATCCTTGATGGATCAATTGAACAACTTGATAGATGGATAGTAACGAACCGCTATAGAAGCGAACGACTTGATCGCGAACTAGAGTCTTTGTTTGTTCGACTGACCGACTCGAATCATTGGGCTTCGTTCCGGGTAGTGTTTAGTAAAAAGAAAGCCTGTATCTTGCTTTTGGTGTTCACCTGTCCGCTTTCGTTCCACTCTTTTCCAACAACCTATTGATTTGATGAAGTGGTGAAACTAAACACCGCTTTAGACCCTTCCTCAGGGTGGCATATGGGTCTAGATAACCTAACTCTTTCACTATTTCCTTCCGGTTAGCTACTACACTTTGGATGAACAATTCACGTATCACTTGAGTAGTCGTACGAAACCTTAAGAAATGGGTGATCCACTAGTTTATTCAAGTAAAGGAGGATCTGTTGAAGACTGTCTTTTTTCTCCGTAGGGAAGAGTACAATCTTTTCCAGCACCGGGCATTTGAACCACCGGTGAAACATGAAAGAGTCCGTCACATACTATATAATGGAATGAATGAGTTATAATACGAATACGAGAAAAACCCTCTTTCTTCCGAGGCTCGAGTAGATTAATAGGTACTTGAACTGAGTGCTCTAACTGGGGATCATGGAGAAAGTGCTCTTGGGATAACCCGATGAAGCCATCCCCCTTTTATTGTAGGGCTTAAGACTCCAGCTTTCGACCTATCATATGTATAGATGAGACACTCAAATGAGATGATGGGCGATTAATTACTTGCCTGGAATTAAAGTATGAGGAGCTATGGTCGCATTCCTTATTATGAGGTTGGTTCTGATAAGCTGTAGGGGCCAAGGAACGGATAGACAAGCAAGCTTAGTAGAATGTTGCGCGGTAGGGGAGTTCCGCTGGTAGTTCCATTCCGATATATACTATTCAATGGCTTATAGCTCATATCCAAAGGCAGGTATACTTACTTATTAGCTTGATTCACTTGATTCACTGACAAGACAGGTAGGCTTACTTATTAGTTGGATTCTTATATTTGCTACTCATACCCGGACTTTTGAATGGAATTCTGATTTGCCTGACCTCGCTCTTTCAGCTAACCAACCTATTGGTTACCGCTACGTGGGCTTGATAACATATATGATATTGTCGGCTTTCCTTCTTATGCTTCATCGGCTTTCCTTCTTATGCTTCAGATATAAATCCTGTTTGCTGGTGCTTGAACTCTCACTCAATTAACGGAGATCTGCTTTGCTCCACATGGATCTTAGTATATTCCTTGATTTAGCTAAGTTTCACATAGGGGTGACTCCGATTATGGGCAAATTCCCATTGAGGTTACTATCAGCTGTTCTAGTTCATTTGAGTCTAACATATTACCCCCCTTTTATATATGATATGAGAGCAGTTGGGCCTGACAATACTTAATGCTTCAGCTTCAAACAGTTATTTTCGAGCGCATGTTCTTGTTTGGGAATTTAGATCGAATCTAGAAAACAGGAATCTTTCTTTTGAGCGGTCAACGTAAACAAAGAATTCATTGTCACATTTGTAGTGACTTGGCGGTTCTTCCAATGATAACTATCCAATGCTAACTATCCAATGATAACTATCCAATGATAACTACCAAACTGACTTCTTTCCCCTTTTATTAATCCTTCCCTCTCAGCGCTTTCACTCTTAAACACTACCCGCGGAACCTAACCCTTACTTCGTCATTTAATTGAACTTAACCTGGCGGTACACGTCTTATTCTATGCCCCAGCATACCTTTTATGTATCACTTGTCCACTATGGGAGAGTTATTCAAATTGGGGGCCCTCTGTTGTAATTCTATGTATCCTTCCTGGCATCCTGACTACTTGGGGACCTGACCCTTGCTTGAAGTCTAGCTTTCCTACTTCTTAGCCTACCCTGGCTTCATCCACGGCTTGCTTCCCCGTCCATCAGACTCGGAGTTTTCCCTTGCATACTCACTTTGGAGTTAAAGAATCCAGCCCATCAGTAAAAGAGCGGGTATCGGGAGGATAGGAGGGAACCGCACTCCTAAGCAGAAGAACAGGAGTCAACATAAAGAATTGAGCCGGGAACAAAGGCTTTTACTTCTACTAACGAGAGAATCGAACTCTGGCGAACAGTACGACGGGCAAACAGGCTATCGCTGCTAACTATTAGAATCAAACACTACCTTGATAGATGAAACCCGGGCTGGGCTAACTGGACTGAAACAAGAGATGTATAACGAAACTCCGAAGTAGGGATACCGATCCAGAAGGGCTACAAATGCTAACATTAATAAGTCATAATTTACACCTTAAGTAAGACTAACATTAATAAATAAGTGAGAATTGACACCTTAAGTAAGAAGCCTCAGAATATAAATAAGCAATCCCAGACAGGAGTTATCGACTTTAACTCAGTGCCCGAGGTTTACTGCTAAGAATTCAGTTATCAAGTCAAAGTATCAGAGTAGTCAGTCTAAGAATGAGGACGTAGTTGGCCTGGCAACGCTCTGCTCTCAATCCATAAGTCAAGAAATGAATCTCAAGTAGTAAATACAGAACTCCATCTCAAGTAGTAAAAGAGTAGAAGCAAGCCTACACACACACAAGAATTGAACTCAGCAGTAGCAAACCTTCTATCGATTATGAGTTTTGAGTTAGAGTATCGCTCGTTAGCCGCATTCCTTATTCCAGAGTGTGAGTTATACTTTCCTTACTTCTATTCTTTGACACTTACTTACTTCTTTCATTCCCTGAGGAACAGCATTAGGTCTGGCACTTCTGCCCTAGAGTCTTACTTATTTGGATCTTATACTCGTTAGCTACGTTCCTTATCTCTTGGGTTTAGTCCCCTACTCCTTCCTTTAAGCCCTAGTTTCCCGCTCTTCCGCTCCTGTCTTTAAGGCAACCACTACTGATCTCACTTCTATAGTGTGAGTTGAAGTCGTTAGCAGCTAGGGTTAGATTTCAGAATGGAATCGGGGCATACAAGAACGAAAGTGCCAATCAACTGAATGGAACTAAAAACAAGGAGTCCAGCTCGCAACTAGGAATTTAAGAAGTCAGAGCATTAGTATAAGTCAGCAGTTAACTCAGCAGTATTATTGGTATTTTGAGTATTTCTTCTTTATAAAACAAATAAGTATGAATTAAAGGAGGGCAGTTCGGCTTGAAAGCAGTCCATTGACTCAGAATAGTGCCTGCATGGAGAAGTAATCAAATCAGCGGCATTGGGGAAAAGGTGTGTGTCAAGTAACCTCGCTTCAAAGAAAGAATAACATGCATGGGAACTACCCATAGTAGCTCAGGTGTACTTTCTTCCCAGCTCCATTCGTTGGGGCGGTGTTTGAAGTTGCATCCTTTGTTTCGAGTTCAATGCCTAGTTCCGAGTAAAGAAAGAAAGCAAAAGGGAGGAAAGCATCGGTTAAAGCCTGCAAATAAGTAGTGGATTTCTGATTTCTTTGTTGAGCTCTTGGCGGGATGCCGGGAACTAGTTTTATTCTTGTATTCCCAGGTTCGGTTCTCATCAGTAGTCTCTCAAGCCAGTTTGTCATGTAGCTCTATTCTTTTTCGTAGTGGTGTCGATCCGATCCCTAGTTTTTTGTTTAGTTCCGTGCCCTCGAGTTAAGATATTGCTAGCAGCGGTGTCATTCTGATTATGCTTATAAAAGTGTGATTATTGTGTTCACAGTGTTAGTTTGCAACAAGCAAGTGAGCACAGTGCCCCTAGTTTGAAAGACAAAAGTCAAGGTAGTAAGCCCTATAATAAGTAGAGCAAGATCCGGTGTAGGTAGATAGAGAATGAAGCCTAGGATTAAAAGGAATGAGCTAGAGCGAGCAGTGAAAGGCTCCCAAAGTGAGTTAAGTTAGCTTCTGAGTTCCTAGTTGAGTTCTTGTCAGTATTTGTTGAAGAGCGAAAGAAGGGAAGTAAATGGACAACCTAGTCATTGGGGCATTAGTGTCAGAGTAAATATCGAACTAAAGAATTCAAGTTAGTAGTACAGGGATTGAAGAAGTAAGTACAATAATAAGAAACAGGGGCGGGGAGTAAGAGACAGCAGCTCTAGCCCTGTTAGCAGTGGGTTCTCGGTCTCATCAGTTCAAGTGGAATCCCCGGGTTCTAGTTCAGGTATTATAAGTATGAGTAGGAGTGAGTTTTCAAGCAAAAGCCATATAATGGACCTAATTCTAATTAGATTCTATTGGCTTCTCATCGGTAGCAGTGGTTAGATTCGTTGCTTTATGGATGAAGTCTTGGAAACAGTAGCTACAGTCTAATAGAGTAGGCCCGGGTTCTTTAACTAACAAGTAGGTAAGCAAGGAAGCATTAAAAGAATCAAAGGTTAGATACATAATGCAATAAAGGAGTTATAGACTGAAAGCAGTTAGTTTCATAATGAGATAAAGCAGTAGCTAAGTAGAGCAGGCTTATCAACAGGGTGGTAAGAGTCGGAGTTAGGGGAGTTAGAGTGAAAGTAACAAAGTAATTGGTGGACTACCTCGGTGGGTGAGTAAGATTGACTACCCGGCGAGTCAGATTGACTACCTGGTGAGTTGGGCTTGGCCCGTTGCTTGTCGGGTATTGAGAGTTTGTGCATTTATTATTAGAATAGTTGTAGTGTTATGGTAGTGGTGTTGCTATTCGTAGTTTCATTCAAATAGTCGTTTTAGTTATGTGCATCGATCACGGACGAAGGTGCGAGCAACTTGGTAAATAGGTACAAATTCTTTAGGTAAAAGCATTCCGTCCTGGTATAGGGGGTACGAACGGGAAACAATAAATGGTTGTAGGAAAACTTAGTATTCCGGTAATATTGCTTATTCTTCAATTCAAGTTACATCAACTCAGTCTTCGGACGGCATCCCTACATGCATATAGGTAAGAGCCACGAGAAAGGGTCACTCTGTGGAGGTGCAGGTGCGAACAACAATAACAAGGTTTATGGTAGGGGCATTCATTCTTCAAGCGACATAACTCATTCTTTGAAAGTAGCTAAGCGTATTCTTTAAGTAAGTGGCATAGCGCCGGAACACATAGCTCAATCACTCAATGTATACCCTATGAGAGAAAACGAAACGACTATACTGCTAGCAATAATATAACTATAAGCTGGGAATACGTAACAATAATGGAACTCTGACATAAGAATAAGTGTATCTCTTTGCGCGTCCCCGCCCTGCTGGGCCTTCTTTCACTCTGTCACTGGTGACCTCGAACCTTGCGCTACTTATCTCAAAGCTGCCCTTCTTGTCTCTCGTTCTGTTGCTCGTGCTTTGAACTCTTTATCCGATGATCCGGGTCCTCATCTCTGTGACTAACTACTGATTTCAAGTCTGCATTGCCGGTCTCTTTAGCTATAGCTTCAATGCCTCTATACTTATGTTCAATCCATTTCTGAAATCAATGCCTATGCACGAGTTTCGTCTGCCTTTTTCCGGATCTAACATCTGTGTCTCCTTTCTCCTATCCTTGTATTTGAGCTTTGGCCTGGCACTCTATCTTGTTTATTTCATGATTCAATTAACTATATTCTTTTATGGTATATTTAGAATGTGTTTTCTCATAGGGTATTTTCATCTAGTTTATAAGGTAGTTTCCTATAGTAATTAGAGCAAAAAGCAGCCTAGTTATTCATTTCATTAAAGCAAACAAAAAAACAGCTCTACTTTTGATCTTCCAAGAAGAAAACACTACCCGAACGAATCAAACCTCACTATCGGAATGAAAGAAAGGAGGAAAAGGCTTTCACTTATAACTCGGAATAAAGAATTCAGAGCCCGGGTAGCAGCACTTAATGCTAAAACCTGACTTAAGAGACTTACAAAAGAGATTCGATTACGCAAACAACAAGCAACATTGGGTGCCCAAGCAAGGAAGGCTTCCAACTAACAATACTAACAATAAGGAATGCAATAAGCAAGGTAGGAGACATAAGCGAGTATACAGCACAAAGCAAGACTCAAAGCTAGGGGATAGAAGCTAAGAGGTGATAAAGCAAGTCTGGTAAGGCAATAGAGTCAGGATCCAATGTAGGAGTGCGGGAATTTGAGCAAAGAGAGTGAGTTTTGGAGTTAGTAGTGGTAGAGTGAAAAGGTAAATACATAATTTATATAATGAGTCCCGGAGTAACGTTTGAAGGTAAAGAAGGGCAGGCTGACAGCAAGGGGTAGAGGCTTAAGAGCCGGTAAAGCTGGGTTTAGGTTCAGTAGTTACAGGCGAAAAAGGGAGAGCTAGACTTAAAGCACGGATAGTTAGAATTAGACCGAGGAAAAACAGACTATGTGTTTCAAGGGATTACAATCAAAGACAGGAACAGGAAACTCAAAGGCGCAATACTGTTTTAAAGAGAGGAAAGTAGGCTTTGGTAGCAGTGGTTGGTGTCTTAGTTGTTAGGGTGCACTTTCAGGCTTGGATTTACCGGTTGGTGTTTGGTAGTTAGTAGTCCTGGTCATAACAATTCCTTTCTTTGAGTTATAAACAAGTCCTGTGTTCGTCAGACCGAAGCCACAACAAGGGAAATCAACTCCGGAGTAGGAGAAATAAACGTAGTAAACCGAGCCTTACTCACTCCGCTGACAGACAAGCCTTAATAACTCCAATAAAGAACAAAAGACGGACTTTTGACTAAAACTCTCCCGCTACTCCCCTAAAGTTGTACTGCAATAGCACATTTCATAGATGGAATACAAGGTAGCGATATTAGAAGAGAGCTGCTGCTTCTAATACTTGTAGCCCATGGAACCTAGGCTGACTGCCTTGACCCCTTACCCCTTTGTGAAGTCTCCGAACTCCGCTTTTCATCCTTACTGCCCTGATCTAACATATGTATTTGCCTGCTGATCTAGCATCTGTATTTGTTGACTAAGATATAGTAGCAAGAGAGGAGCAAAAGTTCAAAGAAAGAGTTAAGAAAGAGGAAAGGTAGTTATGTATGTATGTATTCTTAGTATCGGATCGGAGTAGCAGCAACTAAACTCTAGTATAGGAGAGCGCTATCTTACTATTAGGCTATAAACTATGCTATCTTACTCCACTATGCTATCTTACTATTAGGCTATAAACTCAACTAGATTATTATATAAACTCAACTAGATTATGAATTCTATTAGGAGTTACTGACTCATTCTTTTCTTCCATTATACTTAATGAGCTTATCCCCCGATGCATCCTTACTTACTCTAAACAAATGGTTGCCAGCAGCTGGGCTTGTTTCAAGAAGTATTTGTTGGCTACCTGTACCCGCTTCAAAGCCTTTACTTTTGACATGATGAATAGACTAGAAGTGGTTAGTTACTGAACACTTTCAAAACAGCTAAACTCCTATAGTAGTGAGTCTGGAAAGTAGGAATTTCGGAATCCAGTACTAGATCGTAAGAAACAGAATCATTAGCATTAAGAAAATGGTCACGTAATACCGAAAGACAGAAAAGAGAAACTTAGGGAATAAGTAGTAAGCCCAAGAGTGAGTAGAGCAAGTCGTATAGAGTAGATAGTCGCGTTCTCTTTTATTTGTTTCATTATGGTTAGTAGTTAGTTGCTTTCTGAGAGGCAGTAACTATAGTCTATACTCTAAGTGAAAGTACTGGAAGCAGCACCCGTTTCCTATATCCTTTGTTTTAGTTAGCTTTTCCTTCTTTTCGTTCTGAAATTGCTTATTAAGTTATCTTATAATAGGATAAGTGGGGCACTGTTGAAGCCCCTAGCTCTTAGTGCAAATCTATAGACTCCCGTTTAGGTCTTGCATGTCCCTGTCTCATCTTTGCTTCTATTAGTTTGATTCTGATCCGATGTATTCTTATTATACTATTGCGTTTGATTGTTGTCAGCACTAATTTGATCCGCCCCACAAGTCGTTTTCAATCTATCAGCATAGCAGTTGATTCTCATATTCCATAGTTCCATTCTCTCAAGCAGTAATCGGATACTAGTGAATTCCAATTAGAGACTTGATTCTTATACAGATAAGTGGAAGAGCCAAAGGTCAAATACATAATTTTAGATAGGAGAGCGTTAGACTACAGGTGTGGGAAAGGAATAAGGATCATCAACCTAATAAGTAAGGCTCGGATTACTTACTACCAATACTAGATTGAGTTCTTATCACCTAGAGGATAGGGCGCATTCTTTTACTGTTAGATCGTATTCTTTCACTTCTTTTTGGATTCTGAGTTCCTAGTGGAGTTAACCGAGTTGGATTCCCTGTTAGTGTATAAATCCATATTATTTTCATTCTTGTGCTAGTAGGCTCTATTCCATTCCTCTGTATACGGTATATCTCGTACCTATGACACCGGCTAAAGAATAAGAGTCAGCAGCGGGAGAGTGAACCAGGAAGAGCGCCCAGGAGAGAAGGCTTTGTTTGTTATTTCAGAAGTATTAGAGGGTAAGACACCTTTACAGCCTCACGGGGAGTCGTTTCAGTCTGAATTCCTGGTTTATAGTCTACCATTGGTTGTTTATTCGCTAGGTAAGTAGTTCATCCTCAAAAGCACTAGCTCCACTCTTATTATTAGGGGAGTAAGACCTAACAAAAAGGGAGTTAGCCTCATCCTGATAGGCAGTAAAGAGAGTCTTCTCGTTGGTAGACGCATTCTTTATAGCAGTGATTTCAATCCAATAGTACTATAGTTGCGTGTCGAGTTCCCATTTCCTAGCTGTTGTCCTATGGGCAGTAGTCGCATTCTAATGTCGCAGGTGGATTCTTATTCTACGATGCGCTGAGTCGTCCTCTTATCTATTCGTCTCGATTCTAGTTGGTGGCAGCATCGGTCTTGCCCGTACTAGTTCTTGTTGGCATTCATTGTTTTAATTACTCGTTTTTCGTTTCATTATTCTCAGTAATGGTTTGATCCTCATTAGGACTAGTTGGATTGCCGTGCCTTTCTTTCTTATAGCTGGTAGTCACAGGCCGTATAGCTGGTAGTCACTGGCTTTGTTACTTGTTTGATTCTTGGAATTACCTTCGTTTTCACTTGTATAATATTGGATTAGTATTTGACTGTATTTTAGGGTCTCAAAAGTACAATCGCTATTCTTTTTGATATATGTTTTTTCTATTTGCTATATCAACACAACTGCTATACTTTTCTTGTGAACGATGGATCAGTTGCCTTTACCTCCTCGACCTGTTGTATTAGATTCCATCCAAGAAGTCAGACAACCCATAGGGACTAGGAGCCGGCCTACTACTACTAATGGAACCCAGGCTACCAATACAATACCTCAAGACAGGAATAAGTAATTGAGTCATCAACACAAGAAAGGGAATCGAACAGGGCTAACAAGACCTATGCTCTAAACTGAAACTTTAGCTACTACACATTAGATCGAACTACTGCCAAACAGGCTATATAACCACGACGGCGAACTTACAACGAAGACTCGAGCCACTGCTATAGGGATTGGTACCGCACCTAACCATACAAAAAAGAACCCACTGCTTCTCCGACCCGACTTAACTACATAGCTTAGGCTTTCCCTCCTGACATAAAAGCTGCCCCTATACTGATTATTCTTTTCGCGTATATTTCAGATTCTGTTTACCCATACTGATATGTATTGATATATGTTTTATCTATTGATATATCTTATTCTATTTTCTTAGGAAACTCAGTCTAAAAGGGGCGGGCCCGAGCTCCAATTACAGAGTTCAAGATAGGTAGGGCTGGCAGGGAGATAGACTGATCTAGGACGGTAGTAAGAGTTCCGGTCTAGGAAGGTTGTAAGAGTTCCGGTGCTATAATTGATAGTTGAGTTATTATTTCTTAGCCACATTCCCGCTTGGTGAAGTGAGTCTGTTAGTGCGCTGTTGCATTACCTTCTTCTTTATAAAATCCGTATTGGTAGCCCGAGTTGAGTTCTATTCTCCTTAGTAGTCACTTGATAAAGTAAAGGACAAGCAAGGATGCGAGGAAATCAGTAAAGTTTCAATCAATAGATAAGGAATTTAGACAGGTAGAGACACACTTAAGCCGGAGATAGAGAATGCAAATAACGAGTAAGACCCGGGATGCGCCCTACATCGCCCTTATTCTAATAAATAGATAGGTAGGTTGATTCCATGTCTAATACTGAGCTTGATTCTATGTTCTCGAGTTGGATCTATCAGAGTGGTGCGGCAGCCTTTAAGGCATTAGTTTTCAGAGTGAAGGCAAAGAGAGAGTAGGCCTATAGTTTGTAGTAGAAGAATCATATGTTAAATCCAGGGGGGCTCATACATCGTATAAAAAGTCAGGATCCATACAAATAGTTAGATAATTAAGTAAAGGCGTCGTGTATTCCCATATTCTGTAGCGGGAGTCTTTTCAGTAGTAGTTAGATTCTTTCTCGTAAGTTAGTATTGGTGGAGTCATTCTATATTCCTGTATTTAGTCCTGTAGTTAGTAGTTCCATTCAGGCTTACTTTGCTGTTTCCCAGACGGAATTAATACTATAGGAACTCCATTACCGATAACAATAATAGAACTACTAATATAGACCTTAACTGCTCTATCCGTAAGAATCCACTAATGTTTGCCCAGGGAATCCAACAAAGAAGTATGGCCCTACCACTAGATACGAGCTAAGAAGTAAGGTCAGACCTACCCCACATAGCAGAACTAGGCTAGTTATAGCAGAATCCAACTCGAATAGCGGATTTCGGAGGTGCCCAACAAGACAAAAACTCATAATCAATAATTTCATTGATAGGTGTGAAGAAGCCCTTTCTAAGTTGCTTGGCCCCTTAACACATGGGTTCCACTACTCTCTTAGCATATAGGTTATTATCGCTTTAGCACATAGGTTATGAAACTTCCAACTCATATTACTATTCCAACTCATAGTTCTCTTATTATTCCTATCCGGAGTCTCCTGTCTTCAACTGTGCATCCCTAATACTATCCATCCGGTCTTCTACTTCCAACGAGATCAGGAGCTGGCCAGGTTCTCTACTCCCTGCTTCAAAGCTATAGGCTCCAATACTGGAGTTCTTTTTCTGCGTTTCTAGTTTCAATACTCGAATAAGTAGTTGGTTTCTTTAACTAGCAAGCGAGGACCCGACTCAGGGTGAATCATATAGTTTCATCGAATAGTGAGTGAGTCATTTCATTCTCATAGTAGCATCAAGTCCTATAAGTACTTGCATTATGCTTGAGTGCCCTCACCGAACAGAGTTAGATGTTAGTTTAGTGGTTGTGCTTTTTCGTTTGATTCCTCTGATGCACCCGCCTATTCTTATATATACTATTGAATGGAATTCCGAGTTGGGGGTTAGAGCCAAACAGCCCTAACTATGATAATGCCCCAGCTCATACTACCCGAACCATATTCTTATTCCCTTGTTCGAAAGTCAATAAGTAAGTCAAGAATGAATGGTAGGCTACTAGGTGAACTACAAAAAGGTAAGGGGATGCTTAGACGCCAGGGGCAGAGTTCAAAGAAAGAAAGGTATTAGTTACAGACCAATGGAAGGTAAAGCCCTGACTAATGAGATCTAGTAGATAGGAAGGTAAGGCTAATATATAGTAGTAGCAGTCTCATCAGTTGTAGTTACATTCCTTCCAGTAGCAGTGAAAGCCCAGGTTCAACGTATGAGTATTAGTAGCATCGGTTCAACATATAAGTCTTAGTAGTATCGGGTTCAATTCCAAGTTTCTATTTTCTATTCTTTTTTGATCCCTAGTTGTTGGGTTAAGCCTATGGTTTCGTATTAAAGCTTTTAGTCCGGAGTGGAAGGATGCAGCTAAGGAGTTAGGCCTTGTCCTTTGCATGATAGGAGTAAGGCTTGGCGGATAGGATTCGTAAGGCTCGGTCCCTGGTGAACAACATAAGGCTTGGGCAGCTGATGAATAAAGCTTGGCCTGTGGAGTGGGTAATAAGGCGTGGACTACAACTGCTGGGTGGATTTCTGATATTAATGAGTTTCCCTCTGTGTTCTGTGACGGATTTACATTCTTTTACTTCCCTTTGATTTTGGGTTCTGCATTTACTAATTACTTTATTTACTAATTCGCTAGTTAGAGCGCCTGTTGTAAGATAACGAATAGGCAAGTGTGCAATACTCAAACTCATAAGCTAGGATTTCCGTAAGGGAACTTTGACTTCAAACAAGGGTTGGGCGGCAGGTTAGCTAGTGTTCAAAAAGCCCTGCTCTTATCGGCAACTATGAACAGTTTTCGGCCTCCCCTCTTTCTGTGCTAGTTTCATCTATACCTATAAGATCATCTCTTTCTTTGCTAACTTCAGTATAAGTGGAAGTTGAGTCAGGAGCAGCAAGTTCAATTGCTTATGTAGGTGTTAGCGCTCCAAGTCGAGGTCGGGCAAGAAGAGAAGAGAGCCTAATGAAGTTAATAGTTCCGAATGAAGTTAATAGTTGCCGAATGGAGTTAGATTCCACTTACTATAGAGGCCTCTCAACTTCTATAAATGAAAGGAATGCGCTAGCTGAACACAGGACTTTGGTCAAGAACAGGACCTTCCACTTAATGCTCTGGGCCACGCAACTACCGGATGCTCTATAACCATAGGAATAAATGCAACTACCAGATACTCTATAACCATAGGAATAAATGGAATCTTTTGATCAGCGAGGCCATACTTCATTTCCACTCCCTTCCCTTATCTGTTGGACTACTGGACGACTACTATAAGGGTCAACATCTTGATTCTCTGGCTCTGTCCTTTATTTCTGCTTCTGTCCTTTTAAGCAGGGTTGATTTCTTTCTTTCTTGAGAATTTCCCATAAAACTCAATAAGTTATGTGATAGTGCAGAAGAGGGTTTCCAACTTATAATAAAGGCCAGCGGAATTCTGTGTTTACTCGGCATCAGGAAAGGGAGTTGGCTCTGCTCTATCTGATTTAGAGTCATAACACCTAATCAGAAGCTACTACCATAAGGAAGCTACTACGGGCTTTGAAGCTGGATCGGAGTGAGCTTACCTACAAAGGAAAAGAGAGGACAACAGAGTTCCCCAATAAAAGAGAGGACAACAGAGTTCCCCAATTGTTCCAGTGTTGTCTACTCGAGAAGAAGAGGAATCCAATTCCGGAAGCAGTTTCAATAGAATCCACAGTGCCAAAGTAAGCAGATGGAGTTGGAAGCTGTGCGTGCGGTATAAAGTATTGTTCCCCGAGCTCTGTATAATAGAAAAAGTCACCAACCAATCCAGTACTTTAGGGTGATTCCGATCAGAATTGTTGACTACGTTTCCAGCCCCAACTAGTATAAATGCCCCAACAAGTAGTGAGTTCATCTGTATTTTTAGCAAGAGAAGAGCCTGTAGTTGGCGAGAGGGAGTTAAGGTCAGACCCAGAAGAATGAGCTCTGGTTTCATAGATATATATAAGTAACCAAAAGAGATAAGTAAAGTATACAACCCAGTACAATAGGTTAGGTGTTGGGAAAAGAGAGGCAAGTTAAGGTGTTGTCGACGATAGAGGTGATTGTGCCGAAGTAACTGAATAAGCAGGTGCGAGTCAAGTCTGATACCGCCGCAGAAGAGAATGACGCTCTTTTCTAATACTGAGGAGCGGGTGTATCGTCTAAAGTAGAGTCTATTAATGTTTGAGTTGACAGAGCTAAAGCAGAATACAGATTTGAAGCAGGATCCAAGAAGCTCGTTGAGTACGGTTCTTAAAGTATAGTTCGCCAGCTTGTTTATTTTGTATATAAGTAAAGTAGGTAATTAGATTAGAGAGAGATCAAATTAACACTAAGTCCTTTCACGTTTTCGGCCCTTAATTAATGCCACCAAGGGAGGAAGCTAAACCTAATACAGGTTGGTGTAGCAGTGAAATCTCAATAGGGAACTTAACCTTACCCGTGGGAGGAAATCTCAATAGTTTTGGTTTCATTCTCCGTTTTATACGCTGCAAAATGGTAATACTCTAACTAACAGGAAAAGGCTTGTTCCATTCTTTGTCTTGTACTGGATGCACTGGCAATGTAGTATTAGGGCCCACTGGAAACATCCCTAAGGTTTCACAGTTAAGAGGGAGGTTAGAGGAGGAAAGTTCGAATTGAACTACTAAGTAAGGGAATTGCCTTGGGTATTGAACAAATTGAACTAGTTGACTTACTTGACTTACCGATAGTGAACTAAAGAATAGAGTTGCGGAAGAAAGATCTGATGTTACTAATTTCACTAATGAAGAGCCAAGCAGAGAAGCAGAGAAGTCACAACTACAAAGACACAGAAAGAAAGAAATCAAGAAATCCAGGGTTACTTTAATCTTATATAGATAGAATAGAAGCCCCGAAGCCTCATCTCCTCACAAGTATGTAAACTACTCGTATACTACTTGTTTGGTGGGGCTGTAAACCATAGAACTCGGAACTGGGAATGTACTAGTAGACCAGCTAAGAAGAAACACATAATAAAGGATAGGTCCACTGCGCTACGTTAAGTCAACTTGATTCTTATAAGTCCACATCATTCTTAGGAGTATTGATGCTAACTACTACTAATAAGAGGAATGAATCAACTCCAACAGTAAGAGAATTAAGGACATGAATGGAATAGACAAGCCTATACTAGAGCAAGAAAGAATTATTTCATTGTAATTTGAAGACAATAGAGATATGTTCGTTTTTAAATACCCGGATCCCGCCTCTTCTCTTACCCGACCCTCTTATATACGATACAAAACTAAGGACTCTATACTTGAAGAGCCAAGCTAACCGCCGAATCCTTAGTTCTCAAGTCAACTGGTAGAGCAGAGAAAGTAGTAGATGCAAAGGGAGTAGAGCAGAGAAAGTAGTAGATGCAAAGGGAGTAGAAGCCTAATCTCATCTCTTTTTAAGAGGGAGTAGAAGCCTAAAAGCCAGGGCAGCGAGGTAGTATTGGAAGAATGCAACCACGACTATAGCTACGACGATCAGAATTGCACTAGTATGTATGAGAATGGAACGAGTGAGGGCAAGAATCAAACTCACACCAACAAGACCTTAACCCCGTGCTACTGATTCCCTGCCTTCTTTTACCTTTCTTTTGAGCTCTAAGAATCCCAGCAGTACAAGCTCCCATAGCAATGACATATTTTGCCAATCGACTATTGTACGGTAAGGTAAGCATTGCTCTTTCTTTATACCTTCTATAATCTTTGAGGATAGCAAGGGCATAGCAGTGAAGCAATACCAGTCTACGGGGACCTATAATTAAGGCAAGTAAAAGCGTTGACAAGAAACAATAGGCTGTCTGTGAATAGCCATCTCGAGAAAAGCCTTAGGAAGAGTTAATAGGCACAACAGTAAAGGGATCCACTCGAAGGAAGAAAAGCAAGTATACTCTCTATAGCGTTTTCCTTCCTCTTTCTAAATATAGAGAAAAGAATCTCAAGTTGTAGCAATGAGCAAGCAAGTGTCATCCAAAAAACGATGGAATTGATTCTGATATTAGTATGCCCACTACGCAAGTTTGTTTTGAGTTAGCAGTAAGGTTCACAAAGAATATCCATATGTGCACTCAATTCCTAAATCAACAGAATCAGAAAGAAATGTATGCGTGCTAAGCGTGGGCAAGCGAGGACAAGCAGCAGAAAGAAAGAAATGTATGCAAGCGTGGGCAAGCGAGGACAAAGAAGCTATGGAATAGAGTCGTTCCTTGCTTTGACATTAAGTATGTAGGCTAAATAAATGGGCATGTAGGTTTTCCTTTTTCCACTACATAAAGAGGCATGTGTATGCTTGACTTTTACCCTACCCGGAACCCTGACTACCTACCCGGAACCCTGACTATAAGAAATCCGCCTTATGAAACACATAACTTAGATTGGATGTGACAATGTTATGTTATTCAATGAGCCTTTCACCAGTAAGCCCCAGACAATAAGATAAGGGAGTAGCATATGACAATATGATAAGGGAGTAGCATCTAGTATATAAGTAACGTATTTCATGAGTCGTGGGGGATTCTACCATTCTCTTTATGTGCACTAACTAACTAACTAACGCCGACGAAGAAAGCATCGGACTTCATTATCACTCCTACGGACGCGCAATGCCTTGTGTCATTGCTAGTTTGCTTAGTAGTTTGTTGGAACTCACCGGACTAACGCACCCCGTGAAATAAGCGTGAGCGCCATGGCTAGTTTGTTCCCCTGTGCTAACGCTAGTTTTCAATAGGGATATAATCTACTCTACAAATTCATCTAATATACAAAACTTTTGAATAGAAAATAAGTGACATCTAATGGAATCGAATAGCATTCCAATAAATAACTGATACGAGCTTCTATCATTACTCACTACTTCATTACTCACTACTTGAATAACATAACATTACATTTCTTCCATTTCTGCCCTCTTGCTTAAGTACAGAGGAAAGGTTCGGAACAAGCTAAAAGTAGCATATAGGTAAGCATATCCATTATTATAGTCGAAAAGTAGCTTTGCAGGGAGAGAGCCCAGTCAGCGACACAGAAATGGGAAATTCACTAAGTATATACCGGGGAATACTAAAGGACTTGCTCTTTTCACTCAACTCTGTTAGTGCTTCCTTGCCAGCTGACCCTACCTCCACTCAAGCTTGAACGGATTGAACTCCCCTTGATTGACTTCCCCGACCCGACCTCTTACCTATATAAGTAGAATATAGAATTATGGAGGGGCCAAGTAACTCCTAATGTGTAGCGGTAGCGAGCCAAACGCAGTAATCCTATATATAGAGATTCTAAGTTATCCTATGTTTTCTTCTACTTCACTTATACTGCGTTGGTATATGAGAAAGATGTCGACTTTTCGGCGCCAAGCAACTACTAGACAAGACGGCAAGCAAGGACCCGGATCGGTATTTCCAGAGTTTCGCTGAGGAGCGGAAGAGCAACATGAGCACATAAGAATGAGAGGAACAAATGCAGGACAGCAAATACGGGACAACAAATAAAGCACTGAGAGACAGGATCGGGTCACTCGATACTAGCTATGAGTAGCAGCCTCATTTGTATAGTAGTAGGATTATGATAGCAATAGTGAAAGCCTCGGTATCAGTGGTCCGAGCCCTGTTGTTAGTTGTCATTCCCTGGTTAATAGTTTGATTCCTATGGTAAGGCGTTTAGTTTGTATCCGTTACTTGGTGACTTATCGACAGGTTATTTAGAATAGGAGTTAGGGAAGGCATACTTCAAACAAGTAGAGTTAGACTCAAGGGTTGGGGTAATAAGCTCGGATTATATTAAGTAGTCGTATAGCCTTAAAGGAAGTAGTTTCAAACCTTAGGAGCAGTAGGCTTTCAGCACCTTATTTTTCTTATTCTAGTAGTGAGGGGTGCCTATTCCGTAAGTCTGGTTTCAGCTAGAGCGGAGTCGTAGTTCATTTTCGTTATCCATAAATGAAGTAAGTATTAGAAGTCAGAGTCTTGTTAGGCGCCTAGGGCATCTAAGCTTCCGAATTGAGTTCGTTAGTGGTATGTTTGATTCTAAGTTCCCAGTCCTCCTCTCTTATTAATTGAATTCCCTATGCCCTGTGTCATTCTTACAAGTATATTGGTTTGATTCCGATTATTGCTAGTCAACATTCTTTTTATTATGATTCCATTATTATGGGTGTTGGTCCCATCCCTATAGTCAGAGTTTTTGTCTTAGGAAGTACTCGGGGAATTCTGACTTGGAGTTTAAGCCCTTGTAGCCGAACGTTCAGTTAAGTATTTCATAGTCTTATAAGCACTAGTGAATTTCTGTCCTTGTTCGCCTAGTAGTCTTCTCTTATGTTTTCAACTCTGAGTCTATTACTAGATGCGCTATCCTCTTACTATTAACTACTAAATTGAGTCTTCTACTGACCTAGATCAGACTCCCAGTCCGGGTGCCAAGGAACAAATACAAAAGGAGGAAATAGGTATTAAGGCTATAAGAAAGGAAAGTCATACTTGAGGCAAGGAGAGGCGGGCCTAGGTTTGTTCCCCAGGGAATGCAAGGGGCCATTAGAAGACTTACGCTCAAACATAAGATCCATACATCGACGTTTGATTGTGTCCTATAGTCCCAGCAAAGGTCCAGCACAAGATTCCGGCTTTCCATTAGTACGCTCACACGACCTCAGTAGTTCAATTCATAGTTATGCGTTTGAGTCTTGTTGGACACCTAGTCCATCTTAACTATGAGTTGTTGTCTTATCGGTATGGTAGGTATAGTAGTTGGATTCCTATTTCTTTTATTTAGCCTAATTGTAGTTAACTGGGTTCTTTAACAGTAAAGAAAGGATCCATTGGGCAGTGTTATAGCCTTAAAGGTTCTAGGTGGCAATACTCTTATTTAAGATAAGGTACGATTCTTAGACTCCTTTCCAGAATTCCGACTTTATAGATTCATTATTATAGTAGTCATTTATAGTCATAGTTGTAGCTGCTTTACCCTCGTTGAGTTCTTGGTTACATTGGTTACAGCCTAGTTCACTTCCCCCCCCCCCTTATTAAGAGTTTGCTTCTTATTAGCACTAGTTCAATGGCTTATTCCCTCGTTTCAATCTTACCGGTGGGTTAGTAAATCCTTATCAGTAGCGGTACCAGTTTTGAAGTCAAGATCGCGGGGGATCCGTGTTGAAATTGAAAGAGTGAAAGGCGGGAGAGTGAGATTTCATTCAATAGGGATAAACTAAGGAGTTGGGCTTGGGAGCTGGATTTCTTTCTTTTACTTATCGATTGATTTCTGACTTAGTAATTGTATTCCCAAGTTGGTAAGGTAAGCCCTGTTGGCATTGATTTCACTCCGTATATCGAATATTTGTATAAGCATCCTAACTGTTGAGTTCGACTCCTTTTATTCCTGTTACAAGTAGCTTGGTTCTATGTCTTGTCTATAGGTCTATGTCCCTTACTTGAAAGTTGCATTCTATTTTTCATTGCTAGGGTCTTGTCAATAGGGGTAGTTCTTAAGTGTATATTTCCATCTAAAGTACTGTTAGCAGCGATTCAATTCAGATCGGAGACTCCCCGGCTTCTACTACTAAGCTAGCCCGGCTTCTACTACTTGGATTCCTATGTTCGAGTTTAGTTATTAGCGTGTGGGGACCGCATTCTTTTACTTGTTCCTGCAATACCTTTATATGTTTTAGGTCCTCCTTTCGTGTCTTAAAGCCCTATGTGCGATGTTCCACAGAATTCAATTCATCAATATCAGAGCTATACCCAGTAGTCGTAGTAGTAGCCCCAAGCCTTGTTACCTATATAAACCAAGTCTAACTTCACCTATGGAATTCTGAAACTCCTAAATTGGAATCCGACTCTAAAGCTATCACTCCTGGCCTAATTCCTGTAGTTAACCCCTGCTACAGCCGCCTTAAACGCCTACGGGTTCGAGTTTGGGTCGTACTTTACTGTCATTCATTCTTGTTTATGAGTTGAAGTCTCAATCGTCTCCCCGGCACTATTACCCATCATCCAAGTTACCATTCCTTGACTACTTTCTTCGCTAACCTATTCTTTGACTACCACTGCTTGATTCGCTACAACTATTCTATTCTTTGACTACTTAGTTTCATTCTCGTATTTACTACTCATATCCTTAGCCCAATAGAAAGGTCTCCTTACTTGTGCAATTAAATATATCGAAAGTCAATCTTGGATTATGACTTTATTGGTTATAAGCGTAGGGGGCACTAGTTCATTCTTGTATATTAGATATACTATATTGATTGACGGAGAATTCTGTATTTCCACTTTGATTCTTGTACATTGGTACCTGAGTTGGAGACCACAGAGTTAGATACCACAGAGTTAGATACCACAGAGTTAGATTAGAACACTAGCACGCCGGTTGGTTGTCAATAAATCAAAAGAGAAGGGGGTTGGGCAAGAAAGATAACTAGGGTAGGGTTGGTGACTGCTTTCTAGTAGTTCCTTCCTCTTCTTGCTTATTTAGTAGTGTTTAGTAGTGACTTGGCAAAGAATGAAAAGCTAAGTTAAGAGACTTCAACTTCAATTCAAGGAACGGTAGGCTAAAGTGTTGACGTAGGCATTTCTTAATAATAAGTATAGTAATTGTGGTGGAGATACAGAATGCAAGCACGAAGCGCCCGGGACTTATATAACGGAATGACATCTCTATAGTGAAATACTGATTGAGTCCCCCTGGGCTAAGTCTCTGTGTGAGCTTATCCAGACTTGGTCTACCCAGTTCCATTCCGTCCTAGTACAAGCAAAGGTCCAGCAGAGTTACATTAAGTTAAAACTATTAGTAATGGCAAGTCAGCGTAATGAAAGTCAGTCCTTCTCTAGGGTAGAAGTATATTAATCAGGAAATAGAACCAAACTCATAAGTAGAAGAACCGAACCCGGAAAATAAGAATATGACATTAGGGTTAAGATCTAGCGCATCTAGGTATTCAACTTCAGCCTTGTTAGCGCTTGTTCAATTCTGATTGAAGGTCCAGTAATACTGATAAGTTCAAAAGCTTCCAGGTAAGGATACCTTTATAGGGTTGCGTGGGAACCAGTGAAGGACGGAGCTCGAAAGTAATAATCAAGCACATAAGTCACAGGGCGAAACTCAATAGTAGGGTAATTTCACTCAATAGTATCCATTAGTCTTCCTTTCCTTTCTATTGCTTTACTCGCTTTGAAACTCAAAACTGTTGATAAACAGACTCGAACTACTAATACAAAGGATGGAACCAATGCCAACAGGGTAACTGGGAAATCCACTATGAACTATAGAACTAAGCTAGCAAAAGAAAGATTGAAATCAAGACTAATCATAATGAACTATCAGACCAAGTCTACTCCCTTAGCTTACCTCTTCCCCCACTACTAACTAAAGGGCTGTTATCCCTTGCTTGTATTACGTATTTCACCTGTTAGCCTGCCCTGCCTCTAGGCTTATACTTATGTAACATTAATTCCATTATGTATTTACCGGTTCGTGGTTCGAGTTCCCATGCTCTTCTGTGACTACTAGATAGAGTTCTGTTACTTATGAGTGGAATTACCCGGTGTGCTAGATCATACCCGTATTATGACTAGTGGGTGTGTTGGATCATATCCGTATTATGACTTATCAGCTATAGGCTTTAACCCAATAGTTCTAAAACAATGTGTCTTCGAGTGCCGAGTAGAGTAGGCAAGTTGGAATAAAAGACATAGGTTATAACTTAGGGTAGTAAGTTGGAATAAAAGACATTGGTCGGAACTCAACTGACCCGCCCACTAGGTTAGAATCAAAGAAAACTATTTAAGAATCGAGCTTTGTAGTAAGAGCCTTATCTCTTGCCCACCTGCTTCTGTACCTGTTCCTTACTTTACTATGCCCCAGTGACATTCTGATTAAGTATTAGTGAAAGCTGAAACTCGTTTAGCTGCATTCCGGATTCAAACAAAAAACTCCTGTATCAAATTCTCCTCTGAAATCATATGTTCACCTGTTAGCCTGCCCCTCTATACTTGCAAACTTACAACTATAGGAGTGATTGACTTGGTGGAACTACAATATCATAGTTGCGATGAAGAACAAAATAACTGCAAACATGACTAGTGCCACAAACAGGCTTATTACCCTTACTTATATTCTTTATCTACTTACGAACTTGATTCTTTCTGTGTTTACGATTCCCTATTCTATTAGCTTATATTCATGATTATGATATCAAACTTATACTAGTAGCTCCGAACAGGCATTCCCTGCCCTATTCCCTGTAGTAGTTCATAAAACCTATACCTTTCACCCTGCATTCTTCTTTTAAGGGCATTGATGAATTGATTTCTACTCCTGTTTGTTAGTACATCCATCCTGTTTGTTACTAATAAGTGACTTTCAGCACCTTGCTTTAAACCACCAAGCACTACTATGAGAACGAACCCAGTGCCTATCATAATTAACTGGAGTAGTCACCCAGCCTACATTCTTGAGCACCGGATCTCTCTTTCCCATATCTCTTAGCCTCGCGCTACTGACCTCACATCTGACTATCTCCGCTTGAACTCTTAGAGAAAATCTGCATCTGTTGACTCAACCTAAAACTCCCTGCTCTAAGTTTGTATTGCCTCTATAAGGATTTAGGCTCCTTGCTTCCATTCCCGGACCTGCTTCTTTGCTTCTTAGATGAGTGCTAACGGTGAGTGCTAACATGACTTTATCTTAGCTCAAAGCAAAAGGGAGTCTGTCATTACTTGATCTCAGGCTGACTTTACCGTATTATAGGTTGCCTTAGCCCTCTAAGTTATAAGTCTGACTATATCTTCTCTCGTCCTGGCGCTTCCTTACCTTCAAACTGGCGCTTAATGCTTTTCATGCTTGACCTTACAATATAGAATTGCATTCTTAGGTATGATCCAGCACATACGGGAGAACCGAACTACTCTACGGATAACAATAAAGGAAAGGAAAGGGATCACTAACAATAAGATTGGAACTGGTATTTCCAAGCCTTATTGCCTCTTCTCAAAGCTCGACTCCAACTCTCACTACTCGGGCACTTATTCCTTATCTATGCTTGAAACCTATCTTTCCTCTTTTTAGGGCTTTTACTCTCATTTATTTAAGGCTAACTGACCTGTGGGAGTTCCATTATTATATCTACCATTTCCATTCTTATATCCACTACTAGATGTCTTATAGCACCCAGAACGGCATCCTGTATTCCTAGTTGCCGAACACAGGACACAGAATACAGGATATGGTTAGTAGAGCGTAGAACCGACCTCTGAGTATAAGCCTTCCACTCCCAAACACAGGACTCGGTCAAAGGGTTATTTATTATTACATTGTAGCCAGCAGCAAAGCAAGTGGAATTCTTTGTTTACTTGGTGAAGTTCGGGTTCGAGTTAAGCCCGCTGCCCAAAGAGATTCATTCCCATGTACTCTTTCTAACCAATAAGAGGTAGAATACCAGATAAGTACTCTTTCCAACCAATAAGAAGTAGAATTACCAGATAAGTAGATAGTTCTGAATTCCACTCTTTCACTTAGGACAGCTGATCTCCGCCTTTATCCTGTTCCGAGAGACTTTCCTTTGCTTCCCTTTCTTTTGAATATGTCTCGAGCGTATAGAAGAATGTGACCTATGAGCTTCCCTTTCTTTTGAATCTCTGTTAATTGACAGATAAGAATTGACCTATCTAGAAACTTATATTCATTGGTATTGTTATCGGAGAGGAAGAAAGAGCCAGCAAGCACTGTTCCTGCCGCGCAACTGCTACAAAGCGGGGAAACTACTAGAACTCGACCAGTACAACTATCTTCTTACCCAACCCCAAGAGTCAGAGCACCCCCAAGAGATTCCTACTACCAGAGATTCCTACTACCCGGGCCGCTAATGTTCGCTGTTATTGCTCCTATACCAGTCCTCTTCTCTGGCTCTTTGAACTGTAGTAGCTTGGCGAGCTTTAAACTGATCTTGAAACTACTTCTTCTGTTGGGCCAGGCAATACTGAATTGAATGCTTCTTTCCCAGAACTAGACTTGATAGCACTATAGACAAGGTTGGCCATAAGGAGGGCAGGGCCATTCTTAGTTGACAGTAAATGCACTATATCGTACCTTATACTTGCATTAACTATAATGATTCTGACTTTCTTTTTCTCTATTACCTTTTTGATTCTTAGTAGACCACACCACTTTCCATTCTTATATGTGCTAGATAAGACCTTAGTTCAATTCGAGTTCAACTCACACTTTATAGACAGAGAACTAGGTGAGTTACCCATCTCTATTATACCTCTGGCTAATGATTCTATAACCGCTACATGGGCAATTCTACACTATCTGTAAGCGCTTCCAAGCCAGATGCAAGAATTCCACTTTATTTCCTTCCTGCCACAAGTAGACTACTTTAGAACTGGAACAGGAACAAGCAACGAATAATAAGCTAAGTGAGGAGCTCCACTCAGTGAAGAGTCTTTCTTTCTATATATGAGTTAGAAACTCGTTAACACCAAGTCCTTTGTTTGTGTAGCGCTAAAGGAGCGGTTCAACGCCTGTGTTGATGGGCTTTCACTTGGCTGTTGGGGTACAAAGCCACAATTGATGTGATAAGGTGACTGTCATAATCTACTTTGAAAGGTAGAAAGAAGTGTATAAGCTCATATTTGATGAGAGATGGAACTTACTAGCCCCGATACTTGATGGTTCGGTCTGTTACTACTTGGTTAGATATTTTGGACTACTCTGCTTCCAAGGTAAGGAAAAAGAAAAGGATGGTTTTTCACTACTGAGTTGCCCTAGGCTAAAGCCCACCGATTGCCCGATGCTATAGTTAAGGTATTAATTCTCTTTCTTACCTTGAAACAAGCTAAGCTGCTGGCAACCTCTCCTCTGTCAACTCATACAACAAAGACAGATTCCACACCTCGAACAGGCACTGCTCATTCTAGATACCCATACTTCGCACCCAGACTTGAGAACTGTTCCTTTCCAGAGAGAGTTCACCTTTTGCTACACCTTTTGTTACACCTCGTATACAAATTAGTAACACCTATGGCCTTCATTGACTCTAACAAGTATAAGTAGGTAAGATTGACTCCCCGACGAGTAAGGCTCTAGATCAGTAGCTTAAAGAATCGAAGTTTCATCAATCGTTGTTTGATTCCCATAGTAGTTAGTGACTTTATTATAGGGTAGTTTGCTTATTGTTAGCGCTAGTCCAATTACTTATTATTATTATCACTCATGCAGTAAACCAATACACCAATGGGTAGCCCATGAGTAGGTACACGGAAGAAGGAGTAGTTAAACCAATGAGCAACCAATACATCGGCACAAACAGCCTAATATACATCAAAAGTATAGCTCCTAACAAGACAACTTACTAATGGGTTTCCCTCTTTCTTGTTAAAACACCTCCCTTTCCGGGCTCACTCAGGGAATTCTGAAAATACACATCAAACTTCATTCTTATATAGTTCCCACACCGACCGTTCTTTCTTTTTGTATATTTGAATTCTGTAAATGCACCGGAGCATACCAGACTCCCCGGACCATACCATACTATATAGGCTATTCATGACATAACCGATTCTATATACTAACCAGTGGAAGCCTCGCACTTGGGCATAAAAGAATGTAAGGAAGTCGCGGCATAACGAGAGGAGAGAGACAGACTTCAGTAAAGGATAGCGAGAATGAGATCGAGTAAAGGCAGTGTAGTATGTGCCCTCGGTGTTCGGTCTGATAGTATAGATTTGCACTTAGAAGTCAGATATTAAAACAAGGAAAGGTAGGCCTACTGAAAGGAAAGACATGCCCGAGCGAGAGCGGCCCTGCCTGTCCAAAGATTTCAACCCGCTGGGGGGAAAGTAATAATTCAAGTCGAAAACGAACTAGAGTGATTAGTTGACTTCCGGTAGATGAGCCATAGGTCAGGAGTGGAGCTAGTGGGACTCAGGCTTAAAGCAAAGGTACTAAGGCTGATGTGCTAGGTATTACTAGTATGGGATGGCTACTAAGGTCTAAGGTCTCTAACCATTGCCTCTCAGACTGAAGCTAAGGGGTATCGTCGGGCTGATGCTCGGGCCAAGCAACGACTAGTTTAATCCCGAGTCGAATACTATACAGAAGGTTAAGATCATCTCTTTTCCTTTTCATGCCTACCAGAGCAGGAGTTCAATTGATTTCTTGATTTCTTTCTTTAGAATATATTTATTGATTTCTTGATTTCTGTCTTTCCTTAGTCTTGTTAAGAGCGATAGGTAACTAACCCAGCTTCTTTATCGTAGATCCACCCAGAACTACTACACCTTATACTAGATGCGGGGGGAAACATAGCGAAACTGCCGCTAGTAATGATAAGTGACTTACCGGTGCGGTGTAATATGAACTCGAACTGCACTGTGCACTTATTCTGTTTTATGGGAAATGCCCTAGGAAGAGAGAAAACCCGCTTTCAATTGCTTTTTTGCCTATCAAATGGGGTATTCGTTATCGGAATAGCGTGTACTCTAAATTATTAGTAAGGGTCCTGCTTCTAAGATACTAATCATAAGGGAAGGGTCTTCCACTCCGGATATCCCTAGTAATGAACTCCTTTTTCTTGCCCACCTCCCCTCTGTAAACAAATATTGATGAAACTTTACCTTGACCTAGAACTATCACTAGCATTGGGAAATTCCCTACTGAATGAAGTACCTACTTTTGATGAGCATTTGGCGTTTTACCGATCAAAAAGGCAGTGAGGTGGTTTTAGCTAATAGATCGATCCACTTCTATGATGTTTTTTCTATGCAATTCAAAACTTCAATACCAGGAGATAGTTCAATACCAGGTTAATGCCTTTGTAGTAGTGTATTGTCCCTTGAGTGAAAGGCTTAACCGAGTAGTTGTTCTAGGCTAAAGTAAGGCAGGGTACCGAGTAGTTGTTCTAGGCTTTCGACCCTTGCATGCAGGGCTTGTTGAATGACTTGTTTACTGACTTTGCGGGTAGGTTTACTTACTTAGTTTACAGAGGAGAGAGATTGGCTAGTAGCCAGGTAAGAGGAGAGGCTGGTTCGGTGCTTCACTTCAAGTAGATAGGTCGGGTTTCTAGAAGTCGAGAGGTCGGGTCGGGCACTTATTATAGGTAGGATCCGGCAAGAGAACCAGTTAAGGTGGTAGGCCTTGGTCAGTAGTAGTTGCTTGGCCTTTTGTAGAAGTTGCTTGGCCCTTCCCGCTACTTAGTAAGGCTTCCCCGATGATCTAGTAATGGCTCTACCTCGACTTCCACTTATGCTCTTTCTTTTCACTCTTGCAACTATTCCCTAGAGAGTAAGCCCCTACTCAGTAAGGCTTCCCCGAAGAGAGACTATACCAATGATACTTTAAGGTAGGTTAAGTAAGTCCTCCTCCAAGTCCAGTGAGAAAGCAAGGATAGGTTAGTTTCCCTTATATTAAGTCGAAAGAAGCTCCGTGAAATAATTCAACAAGTAAGTAGGAAAGTCACTAACTTACTAGAGGAGCCTATACTAATGGCTATCAGCCAAGCAACTACCTTATGTTTCCGACTCCCTAGTGATGAACTCCCTTCCCGAATGAGATACTAGGCCTTCGCTAGCTCCTGCTGATTGAGTTTCTTTCCTTAACTGACTATAAGGGCCTCTGTTATTGATTACTTGACTAACTTCCTCTCCTACTAGCTTCCTTTCCTCGCGTTACAATTCGGAAGTAGATGCTTTCCCCTGGTAGTAGTAGTCCAGCCCTTCCGTTAATGGGTCAAGGAGAAAGTCCCGTTCTGGTTCTAGGATCATCAGCAAGCGGTGGTGTTGTCGACTCAATCAATTGCCTGCTCTTGTGTTACTCGTGTTTTCCTATATCTATATATAGAGATTCTAAGTTCTCCGCTGTTTTCCCCTACTGTTTGTGTAGTGTGTTAGTAGACGGGAAAGACAAACACATCTTTTGTAATAACTTCGTAATAACTGTTACCTGCTGCCGCGGAACATTAGTAGTTCCTTGGCCTTTTCGGCTTTGTTTCTCAATTCCTAAGGTGTTAAGTATACTCTCAAACTCTATTCTTTAGAAAGAACCTACTCGCTTGCCCACTAGCGAACCCCACCTCTAGTGTTAACGCCTACCTTGACTCTGGCTCATCTAACTCAATCAACTACTACAAAGGCAAAGAAAGGAATTAACTACATAATAAAGAGAGGAGACAAGCGTATACTACAGTACTGGCACCCGACCTCTCTAGCCTGAACTCCCCTTCCCCTACCCGACACAAGAACAGAAATCTACTTTACTGACTTTCTCTATCATCTCTAACAACACCCAAGATCAGAAGCAGCTTTCTCATCTCTAATCTAACACCCAGCAAGCCTACCCGACCTCTCAACAGGACCAGATCACTACTTGTCAACTTCAGTGACTTGGCCAGCTACTCCTATGGTCACAACTAATACAGATGAAAATGGACTACTACTTGAAACAAGCCCAGCATGAGACCCCGCTCCTCTGTCAACTATTCACTTCATGAGGTATACCTCTTATCCTACATCCCGCAACTCTGATATCCTATGCCTCTTACTTACCTATGGCTGCGATACCAACTTCATATAAGGGCCACTAATACAACAAATACATAATTTCACTCGAAGCTAGAAGAAACGGAATCTGGGGAGTTCTAGGAATATTGGTAATAACCTGTTCCTACTGTTTCTAATTCTGATATAGGTTTCTCATTCTTATATGCTGAGAATATTTGTAATAACCATACTTGACTACTTTCGAGAAAGAGCAAACAAGCAGAGCAGACATACAAGCTACCAACTATCCACTACTAGGCAAAACGGCACCCATAATGGGCACCCACGTCCAATAGGCGAAACTCTTTACTTACAGATCGAAACAAGCAAGCCCATAAGTGACAGGGGATTCCACTTTTACTTGCCCTGGACTTTAGCCAACACCAACTGATTCTACAAGAAACTACTACCATCTACTAATAAGATAATAAGAATAAGGCCCTTATTGTAATTGAAGCTAGTCCAGAGTCGAGGTAGGCAAGGAAAGAAGCTATCTAGTCTTCAGACCGGTAGTCCTGCTCGAGTTCTTATTTAATACCTTGTTTCATCCCCAGTTGCATCTGTATGAGTAGTCTGAGGTGGATGAGCAATAACAGTAGTAGTTGACAGAGCCGAGCAGAGCAATAGGGTAAAGATGATAGGAAGAAATGCACTAGAACAGCTGTTACACACCTCTTATGGGAATTCACATTCAAAACACCGAACACAGAGCGGCAGGAGCCCCGGGGTAGCCAGAAGTCTTATCTAAGAGATGAGATGAGCCTGAGTCGAGGTCTGCAAGGTCAGCTGCTGTCGGGTCAGGTGCTCAAACATGAGATTAGAGGTCAGTTCGGGCGCTTGTGTTTCATGAGAAGGGAAAGGCCTCTACTCTATTCCATCAACTGCTTATGATCTAGCTGCATCTCTTCTCTTTACTACCTTATCTGTATTCCTCAGTGGAAGATACCTCGCTTCCTCGCCAGTACTTGACCCGACCCTAACTCTTATAAGTGTGAACAACTTACAATAAGGGCCCACCTCTCCGATGTCTACAAATACATATGAAACTGGAGCACTACTTGAAGGGGCAAGAACTAGACTTTCATAGCTTACAAAGCCGACCTATCCTCTGGAATTGCTATCCAAAATACCGGCCGCCAAGGCACTGCTAATGTGCCGCGGCAGTGGGCTAATGTTACGCGGCAGGAGTTCCCCTTGGTCGCTATCAGGCAAGTAGACAAGACAGAGTTCAAAGAGACAGTTCAGGGGCAGGGACTGAATATCCACCCGTCCTTTAAGAATTCATATTAATATAGCATAGGTACCGCTCCTATAAGAATTAGTAATGAGTTTCAGATCCTTTATTTCGTTGTCTCCGACTTAACGAGCACAAGAACTCCCCTTTCGCATTCAGTACTTCCGGCTTCTGCTCTTTCCACTCTAACGTTACTAGAGGTCGGGGCAGAGTTGGAGGCTAAGTTGACGTTTCAAAATGATTTGTTGTCAGTTGCCAGAAGAGAGTGAGAAGAACAAGAATCGAGGTAGACGTTAACACTGGAGGTCGGGTCGTCAAGAAGAGAATAAAGTATCGGCTTTGATGCGAGGGTAGTTGACTTACTTGTTAGGGTCGGGGAAATTAGTAAGTATGTATGGAAAGGGCCAAGCAACATAGTTAGTTGCGCGGCAGGGCTGCTCTTCCTTATAGTAAGTCGGTTGTCGGTTAAGAAAGGGTTGTTTTCGTTTAAGTAGGTGATTGTGTTGATGCTGTAGTAGCCCCTTGTGATAGAGTTCCAAAAGCCCTAGTATAGTTCTGTTCGCCTAGTTCTAGTGTTGTCTTCGAGAGAAGTTATTGTTTCACTGACATTAGATAGAATACCTTGTTTCTCTTCCTGTTCAGGGGTGTTATCGACCCGAACTAAACGACTTTGAGCTACAGCACCGACACAAGAAGTTGACTTTGGCCCAACTGCCAATAACAGAACTCAACGACAAGGAGAAGGAGCTCCCGCAGGCCTAAACAGGAATTGTCATAATTCATTAGAACATATTTATTATCATTAGAACATATTTATGATTTTCTTTGCCTTTGTATACGTAGCTTGGCGGATAAGGATCTAGCTTTGAAGCCCTAAGTGGTAGAGTGGCAGATATATAAGTGGTACAGGACAAAACTTGGACTATATACTAAGTGTAGCTCCCGTTTTTAGCTCGCTACCGCTACACATTAGCAGTTCCTTGGTGGACTTGAAGTTAAGTTCAGAAATCAGAATTAGTTGACAGAGCCAGAGGGTAAAGATGATAGGAAGAAATGCACTAGTTTTAGCTCCCTACCGCGCAACATTAGTAGTTGCTTGGTCACTTATGGGGTTTGATGGGAAATGACATTCAAAACATCTTGGCGATGCGAAATCATTCCTTTTAAGCCTATAAAACAGGGCGTAGTTGCAGCTACGTTGCTTGCCCCTACTTCAAAGCTGTCTGTTTGTCTCTTTGCCTTTGTAGTAGTTGCCCCCGGGTGTTAGCGATGAAGCAGTTGACAGGGAAGAGTTTAGGAGAGGAGCGATTAGATGAGAGCAATAGAAGAGGTTGAGTTGCCAGCTACCCATAGGTATAGAAAAGAGCTTGAGTTCACAGAGATGAGAGCCGGAGTTATAGGAGAAGAACAGAGGTAAAGTTTACAGCAAGTATAGTTGAGGGTTAAAGTCCAGTAGTTGTAGCTTGGCGGTTATAACAGTTCCTGTGTTCGGGTGCTTCAAGCCTCATTTTCTCAATTAAGAGAAGAGCGCAGAGGATCTTCTTGCCAAAAACTTGACTTGTTGCGAGCAGCTCACTGACTTTGTCTCCGGGTAGGGCTGGTGGAATGACTTGCTTGTTAGGCTCGGGGAGTTCCAGAGAGTACCATCTTTTAGGGTAGGGTAGGTAGGAAATACTTGTTAGGTAGGAAATACTTGTGCCGGGTGGTGACCTCAACTACTCATTCTATTACTGGGGTCGGGCTAGGGTATTGTAATCCAAGAAATGATCAAATTCAGCCAAGACACTGCTAATGACCAAGCCGATCTAGGCGCGGTAGCGAGCTATAGGAACGGCAGGGCCGCTGTTCAGGTCTAGAAAACTACTCATCTTTTTTCGATACAAACTCAGTATACATTAGGAAGGAAAAAATAGATGATAATTTGCACTTTCCTCATATAGGAAACCGGAAGGGACAGCCGCTACACATTAGTAGTTACTTGGCCCCTGCTAGATGGCTCCGAGAGACAGATCAATTTATGAAACCCCGGTAGTCCAGGTGAGAGTAGAAAGGGAGAGTTTAAGACCGGTAGTTCAGGTTAGGGTGGTGGACTGACTTGTTTACTTCAGTGACTAGGCTCGGGTGCTCATGCTCAAACTAAATAAGTAGGGTCGGGGTTCGTTCCTATTGCCTAGGAAGGGATCGGGGTAGGTCAGATGCTCTGTATTGGTACTCAGACTGATACCCGGTCTAAAGAAAAGAAATGCGCGTAATACTTGTTCCTGTTAACGAGAGGGCTGATCTGATCTATCTTGCTTTAGTTGCTAGGCGTGTAGGGGCGGAGAATCTAAAAGAGGGCGAGTAACGTCTCGATGTCGACTTTCTTTCTTTATAATCAAATAAGAAAAATAGGATTCCACACGGAGCTTTCTGGTTCCCTTGCCTAGCCAGGGGAGTCTCCTTGAGTGCTCGTTTCCAGAGTCAACCTGTGTGCGTCTGTTCTGGCAAAGGGGAAGAAGTGGAGTGGTCTAGTCCAAGGTGGGAAAGTCATAGACAAACTCAGAAGTAGGAAAGCTAGGTAAGGAAGAAGGAGTGAAGTCCGCTGCCCCTGTTCGAGTGGAATCAGTGAGTGTCTTGGCGGTTCATTTAGAATCTCTATATATAGGACGACTGCTAAAGAGAATCGATACCACCAGCATCAGTCCGAGGAGCACCGGTTGAAGACAGATACCCTAGCTACCCAGCAGCAGTGGTGGAATTCTATCCCTCCGAACAAGCCCCACGACTAGCTCACCAATGACTAAGCTACATTCTCAACATACACCCCCGCTTTCTAGCCTTACCTTCCATAGCTCCCGAACACAGGACTTGCTTATAAAGAGTTATACCATATTGATTCTCCTTTCTGCCCCGACCCGAACTCTTACCTAAGTAAACTATCCCTCTGATCTTGCTATTGAAACAGTTTCCTCTCCCAATAAAACAGATTCTTTGGGGTAACAGCCTTCAACCAGTAAATCCCAGACACCAACCCATGCTTCCGAGCCTGATGCCGGGTAGCCAGAGGAGAGCCTGTAGTTGGCGAGTTGAGAGCCGAGTTCAGGTATTCAATAGTTACTACTGCTCCTGTTCTTGTTAGATTGGAATTCTGTATTAGTAGTGGTATGGTCCAGTGGGGTTCAATGAATTGTTAATTGATTCCTAACATCTTGATGGTCGAAGAAGGGACTTGTACAGGGCAGCTATCTATCATAGAAAACACGCAGGAATGCAATATCTCTCTTAACCAGGACTGGACCTGGGCCTACGACGCTCTCTTACTATATTGCTCGTGTAAGGGAAGGGTCTCGTATCTAGTTTCCTTCTGGTCGACTTGACATAATTCTATCAGTGGTGTGCCAAGAGAAAGAAGATGAGTTCAATATTTCTGGATTCTCAAAAGAGAAAATAGGAAAAGCACTAGGTGTAGAATGAGAGCAAGGGTATGCAGGCTTTTCTTTATTGTAGGGTAACTCATATGGTCATTGAAGTAATAGATATAAGAATAATCTAAAGTCAGGACCAGGCTCACTTCTTAACTAAGTAATGTTATGTTAGTAGCAGGCCTAGTCCAGTGTATAGTAATGCAGAACTAAAGTAATCAATTGAAGAATAAGATAAAGGAAAGGAGGGCTAAGCTACCCATAACGAGAAGTTGAAAAGCAAGGTTCGAAGTAATTAGTTGAAGAATACAGGTAAGTCCGGACAGGCTAATAACAAGGATAGTTAGAATCATAGGTAGTAGAGCAAACCTGATAGGTCGGATAGGTAGGAAGGGCAGGCAGCTTTATAGTAAGTAGCAGCAGTCTGTTTTTTGAGTAGTGATGTTGATTCTTTCTCCTTGGGCTTGATTCTTTTATTAGTTAGTTTCATTCCCACTTCTTTGAACTTGGAGTTGAGCTCTGTGTTGTGTTGTCCCCTCCGCTTGCCCATTCTTCTACTACTGGGTTTTAGTTCCTTATTTGCTACTTGAGAGCGTGGCAAGACGAAGCGCTGTCTTCATTCTTCTACTAATTGAGTTGGCTTCTGATCACCTAGTCTGATAGGTAATTCTGCTACTAATGAGTTAAGGCCACTAAGCAACAACTACAAATAATACGGAAACAGGAACATAGGCGTGTCAGGAACAACAAAAACAACTGCAATACAGAACAACACATAGTCAATTTCTTATGAGTTATTATCTCTGATGTCTTCGTGAACGAGGGGAGTCTTACTAAATCATGGGACTGCGAGGTTTCAATACAAGAATAGAAGAGGTTGAACTAAAGCAAGGGCCAAGCAACGCCTAAGTAGCTTGTCCCCTACTAAATGAATGATTGATCTTTTGGAAAGGATAACAGATGAAACGGAGAATGTGAGTTTAGGTAGAGCAGTAATCACTCGCTTGCATCATATGATCAGAGTAGCAGTAAGTCTATACAAAGCTTGGCTCATAGCAGTTTTCCAAGAAGAAAGGACTCGGTAATGGCAACCAACTAATATATTCTAAGAGACAGTTTCGTTTATTTTCCATTGTGGACTCGGTAATAACAAGTTCTAACTTCTTTATTGTTTGCTTTGCCTTCGGGTTCTCTATCTCCCGAAAACAGAACCATTTGCTGCATACTTCCCTGATCCTGCTCTTCCAACTGTTTCTTCTACTAGTCCTAGAGCTAGAACAGGTTGTTCTTCTGCCTAAGCTTGTTATCGAGCAATGAGTATAGATTTGTGTAAATGGAAAGGCTCTTAGCACCTCACCTGTTCTTTTCACTTCCACTCCATTTTCTACTGGACCTCGAACGGATTCTTCGGGAGCTTGCTTGTTTATTCAATCTAATTTGATAGAAGCAAAGTTACTAAACACTGATGATTACTTTAAGTAAGGGTAAGGCGGTAAATCAAGTTGTTAACTAAAGTCAAAAGGAAGAAAGAGGAGCTTTAAGAAAAGAATGGAATTTCAGTAACCCCACACAGCTTGAAGGTAGAGCTTGTATATAAGGGCAAGGCAAGGGTCTATTTGATTAAGAATAAATGAACTAGAAGAGCGCTTAATGGGGAATATTTCCTCTACCTTTTACTACTTGCTTCCTTTTCTCATTGCTTAACTCAGTTGTTATATTAAATACCGGGCCAAGTCACTACGTAAAAGACAAAGAGAGAAAGAAACAAATCAGGTATACCGAAAACAGTTAATAGTTGCCAGAGGAGAGGTGGCAGCATACATACTCTGGAAGTAAAGGTTAAGCCAAGCATACATACTCTGGAAGTAAAGTAGAAAGGAAAAAGTATACCAGACCAGATCAAATGCGGAAGCTGGACCATCAGAAAGAGCTGAATCAAATATAGAGTAAGCAACAATATATAGAGTCAGCAACAAGTGGTTCTCGGTGATGTTGGCGAGACTCGAGAGACAGACATAATCTCTTGGGGGTGCTCTTACTCTTGGGGCCGGGGTTTGGTTCCTGCACTGATCTGGTTTACTGACTTTGTGGTTCCTGCACTGATCTGGTTCTTAAGTCTGGTGAGTCGAGGTAGTCAAGCTAGTCCAGAGGATAGGTAGGGCGCTAAGCTATTAAGATTGGATTAAGTATCTGTTGCCAGAGTTAGAGGATAAGACGGAGCCGAGCCTGTAGTTGTAGAGTAGTTAAGAGCTTCTTTGGAGCAAGAGAAGAGGATAGGTAGGTTCAAGAGTCGAGGTAGTCAAGCTAGTCCAGAGTACAGAGCCATAGTTTAGTTCGGGTCGGGTCAGAAAGGACTGGAAGCATGGGTTAAGGTCAGAGCCAAGACACCAATATTGGAATCAAATGAATCAATTTCTAAAATCACAAAAAAAGTAGAGCCAAGTAACTACTAACGTTACGCGGCAGCAAATAAATAGTTATGTATAAGTTATTACAATAGATGTTTCTGGCATTTTTCTATATCTTTTCTATACTTGTTAGGAAGGGAAAAACAGTTGATAATTCTATCCGTTATTATTAAGGATTCCAGATCAAACAAGGGATTCCACTCAGCGGTAGGAAAGGAAGAATCAAGCTATTAACTACCAGGTAATGGCAGGCTCTACTACTACCCCAACCAGACTTAAACAAGTGCTAGGCAGAATGAAACCCGGGAGTCCAAGAATAAGAGCCAGGGGGCAGCTAGTCAGTAGAAGTCTTAAAGCAGCTACATTCCCCAACTTACAATAAGGGCCTCTACATATCTTGTTTGTTATTACCAAGGCCTGTGCCACTTATATATCTGCGAGTTCCCTTGACTCAGTACCGACACTGTAGCGGAAATCACTTTCTATTGATTCTATCTTTCTACTTTCTATTGATTCTATCTTTCTAAAGAATAACTGCTGCATCTTGGGATGAACTAACTAGTGTTCACTTATGGAATAGAATGACAGTGGTTCTTTTCGGCTACGTTGCTAAGGTTTGCTTGGTTGCTCCTTACTTTTAGAAGGGAGTTTCCCGGGTTGCTAAGGAACGTATAAATACCTAGCCCTCTACTAACTACTGCATCAAAGCCTATACTTTCTTATTACCTTAACTGGCTCCGGCTACTATTCTTTATTTCCACTCCATAGCTTCAGTAGTGTTTCTCATATTACCATTATTCAGCAATAGGTTTCTGTCTACTAATTTCACTCATACCTTTTAGCAAGCGCAAGACTTAGAGCTGGCAACCTTTATTACCTGGCCCACCCATACCCGAGTAACTGAATTGAACTAGTAAGTCAACCAATGCAACAAGTAAGTTCAAAAACCGGGAAGCCTTTCTGAATCCGGATTGACTTCGGTACAGCTCTATACTCCCCAACGGAATCTAAGGGCCACTAATACAGTTATTGCTCTGGACTATTCTCCTCTGGCTCACGAGCACAGGACTTGGTTATAGCTAGTAATATCTATTATTGCTGCTGCCGCCGAACTAAGGACTTGTTTATAACTGTTTATAACTCGCACAACGTCTTACTCAGCATTCGCAACTATCGTTGCTCATCCCGTTGCTTGGCCTCTACTACTTGCTCCAAAGAGAGTGCATCCACTAGTTTCACTCATCTCTAATATAGATTCACTCAGGACTTGCTTTTGAACTCAGTTAGTGCTTCTGCAACTTACTATAAGGGACTTAATATAAGGGCTCTTATCCTCTACCGTAGTCCACTAATACTACAAATACATATGAAACAGGACGACTTTCATTCTGAGTCTACCCGGTTTGATTCTCGATAGTAGTTGTCTTAGCCTGTAACTACAGAGTTGGAGTCTGATTGGCACTTGTTTCAGTCTGATCTTAGGGAGCTCCATTCTCCTTCTGACCTTGCCTCCGCTCTCATAACTTCATTCTGATTGGCTGCCGACCTAATGCCTCTGTACTTTTGACTACTCTACTGGTTAAACAGGACTAGATGAAGAATAGCGGTAACTATATTAATTCTTTTACTACAGGGCTCCATTCTTACATTGGGGAATCGGTAGGCTTACTAACTAGTAGTGGGAATGCGTGGGCAGCGGGGAATCTGTGGGCTTACTCAACACTCTAGCCTCTCCTCCGCCTATGAAATTAGTATAAACAACGAGACTTTACCTTTAACTTCAAGGGGTTCTACTACTCCCTTACCGCTACTAAGGTGGGCAAGGTTTACAATAAGGCAACACCGAAGAGGTGGGCAATGGACAAGTAAGCACCGGTCCCTTGAGTTAGTAGTGACGGTAGCAAAGCAATTAGAGAAGGTTTTGTCTTGCCCGTGAAAAAGAGACGCAAAGATCTTATTTCCCCAACTCCACCACCTAGGGCAGCTAGCGACTTCACCTCTTCTTCCAGAGTAGCAAACACCAAACACTGATTCTTCTCTTGTTTACTTAACTCGCACCTCATTAGCTGAAGCATCTGTCCTGCCTGAATACGAGTAGAGTTCAGTTAGCCTAGTTCTTGACTTTCTTATATACCAAATGTGACTTATCGAAATTATGACTTTAGAGCTTCACTTTCACTGTCAACAACTTTCCCTTTAGCAGAGTGAACTCAACGAGTCATTTGAACTCAAAAGCTTAGAGCCGAGTCAAGCAGGAATCTTTTTAGCACAGAAGATCTTTTCTCTCTTATAACTCGAACGTAACTTTCTTTCCCTCCCGCTTCTAAGCCAACACTGAAAACTAGAACTTCGATTGCTGAACCGACAAGAGAGTCAACTTGAAGTGAAGCTGACCTCTTCAGAGTTTGTATTAGTTATAAACGAGTCCTTATTTAGCCGGTATTTGAGTCCTGTATTTGTAGAGTAGTTGGCTTGAGCACCTGATTTAGATACGAGTAACAACTACCATAAAACAGCCGATAAGCGCCTTAGCCTCCTCCTCTGATTCTCGCACCTCAGTCTATTATTCTTGAAAGGATGAAACTTGAACTAACTACTTCCCGCTGAAAAAGCAAGTACTTTATTCTTCCAAATTCATAGTAAAGGCCTTCAACTTAATGCTCATCTACTCCCGCTTACTAATCCCTATTTCCTACTCCGGATACAGTATGTTCTCCTGCTTGCTGGAACTCTATCACAGTACTTAGCACAACCCTTCCTTTCGCCCGGGATACTTAACAGCTTATATGATCTCTAAGATGAAACTCATCAAAAACTTTCTACTTGACCAGTTATTAATTGCCTGATTGTCCCGTTGGAGCACCTTGTAGTGGAGTGAGGGCGGTGCGAGCGAGTGTTTCAGTCAAGGTTCAAGTAGAAGCATAAGAAGGATCTTCATAAAAAGCTAATCTATTGGAGTAGCAGGCGGAGCTGGTTAGGAGGTGTGAGTTGAGTTATGAGTTAGCGAGTGAAACAGCATTCGAAAGAAGAGAATTTCCATCTAGATCACATAGCATAGAAAGCAGTCAATACCCTGCAAAAACTCCTACTTTGTGTTTTATTCCCCGAACAATACACTTTACCCTTCCCCATATCTTGCTGCTTCCTTATCACTTGATGCTGACTTTGTATACAGGTAGGGTGGCTTGGAGTGGAGTGCCCAGTTACTGACTTTGTCTACAGGTGGGTAGGGTGGCTTTGGAGTGGAATTAAGACTTTTCAACTTCCCCTCTTCCAGTTACTTTATTTCTATACAAAGCTCTTATCTAGTTCTATCTCTTAATGCGGAGAAGCTGCAAGTAAACTCTATTCTTAAGGGAAGTAAAGGAGAGGTCGGGCGAAAGAAGAGTTAGGGTATCAAGCAAGTGTTTCTTCACAGAAAGGATAGGTCGGATGCTAGGAAGGTAGAGTGAGTTCAGATAGCCATCGATCTTAGTCTGTGTTGGGAGTTTCGGATAGCCCATGTAGCGTTGAAGTCAGAAGGCGAAAGTCAGGAGAGTCGGCTGTAAATGAAGTTGAGTTAGCCGTTGCGCCAGAGGTTGGTTGTCTTAGAGAGGCAAAAGGGAAGTCGAGCTATGTGTTCGTAGCGAATTACTAGAAGGCCGGGCTTTGGGGAAGAGAATGGAGTTGTTTCAATTCCTAGATCATAGGCGGGTGGTCGTAGTTACTTGGCGCTTTGCGTTTGAGTGCTCTTTCTCGAAAGGAAGCAGCGGAATCACCAGTTCCAGCTCTGTAGCTTGGCGTCTTTACTTGGTTTCAACCTACTACCACTTCCTTTGATTCTGATTACACCATGAAACTAACATATTTATGAGAACCAAACTCAGAACTCCTTCTTTAACTACTAAAATCCACCCTTGCCCTACTAGCTATTGTTCTTATACCTTGGGCACTTAAACTGTATCAACTACCTCGAACCCCGCTGACCTATGAGCTTTACCTACCTTGCTTTAAGGACAAAGCCCCCATTTCTGATTCTTTTACTACTCAAAATAGAGGCTCTTAGCACCTTACTTTCCAACTTCACTACTCCTATAATCACCTTGCTTTACTTTACCTTAGTCTATATCCCTTTGTTTTGATTTTAAGCACTATTACTCAGCCTAGGTCTAAACCCTATCCTATGCCTCCTCTGCCTTACATGCCTATGTACGAGGTTTACTCTGATACTCTTGTCTTAATTACTTGGGTAGCTGTGTAGGCCTCAACTCCTCGTTAAAGGTCTTGTTCACCAGATCCGGTGGTTAGTCCGAAACTCCTTAGCAGCACTCTTAGGCTACGTCCCTTTAACCTTATATAACGAACAACATAAGATGAATAGTGAACAACATAAGATGAATAGTAATATTGGTATGATCAATAGTCATGTATTGGTATGATCTATAGGTTATTATCATACTTAGTTTAGTGAGCACCAGCACTCAATCCACTAGCATCACAATGAGTATGGATAGTCAAAGAATGGGTTTTCTCCCCAATAAAGCGAACGGAACTCCATAGCACAGGAACGAACCCTAACTTTGAGAATGGAACTCGAGCCTAGGAACTCGGACCGGGGGACAGAGATCCGGAACTAAACAAATAAGTAGTAGTAGGCTTCAAGCAGTAACAAGGAATTTCATAAGTCAGTCAAAGAGTGAAGCTAGTTATTAATAGACTGGAAACCGGGACTTCACCCAAGTGGTATCGGTATTAGATTAAACCGAGTGGTATCGGTATTAGAATCAAACTAGCAACTAGTAATTGAAGAAAGAAGTTGGAACAAAACTGCTACTTTATCAGAATCAAACTCCATCGTATAAGAAAGCAGGCCCTAATACTACATTGCCAGTGCATCTATACTCAAAAGGGAATAAGAATATGTGTATGACATAGCACATCGTATAATAGGAGTAAGCACCAGTAGTAGACTAATAGGAGTAAGCATCAGGATGAAACTTATTAGTAGTAGGGACAAGTCGAACAGGAACGAAACACATAAGTAACAGCCATATATTAATAGAAGTTATATCTCTAGGCGCCGTATCAGACGTATATCGTGAATACAGGACATGGTTAGTAGAACATAGAACCAAACTCAATAGCGGAAGCTCCATAGTATAAGCTCCATAGTATAAGAATAAGGGCATAGTACACAGTCAAGCGCTCTCAACACTAGTGAAATAAAGAAGTGAGATATGATCCAGTGCATACGGGAAGAGACCCAAAAGAGTGTTTTCTTTCTGCTTTTTTTACCTGTGTTAAGTGAGAAAGAGAACTAGTGTAGCGGCTGCCCCTTAACGAGCTAGAGTATTACTTTCCTGCCTATAACCTTGAGAAGCAAACAAGCTTACTAATACCTGGAAGAATCTAAAAGTACTTATTAGAATTGAGCTGAGCTACTGATAATATAATAAGAAAAGATGATGCAAAGAATTTCACTATAACTAGGTAGAATGGAACCGCCGATACCAAATCCATATGTTAGATCCGGGCAGTAAGCCTAGAGACGGTAAAGCCAGATTTTGGATTAGTATATCAATAGTAAGGGGCTGGGCCCAGTTCCATTATCTCTTTTGAGTGGAATTATGTCTTTAGTTACTTGTCCGGTCTCGTACGCTAACAAACTAGTCTCTTAATTGCCTCTTTCATATTGGTATTGGCGAAAGTCAATCTGGTTCGAGAAAAGATAGACTAAAAGCAAGTAAGGGAAGCTAACAAAGCAAGACGTAGGTCCGGGAATGGTAGAATCCAAATCCAGAGAGACAGGCCCGAACTGCGAAGCAAGAATCAAAGCTGGGAAGATCGGGCTAAGAGCTAGTAGTAGCTTTATGACTTGGACAGCTGAGTTCAATTAACTAACGATTGAGGTTTGTTGGATCGATGCCCAATAATAAGGCTCGGCTACGGGTTGAGTTCTGTGATAATGTACGTTGCTTGCCTCTTCTACTTATTTGTTCAATTCTGTCCTAGCGTCGTAGGATACACTAGAATCAATTACTATATATTAACACACATATAAATCAATGCATATAAATATAAGTAAACAGAATCATTATCATGAATACAAATCAACATAATAAGAATCTAGGGCTCGATACAGAATGGCAGGCAGTAGGAACATGCTGAGATACAGTAAAGACCAGAGTGATGAGGCTAGTTAGCGTAGTGGCAGACTTTAACTAACAAACCAGATTTGTTGGCGGCCAGTAGGAAGGAAAGAGAGAAGGGTAGTTCAGACTGAGAAGTCACACAAGTAAGGCCTGGGATGCACCGTATATCTACTTATTCTTATGTCCTAGTAAAACCATTATGTTCCCGAACACAGCACAGGACTTATCTCTTTCTAAACTCAATCCTTAATAAGAAGATCCAACGCTATTATCCTTAATAAGAACAGCTCAATCCTTACTAAGAACAGATGGAATTCAGTAGGGAAGACTAAGGTTATCGATTGACTCATATGTCCTATATTAGCTATTGTATCATTGCTTAACACAAGCACCCGACCCGACCTCTAGTGTTAACGCCTACCACTACCAACAAGAAGGAAACACAACCCTAGATGCAGGCCTAGTCACTTCATTAACTACCCTAATGCAGGCCTAGTAACTTCATTAACTACCCTAGCAACTTGACTAGAGCGTAAACACCAACCCCACCAGCTACTCCTCATGTTATCGGTGGAATGCAGGGAATCAGTAGCACTTGTTGAAGTCTGCCCCTCCTTATTAGCTCCACAGCCCGTAACTCCCTGGGTTCAGCCTTGGACTCTCCGGTTTGGTTCTTTGCCAGTAGTTTCCAGTAGCTAGGTTGATTCTTGGACTTACTGGTTGATTTCTCACTTTCTCCTCCGCATGCCGATACTGTTACTACAAGGAAAAGAGGGTTCCCTTGCTTGTCTCGAACTGGGCTCTAATCTACCTATGTAAACTCATACTGACTCTGTAAACTCATACTGATGAAACAGGACCACTACATTATATCAACTACACCTAAGAACGAACCGAGAGATCAACTACACCTAAGAACCGAGTGTGGAAGGGACCCACGGAACAGGATAAGCCGTGTTCGGCGCGAATGCTAATGTTGCTAATGTTGCTAGGGGACAAAGAGCTAATGTTGCTGAGGTAATAAAACGACTAATATGCTTCTAAGCCAACTCAGTACCCGGCACCCTCAACAATACTGGAAACTGCCAATCTCTCACCTATTGCTCCCGACCGGAACTATCCTCGAACTCTCACCTATTGCTCCCGACCGGAACTATCCTCGAAAGTCACTTATGGTTTGTCTTCCCATACCTCTCTGCTGGCTCTACTTTCTTTCTTTATAAATAAGAATAATAAGAATATTCCTTTCCTTTCGCCACCCGACCCGAACTCTATTACAAGTATCCGATCTTTGCACAGAAACACTAGCACGCGAAACTTCCCGCACTGGATTGATTGCCCCGAAGACTATACGGGGGCCCTTTGTTATTTCAATGAGTTAACCCCGACCCGCACTCATTGCACCCACATCCATGGATACAATTAATTGAACCCGACAAGACGACAAGCCACTACTAGCGAGTCCTAATTAAAGCGTCAGCGAGTTCATGTCGCTAAAGGGCCGCTCATTGAACCGAACCCACCATACCTATGTTAACAATACCGGAATTCGGATGATTCCTATAACTCTGACTAATTCCTCTGTTTATTCCGATCCAAGACTTCTTTACTTATAGCTTACTCGGATTGATTGATTGATTTCCCGGTTAACTACAATCTTTCTTTCCTTGCTTACTTTATATGATTCTCTTTCTTCCCTTGATAATGAATAGATAAAGTAGCTTCTTCTCCCCGCTTCAAAGCAAGTACTTTACCCTGCCCCTAGTCGCTTGGTGGATTGATTTATTAGTTCTAGTAGATTGACTTGATTTCTGGATTGATTGATTTCCTTTCCGCTTCAAAGCCTGCCTCCGCTCTTGAAACTTATGATTCTGCTGATCTACCTGTGGCTCATCTATTCTCTAGTATTGACTGGCAAGAACAGAACTGATATAAGAAATGTTACTTCAATGAGTTAACCCCGACCCGACCCTGTTACTGAAATTCCAATTGTTACTTGCTTTCGGGCGATGTGCCTCGTACCCCAAGAGACAGACCAGACTCTCTTGAATGAAGCTAGTTAATGAAGCTAGAAAACAGACCCCGTATGGAATTGCTCATTTCCCTGCCCTATATGGCTCTGTAAACTAACCACTCCTGCTCTGGTTATGGCTCTGTAAACTAACCACTCCCGCTCTGGTTCTTGCATCGACTCCACTGGCAACAGGTTCTTCTCAGGCTTCCTCACCTCGAACAGCCTCTCACTTATGCTTGCTCTTTTCATTCGCCAAGACGCGGATAGACAAGTTACTACTCATAGCTTCCCTTTCAGACAAAACTAGGGATGACACTTTTGCACTTCTCCCCTTCCCGCACACTGAGTGTTTTAGTGCCCCAACTCGTATATTAGGAGCTACAGCACAAACCAACCCTTGTAAAAGAAGTCCACCAGCCTACCATAGTAAAGGATAACTGATGAAACTCGGTCTTCCACTAATTCTACTAGTCGTTGCGCGGCCTTTAACTCCTACTTATTAGTTAACTCCTACTTTAGATTCCACTTCTTATGTACTAGATGCTTAGTACTAGCTGACCAAATCATTCCACTAGCAACTATAAACTCCACTCCTTGCTTAACTAGAAACTCCACTCCTTGCTTTACTGACTATTGGGTTTACTATCCTTACCGCAACTCTTTACTACTATTCATGGTAACCTGGGGATTCTCTTATTATTAATAGGAAACATCATTCTTGTTGGTCCTCACCTCAAAGCTTACTTTCCAGCTCTTCTGCTCCCCTTTTGAAGTATGCTACTGCTTTATCTCATTACCACGCTCCTCCATCCAAGTATTACTTGCCTGTCTTCTTAGCCTTATCTAAATCCTTTGTGTCACCTATGAGACTGCCCTCCCCTCTTTGATTTCTCAGTACCTTTGCTTTCAACCTGTCTTTTAGCCCCCTTTTCTGCCTATAGGTCTTCAAGCACTAACTAGAAATCTTGTACTCATCTCCTTGACTCTTGTAGTTGTCCCCGGCATTATTGAACTAAGCGATATATCAGACTCTCACTCGATATCCGGTATTGCAGTAGAAATAAGTGATTGTGTTGCTGCTGTTTCCTCGTTTACTCTATCAGTGAGTTCGGCTTCTGGGCTGCAGTTTTGTTTTATAGTGGCTTTTCTGCTCTGTTCGTTTGTGTCTGATGGCTCTGGATTTGAGTCTATGCTATGGCGCGTTTACTCTTTTCTGTTTGTTCCTTAGTGAGATGAGCTCGGATCTGTTGATGGTAGAAAAGCATTAGTTTACAATCCATATTGAAATGAATATTCAATGAGTTATTCTCTGTGCTTTCACTAAGTATTAGGGAAGGATGTCTGTGCTTTCCATAAGTCTTAGGGAGTATGTAGCTCAGTTCTATGAAGGAATTCTTTATACAAGAGCAAAGTGGTTGGCTCGGCATACGAGAGCAAAGTGGTTGGCTCGGCGAGTTGAAGACCTTAGGAGTTTCATTCAATACTGGCACCCGACCTCTATTAAGTGTTCACCCCGAACCGAACCCACCTCTCCATAGTCAACAAATGAGGAAAGAATTAATGAAATGAGTTTAAGTAAGCAGATAGAGCAGAGCCAGTCAAATGCTTTCTGCTGTGCCAAAGTAAGCTGCAGTTCTAGTTTCCGTTTACAGATCAGAAACATAGGGCCAAGCAACTGGACAAGTCACTACTATAGCTTCTGGCAATCGGTAGGCTTACTACTGGACTACTTAGTTCAATTCTGTAACCCTACCCCCTAGCTCCACTCTCTAGCTCAACCTCGTTGCATTCTTACTACCCGACACTTAAGTCTGCCTAGCACTGGTTCAAGCCTACCACTACCACTACCTGGAACGACACTATAATTGCTTAAAACAAGCACCCGACTTAAACTCGTATACAAGGGAAAGAAAGTACTATAAGGGCCCGAACTACACTTATTCTTGACTGGCTCAGTCAACTAATACAACAAATACAGATGCAACTAGACTAGACCACTGGCTCATAACTCTAACTAAAACCTTCCAGCTGTCCTCTCCTTCTGACTTAACTGCTTACCCAGCTAGCAACAAAGACAGATTCAAAAAGAACAGCAGCTGGCAACCATCCTATGCCAACTATTGGAATTCTCCTCTTATCTTTCCTCTGATCGAGTAGACCTAACTAACCTGGGTTCAGTCTGTCACTCCCCTGGTGGAATCTTGCTCACCCTACTTTCAGCCTTGTAGTTGTTGGTAGCAGGCTTGCTTACTGGATTGCATTCTCAATCTACCCGGTTGCATTCTTAAACTACCTCCTCTAAGTCTCGTTAGCACTTGTTTGGTTCTTTGATGCAGTGGGTGAGGTCCGTCTATGCCTAGTATCGGTCTTGGAAGCACTTGTTTGGTTCTGTAACTACCTTGGTTGTTGAAGGCTTGGAGTTCAATAACAGAGCTAGCTACCCTGTGTTTCAGTCTGATAACCTTGCCCTTGGTTTCCATACTAGCTATCCTTGCTTTCATTCTTGTTAGCACTATTTCCATTCCGAGTCTGCTTAGGTTCATTCTGAAATTCCTTATTCCTAGCCGTGGTTGTCCATTCTTTGACTCCTTAGCTCTATTCTGAGTCTACCTTATGTCATTCTTGCCCTGACTTGTTTGATTCTTACCAGTGAGTTCACAACTTACAATAAGGGCCTCTACTGTTGCAACAGCCAAGCCCATTCTGGTTTACTATATATAGAGAAATACTGAATTTAGTAGTTCATTAGTAGGAAAGCCCTTATTGGAAAAGATCTCTAGTCTTTCGCTTTTTTTATGATTTGAGAAATTGATTCATTTGATTACAATACCCTAGCCCGACCCGACCTATTCTCTTACCTAGGGCAACTGGCAACTGGCAATACTGACCTTACTTTCGCCTCTGATTCTTCACCTGCTCCTTATGATTCTCGAGCTCCCCTTGCCTCTCTATTCTTCCCGCTCCTTCTCTATCTCCTGCAGATTCTGGTTATTCCGATCTAGTCTCTTTTCTTCCAATATTGGTGTCTTGGCTGTGATTTCCCATTTCTGTTATTTGATGGTTTTGATCATTTCTTTGATGGTTTTTCTGGGTTTCGGCTAAGCTTTTCTATTTCTTTTTGGATACGAAATCCTACTAGAAACACTTAGTTCCATCCAGCAATCCATCCTACTATCAAACCCTTATTTCCATCTAGCAATCCATCCTACTATCCCCTATTTCTATCCATCTCTAATCTATATCGCCTGCTCCAATCTAAATCGTTCTATCTTTCTCGTTATCAAACACGGATTTCATCCTTGCTCTAATCTCGCTCTAATCCCACCCAATAATAGGAAAACAGCTCCCTTAATTCCGTTCTCTCTATGTCGTTATCAACCACTTTCTTTCCATCCATCTCTAATCTCAATAATAGGAGAACAGCTCCCTTAACTCCAACTTATAAGCAACACTTCTAATCAAAAGAAAGCCGCTTCCATGCATGTTCCTACATAGTGGTCGCTACGGGTCCAATGAGAAAGTTTTTTCTGTCAAATTCCTTTAATGAGAAATATTTCTTTCAAATTCCTTTGTTACGCGGTAGGAGCTAAACTGGTCATAGGGAGAGAAGATACCTTATGATGCTTAGCCAGGTATGGAGTATGGAGTTAAGAGCTTAGATGCTTAAAGGAGACTAAACGCTTTCCCAGTGCTCTCTAAAAACAAACTGAACTCTCAACAGAACAAAAAGCACTATTTAGAAGGACCTAACCGAGGCTTACTCCCAGCTCTTTCACTCTTCCCTCCCTTATTGGTCTACTTGGCAGTCAGATCTTCCAAGTCTGATATAACGATAAAGTCAGATATCCCACTAATAAACAGTCCGATATCACGAAATAGTCCGATATCTCGATCACTTTACCTGGGGATTCTATGGCTAGTGTTCAGTCAACTCTATTCCTCTCTTCAGTAGTTCAATACCGGCTATCTATCCTGCAAACACATAGCAAGTAGACAGATAAAGCACCGAACAGACAAAGACACGGATAACCAAGCTACTAAGTAAGACGGACAAGAAACTACTACTACCGGGTACCCTACTTTAATATAATAAAGGAAAGGACAGAAGCATACGAAACGAATAACAGAAATAGCTAAACGAATAACAGAAATAGCTAGAGGAAAGGACAGAAGCATACTTGAATCCCCGCCTCGCCTGGGAAGGAATGTTATTGTTGAATACCGGCCAAGCAACCACAAGCAACCACAGCACCGAGGTTAATCTTTCTTTAATAACATAGTTAGGCTATTCGAACTCTGGCAACTAATTAGTTCAAGGCTTTCCCGAGTTTAATCTACACTAAATGAATTCTGATCTTTTATAGCAAATATGGAATGGAAATGTAGCAAATATAGAATGGAATGGCTCCTACTCCTATAACTCTTGCTACTGTTGCTTGGTTGCTCTTTCTACAAATAAGGAATTTTGAATGGAATGATCAACTACAGGCTCGGCTCTGAGGAAACTTAATTCGTTTTGTTCCACGCTGCGAAGAAGGTAACCTACTTTGAATAAACTTAGAGATTGGAATGGGTCATATAGCACTATCAGTATGGTTTAGGGCAGATAGGGTTTACCTTGAATCCAACAAGCTAACCTTAGCAACTCCGATATATGGTATAATTACCGACATCTGGTTTCTTACCTCTGCCGAATGCCGAAGCTGTATAAAGGAGTTTTGTTCTAGCGTCAGTAAAGCTTCAGGACAAACATGGAGTGGTTGTGCGTTAGTCCGGTGTCCGTAGTTAAGTTATGAGCGAGTCCTGTGTTCATGGCTAAAGTAAGTATGAGTCATAACGGCCAAGGAACGGATAGACAAGTAAGCTACTGTCACTACATCTGCCGACTTCCTTTCTACTTCACCTCGTCCCTTTGAACTCAGGGTCATCTAACGGGGAGTCAACTCGATACTTATTGAACTCTTGGCTACCTGTCTGAAACTCTAACCAAATACTTATTGAAACTATTGATTGAACTCTTGGCTACCTGTCTGAAACTCTAACCATTAACTTTAGGGCAGCTTGTCCACCACTACTTATTAAACACCCGGTTCATTCTTATACTAACTGGTTTAATTCTAACTTTCCTTCCTACTTTAGAGAAAGAGTACTAGGCTCAGTGTTACCGATTCCATCTACCACTCCTCTGGCTACAAAGACAGATGCAACAGGACCATTGCAACTGGACCATACCACTACGCCTACAGATGAAACAGCTTCCTGACCCGACCTCAACTAAGACTTATTGAAACAAGCACTCTACCCTAATGGATTGATTCGATATACCCCAATGAGATCGGATGAAACTAGGTCTTCAACAAGAAAGTAGGCAAGTCAAGAATCCAACTAGTAATTAAAGGAATTAAAGGAAGTAGTCCAGAGAGCAAGAAAAGTCTTAGTTAACAGAGGGGAGAGAGTCAAGGGAAGCAGTAGAATCAGTAGTTTCAAGAGAAGAAGCCGGGTGCTCCAGCAGTGAAGTCTCCAGCTCGGAAAGGGAAGTCGGAAGTCTAATATCAGTCTCCTTAAGTTGCTAAGGAGCGTAGAACTTTATTGCCTTACTGAGTTGCCTTATACTAATACTTATGGCTTATTGCCTTACTTTAGTTTATATGCAGAGTATGGGTCATACCTTATTCTTTCTTGCCTATTAGTTGCCTGCTAAGTGGTATAATTAATTACCTGAATACTTGTTTCAGCTTTCACTCCGTAAGCTTCTAACTCAACTCCTAGCGCATAACCAAGCAAACTAGCAACGGCAGAAGAAAGATCTGTGTCCTGTCCTCGCACACCGGAAACTAGAAAACCACTTTCATTTTCACTATACACACTCAGTACACACCAAGTATAAGAAACGACATATAAATTCGATCTTTATAAACTAGAATCTCTCTTTCTGATCTCAACTCTCCAAATGGACTACTTGGCAGCTCTGTTAGTGCTTCAGAAGAATTCAGATATGAGATATGCGCTAGCAATGTAGTATTAGGGCCCAATTGCTCAAGTGCGTCAGGGCAGGGGAAAGCAAAGAACTGAGCTCTACGGGGGGTAAACTTCCATTGTTGGAAGAAATTCCCAATCTTGCCTACCGACAATGCTCTGAGAATACTTGTAGGGGAAAGCCAGGGTCAACTTCAGAATAAGTCCGTAACTACCCGGTAATCACTAGTGACATGCGCTATTGTGGTAAATAAGGAGTTAGTGTAGGTCGTAGTCTGTCTTGTGTCATCCCAATACTTTGATAGGGGTGGGCAAGTGGGCAAGCGAGTAGGTTCTTTCTAAAGAATAGAGTGGTAGAGTAGACTTAACACCTTAGGAATAGCGCCAAGACACTACTACAAAGGGGCAAAGACCCAAGCAACAACTAAAGCATAGGCAGCAAAGGCGGAGGCAAGCTAGAGCTAGAGCACCCACAGATCTAAAGTAAGGTGTATTGGCGTAGATAGAATAAGAGAAGTCTCCGAGGCAGTGGGGTATCTCGGAAAGAAAGAAATCAATAAATTCAGAAATAAAGAAAGGATAGGTCGGCTTTGTTGCGAGAGGAGAGGGAATAGAAGCAGTGCTAAAGTCATTTACTCGAGAATCACCGCCAATCCAATACCCCTTGTAGAATCTCTTATGTGACCAGTGTGAAAGCCGCATTCCAGTAGTTTAGAAGAGAAGATAGATGCCGAAGCGCTACCTTCACGCTAGACACTTTAGCTCCCTACCGCAGCCAATAAGAAATCTATCAGTGAATCCGACTAAGAGAGCAACGAATGCATTTCTTCCTAACATCTTTAGGGCTGTTCGAGCTCTAGTGTTAACGCCTACCTCGACTATCAGTGAATCATGTCATTGCCTATGATCTTGCCTCTGCCCTTATAATAAATGGTAGACTCACTACTTCCCGCCTAAGAGATAGTGCTCTCATAATCATTCTACTGCTTTGCTTGCTTGAGAAGATCAGTCAAGGTCTCTCTAGAGTGATGCCCGGCCTTAAATTGCCTTCCATTGAAAGGTCTTATCCCGATCGAAGCCCCTCCATAACCTCGCAAGGAGCTCTAAGCGTAAAGAGATAGTTGTGTTATTTGCTTTCTTTCTGTGGTAAAGCCAGAATCAGCCCTCGGCTTTATGTGATGTAATTAAAGTCAATTTATTGGTGCTGTCTAAGTCGGATAGAGAAGATAAGGAAAAGAGCTTAATAAAGGGATCTTATATTTCTAATCACGTGGAAAACAAACAACTATTGAAACTATCCCCGTCGCGGGAGTAAACATCATACTATTGGACTGCTGGAACTGCTGTTGTGTCGCGTGGTAGAATAAGTCTTCGTCAAAAGCCCTACGTTTGATCCTCTGTGGGGCGCTGGGCGGGCGGCAGGCAAAAGGAATAAACAGGCTGTGCGCTTACCCATTTGATAAATAGAAATGTCTAGGCCTACAAAGTACCCCAATGGAACAGGCTCTAAGAGGTATGAAATTATACAATGATGAAATTGCTCACTTATATTAGAGTTAGTATGTACCCCGGGATGGGACGAGGTAAAAACACCTAACTACAAGAAAGGAGTTCCAGATGGGCAAGCAAGCGAGAGTATTCTGCCAAAGCAAAAAGCACAATCCAATGCTATTCTTAACTTCCAATCCCTACCGATTAGAATGTTAGTCAAATATGCTCCCTGATATGTGTCCTCCACTTCTATATATAATGTATTCCTCCACTTCTATCCTCTGGTATTTATGAATTCGTGGAGTATGCCTGATTTTGGAGGCTAGCTCTATAGAATATGGGATCTTTATCTAGTCTGGGAGATGTGAAAAACCCCTGCACGTGTATAGGTTGTCAATTATATAGTAAGAGGGCCCTTATTGATGAGACTTTTCCGTTTTACCGTGCAACACTCCGCTACACTAGTAGTTACTTGGCTGATAGCATTGGTGGTGTATAGGTATGTGAGAGTATCCTTCAGACTTTGGCAAAGTGAAAGATATTGATTTTCTCTCCGTTGCACATGTGGTGTATAAATATGAGTCAATAGCACTGCTTGGCTTGTTCTTCTTATATGAGTCAATAGCACAGCTTGTTCTTGTTTGTACTGTTAGATGAGATTCAACCCGCCCTTACTTGTTCTTGTTTGTACTGTTAGATGAGATTCAACCTGCCCTTAAGAGAGAATTGACCCGCTCAGTTGATACCGCACGCGGAGTCTTATCCTTCTCTTGAAACTGTTTCTTCCCCTGCCTGATGCTTCAAAGGGAGAGTCCTCTTCTTTTCTTCCCTTAACCAACCGCGGAGTGGGCCTTAACTGCTTCCAATCTCGGATACAAAACAATCCTTCACGCTGAATATCTTCTTGCAGTAAATAAAAGAATGAAATGAATCCATCTTTCCAGCATCTTAATAGAAATAATGAATTGACACACTCCGTCACTTTATGAATCGACAACTGAATCACCTGCACTTCCCTTTCGAACAGAAGAATTCACAAGCAAAGCCTCTGATCCTGAGAAATCTTATGCAGATTCTGGGCACCGCTTCTTAATGCGATAACACTGATTGACGAAGGTATCCTGTCCTGGCAAAGCTAACCTTCTGATCACTTGCACTTGAGACCCTATCTAGCCTTACTTGAGACTTCATTAGCAAGTCGAACAAGAACCTGGCTATATTTCTGTTTCTTTTAATAGCCTATGATTCAGATTACCGCTACGTGGGTCTATGTCTATGTCTATACGCAACACCCTTTTGTTTGCTTCTGGTGATCCATCCGTAGCTGTAGCTTCTTTTCTTCCCTAAAGTAAGCTTGATCTTTCTTTTATTTATTTCAATTGATTGATACCAAGACCTATTCTTTCGCCTAAACAACAGTGGCATGGAAAGAAAAGAGTCGCCTGTAGCTAAAGAAAAGAAGTGGAAAGTGGATCAAGAGAAGCAAGCGGTATCGTCGTCTGGTGTCGTCTATGGAAATTGATATCCCGGGCTACTTTCGCTACAAACAAGAAAAGAATGGAAAAGTGTAGCATTTTGTATAGAAGGGATAGGTCATATTACCTGCATCGCGGAACCTCTTATTCAGGCTTCTTCCTAAGCTTGTTGACTCGCTCATAACACGTACAAAGAATGCCCATATTAGCACGGGATCGGTGGGAAATGTCACTTGCTCTCTATTCAAGCAACTATAAAGAGTTCCGAGAGCTCCCTTGTTAGGCATGTTGGAAAACTCGTAAAGTAGCCCCTTAACCAATTCATTGCCCTGATTAATCGCTCTTTGTTGTTCAAACAGAAGGGTTTGTTGTGATTTGAGAATTGTTCCAAACTATGACTGGTGGTATAGTATAAAAAGCAAATAAGGGTATCTTGTGTTCCATTACAGAGTATCCATTCATTCGAGACTCATCTGCTTCCATTTCACTTTACGTAAGCGAGCCCGGGCTCCTTCCTTCCTTTCCTTCGAGCTGCTCAAAGGTCCCTTTACTACATTCTTCACACCAATCACTACACTTATTGGATTAGTTGCATTTGGTATTAAACCCTAAACTCCCAGCGGATGGCCCATGACCCAAGGAAACGAAACGAAAGAATCAACAATTTCCATTTCTCATATGCTATCCTCCCCATATATATGATATGGGATTAGATCTCTCATATCAATGTTTTTCTATTGTACGTCGCTAAGGACAGAAAGGAAGAAAGCAAGACTAAGCTAAGGAGGCTTTCGGGAGCCTGAGTGAAACGGTAGCGAGTTAAACGACTCAGCTCCATTCTTCAGTAGTCGTTGCTTTGCCCTTGGCGTCTAGTAGTTGCTTGTTGGAATAAGTCATTTCAGAATTCAACTCAGGAGTCACAGAGTGGAACTCAGTAGTAACAGTATCGTCGGCAGGTGGAGAATTGCAGAATGGAGCTCTGAAGTCACAGAATGAAGCAAGTTGGAATGAAACCACGTTAGGTCTACTCAATAATCAGCAGTGGCTAAAGGGAGAGTTGTTGGCATTCCTCATCAACATCAATTATATTACAGGTGTGTGCTCGATAGATATAATAAGTTATATTACATGTGTGCGCTCGATAGACTCGATAGAAAAAAGAAGTTCAATCAGCTTCTGCACTGCACTCGACTGAATCCATTCCATGCGTTGGCAGAGCTCGGGAAGTCAATAATTTGAGCCAGTTGACATAGGTATGCCTCATTCAGTTAAAGCGGAAGTGGGGGCGAGGCATAGAAGCAGTTTGAAGTCCAGTCTCAATCAGAAAGTATTGTTTCGGGTGTTGATGCTGTATCTCCTAGTATACGAGTTGGGGCAGGGACCCTATGACGTGAAAAAACCCGCATCTGGTATTGAAGTGCAGATATTAATTGAATTGGGCAGGCCTCTATAGTCAGTTTTAGATGAAGACAGTTAAGCTCGTAGAAACAACTATGATGTTACTAAGCTTTAGAGTTCTGTTAGCTGACTCTCGGGGTTACTAGCTACGTTATTCTTGTTTAGAGTCAGCAATTAGTTGACTTTTGAATATCCTTACTTTCTTCCGCACTGCTTAATCTTCATCTCGGCTTCTATTATCCATATGATTAGACTCGAATTCCCCTTGTGGAGTCAATACGGAATTGATTATTTCTATTGAGGCACATGGGCAGCTTGTAAAGACACTTCTTTGATTCGACTTTTTCGCGTGAAATTCCATTTCTTCTTAAAGAAAGTATAGAGTCAAAGGGTCGGTGAAGAACTCCATTGTTTCTTGGGGCTACGGATAGTACTTCTTAAGCTAATCATAGGCAAACACTCATTGAGGATCACTATCGGCGTAGACATTTTATGATCCAGATCTTTCCCCTTATTCCGATCTCGTATACTTAACTTACACTGCATCTAATCCTTCTCCGGATCTAGCTTCTTCACCAATTGCTTACTTTTTCACTGATTATGTTCCTACTCGGTTATGGTCCTGCTTCAATATGATCTTGAACTGGGCGAATAGAAAGATACTCCAAACAAAGATGAAAGTCAAACATAAACTGGATGGCTTAGCGGGATGAAACTGGCATTGCTGACTGCTTTCCTGGCAATAAGAGTAGACTAACTAGGCTATAAAGAGCACTAGCACTACTAGGTTGCTTAGTGACCAATATCTATAATACCCCTGGGAAACTTTCATTCGGACTTGTTCCTTCACTTATTATACTAGGTTGGTTCAGAGTTTTGAGTATATGTATAAGAATCCAAATAAGGGACAATATGCGCTAGATTACTTACTTCTTATATTATTCTTTAAGTCAAGCTTCTATTATTCTTTAAGTCCGAATTCGCTTTATGTTATGCCTTACTTTGTAATTCGTCTTCGTCGGCGAGCCCAGGGGTTGGCTACTTATTTATATTCAAAACCTATGGCTAATTATTATGTTTCCGAGAGGCGGGACACAATCAGGCTATTCTGGTTGTTACTGAGAGCTGGAGCAGGACTTAGCGCTAAAGAAGGACATTCTCCAAGCAAAGGCAATACAGTTGCTCAAACACCCGACCTAAACCAGAAGTTCCTTTCCATTTGCATTAGCTGGACTGGAGAAGGCATAGATAATGCCCCTCTGAACAAGACTTAATGGATGAACTTGAGAACAGAACAAGCACCTTATCTCTCTTCTGTCCTTGAACTCCCTTTTCCTCGCCCAGCGGATTCTCTGACTCTACCTTATGCCTCTTCTCTTGTTTCTTCTCCGACTCTGGATACAACTTATTCTTTAGTTCCTACTCCGGATACAGATCTTTTAACTGCTTCCTTACCTTCTCCTACTTTTTCTTGGCTTCCATCTACAACTTCCGTAATATAAGTAAAGCAACCTGAACTGGCCTTAGCACTAGGTCTTCTTACGATCCGGATCTTTCAACTTTACCTTGTAGTGGGCTACTTATATATCTGCCCGAACCCCTATCTTAGACACCGAACCTAGACTTCACTTTGATGCTTGGATCACACCTATTAGGACAGAAAGAGATACCTTATAGCCTTTTGCTAAATCAAGTCGACTTAAACATTAATTGAATCTTTCGCCTCGCTCACACCTCTTCCTTGCTCTCTTCCTTCCCTCATTGAAACAAATAAACTTGCCAACGAATGAATTGATTCCTATAATCTTGCTGGTTCCCTTCTTTAGAGTAGTAAGTAGAGTGATCAGGATAATCAGTAGTTACAAGATCTGAAGCGGTTTCCGGATCATCAACAAGTCGCAAATGACCTATTGGCTGTGATAATGCATTTTCTCCAGATATCTTTCATTCTGATTTCTCTGCCCCTACTTTAGAATATCTAACTTGTGAGAAAAGAAATTGGACTGTGTATGGTGTATGGTACTAGATAAAGACTCATTTATTGACAGAGTTAGATGAGATGAGCCTGATACTTTATATGTGTTTTGTGGAAGCTTGTTAGATCAGTGGAGCAAGAGAAGAGTTTACTTACCGGTAGTGCCAATAAGAATGGAGCTTCTCCTATGCCTCTGTCCTAACAGTTCTCCTTCCCGCTTCAAAGCCAACACCCGACCCGACCTCTACTTGTGTTGAACCGACAACAAAGACAGATTCCACAAGCCCAACTACAGGCTCCCCTCTCTACTACTTAGGTCTAATTCACCAAGGCACTACTAATGACCAAGGCAACGACGGTCCGGGTCGGCTAGGAATTTATGAGAGAGGAAGTCGGTTTCACTACCTAATGGGCTTCGGACTCCGTCTCCCTTTTACGCCGCCCCACGCTCTCTTTCATTGGAGTCAGACCGAGGAGGGTGCACGCTGTCATTAGATCAGACGGTTACTCATCTCCTAACCAAGGCTATAACCTTCCAGAGTAATGCAGAAGAGCTTCCTCCTACTTAATGTAAGTAAAGTCAATCAATATGCTTACAACACACGGATAGGAAATATGCTTACTAGATTCAATCAATATGCTTACAACACAGATAGGAAGAGAGAGAGTCCGTCCATCTTGATCTGGTCTCAAAGCGGAGGAGGAAGTTTGGCTTTTCCTTCGACATGGTTCTCCTACTACCAAAAGAAAGAGGACACCATCTGCTGACAATCAAAAGAAAGACGGAAGACACCATCTGACAATCATAGCATTGCCATCAAATAGAAAGACGGAAGACACCATCTGACAATCATAGCATTGCCATCAAATAGAAAGACGGAAGACACCATCTGACAATCATAGCATTGCCATCTCAAATAGAAAGACGGAGAGAAAGATGGCAGGCACTACACTAGAAAAAGCAAGGAAGCACGGAACCAAGGTCCTTATACTCTGTCGAAGTTGGGTCAGCTTAGCTTCTTATTATAGGCGGGCTAGCAGAAAGGGATGGGAGCCTCTCTCAATCACAGCTTCCGGCTTGCGGATTCTTTTCTCTCTATCTCTCTCCTCCTGGTGGGTTGGAATAGCATTATCTTATATCTTACAGGTGGGTGACCGCCCTGAGTCTCGTTCCCTTCTCTTTCACCATGAGATGTGATTACAATTGGATGCCAACAATCTCGAGAAAAGGCACTCCTCATGTCAATACACAAGGGTGCCATGAAGAATAAGATAGCCATTTACAGGTTTGGATACCATTTTCTTACTGATCTAGTCTAATCACCGCAAAAAGAGATTCTATCGGAGCTATTAGTAAAGACAGCAAACTGAGCAGGCAGAACCTTTGAGTAAGACCATTCTTCCCTCAAACAACAGAGACCGATATGAGTGATGAAAGTTATATGTCAGAAAACTTGAAGCTGTTTTGTTACTTTATTTAATATGTCAGAAAACTTGAAGCTGTTTTGTTACTTTATTTAATATGTCAGCAGTGTTATCTTACTATCTTTGCAATAAATAGGGTTTACATCCATCTTTCTTTTTGGATCTACAGGCCCATTCCCACCTGCCTTCGTATAAATCCCAGTAGTGGCATTCCCAGCCAGTGCTCGTATGTATGGTTAAACCCGTCTATTATGATATAAGTAGAAAAGCGCCGCAAGAAGTTGTCCTGGAGAGTAGGTTTCATCAATTAGTTCTCTTGTCTTTCCCCAACCCCTATCTTCCCTCGCGCAATCATTGATCGGCTCATTTACTGCATTAGTTTGTTGGGCCAAGGGTAAAAGCCACAAGTGTTCGTCTTTCTTTATCGCGTAAAAGCACAGCTCCTACTCATTCTGCTAAATTGGGGAAGAGAAAGGGGAGCTAGCCCTTGACCAATGGAATAGGTACGATTCGGGTAACCAATGGAATAGGTACGATTCGGGTATAGGGACAGAGAGAAGGAAACTCCCCACTATCTGGCGCAAAGATCCTACCCAAGAAGCTTCGATTGAAACATCCTTTTCAGCCCTTCATCGGTCATATATGAGAGTCTAAGTTATGAAGAATGATAAGGAAGGACTACTAGCTGCTCCTTCTTGAAATCCAAAGTGTTGTTAGTTTCTTTTGGATCATCAATCTCGTGCTTTTCTTGATGCTCAATTCTCCCTATATGGGTGTCGAGGGGCTTTGACGGCTTCCTCATTCCTAGCCGACCGTAGAGTATAGTATGTTATTGCCGACCGTAGAGTATAGTATGTTATTGGTATGGTATGATGTTCCCTGCCCTTCTGGTGTCATAGATATAGTCTCTATTAATGAATAAGGTGTCATAGAGTCATAGATATAGTAATTAATGAATAACATAGATATAGTAATTAATGAATAAGGTGTCATAGATATAGTCTCTATTAGAGTAGTAGCAAGCGAGGAATTAGTCCCTGCGAGTAAGTCTTGGTTAGTCTTCCCAAGTCAGTCTTGGTTGGTCTTCCTTTATAATGGAAAGGATTGTGGCAAGCAAGATAAAAGTAAAGTGAAGTGAAGTTCAGTGAGTATGCAGGCGCTAACGCTTACTTGAGTTGACGTGACTGTGGCATCTACTAAAGGATCGGCTTCAGTCCTAAATCAAGTCTTCATTGACTCATTTCTATTCTCTTGAGTCTATGGTTCCTCTTGCTATCGCGGGCTCAGGTCCACTTCTCTTTTTTTCGTGAACCAAGGAGAAAACTGGACTGGAACTAGCGCCAGGAAAACTAGTAATGGCTTATGATCCAGATCTTTTGCTGACGACTTACTTGACTCATCTCTTGCTTTCTTTGGATCTACTACTTGTTTATTAGCTTTTCTGTAAACTATCAACTCCCTTCCCGAACTCCACCTTTAGTTCCTTCCCGCAACAAAAAGAATGAATGGAATGTATCATCGAGCGCAGAAACGGAATAACTACTTGCTCAAGCCTCTTTATCCGGATAAAGCTTCTTCTTATGCTAAAGCCTTTTATCCTTATCTAGTTTCTGTTTATTCTGTTGAAACTACTTATGCAGGAGAAGTCGACAAAAGAAAGGGATTGATACTACTTATGCAGGAGAAGTCGACAAAAGAAAGGGATGCAGTGTGTTTTGAAGCGGGTATAAATTCCTATATTATGGAACATGCGCATTGGGTAGATTATTTGCATTCTGATGGGATTGCACTTAACAACCGATATTATTCTTCAGCAAAGCTCCCTAACGCCGATACTCAATCTGGACTTAAGCCTTGACCTGATCTTTATGATTGTGATTTGACTGTTCCTGTTCGACTTGAATCAAACTAGCTACCTTCCTAAACGCTTACATTACTTCAGAAGAGAAGTAGTCATCCGGCCAATAGAATATAGGCTTCAATATGCATTTGCAGAGGGGTAAGGGGCATTTTCCTATCATTTGAGTTTATAGCATATCCAAGTCTGGACCACTACAAAGATAGATGGCGTGAAAGTAGCGGAAAGAAGCCCTGCCCTCTCAAGTACTAGGTCATGAATTGAATACTTTTATAAACAAGGAAGCAAAGCAGTTTATTGACTTTCATTCTAGTTGTTGACTTAAAGCTTCTAGTTGTTGACTTAAAGCTTTATATTGACTTTCTTCTTCTAGTTGTTGACTTTCCGTTTGTTTGATATTGACTTTCTTCTCTTCTAGTTGTTGACTGGATTCTATGTTGTTGTGCACCATCTTAAACAAGCTATGGCGATGAATAAGGCTTTCAAGGAAGGCAAGAAAAGGCGGATTTTGCTAAGTTGAAGCAGGGGGAAACTCATTGTTGGGTTTATAGCAACCTTTATGTTAAGGGTAGAAAAGAGAGTTGGGACTCGACTGAAGAATGAATGAAATCTATGTCCTATTTCTGCTGCGCTAAGTCCTGATTGTCCTGCTTGCTGTAGCTCCTCTTTAGTCGGATAGTCCCACTGTAGCTCCTTCCCTTGTTGTAGAGAGAGAGGTTCTTGTCCTTCCCGAGCCAAGTAGTGAGTCGGCCTATTCTTCTTGTCCTGCTGGAGCTCAAGCAAAGTACTCTCGTGAAATACCTGTTCCAATTCTAGGATCTGGTAAGGAAGCAGAATCAAGAAAGTAGACATCAACGAGATCATATCATAATATAGACTATTGGCACCACTATCCCAAACGATCTATCTAATCTTAACTGCTTACAGAAACTAGAAACTTGAAGAAGAAGATAATATCACGTTCCACATACATATGGAATTCAGTAAAAACACCTCAATGCTATCCTTTTGCTTCCATACTATATTACAAGACTGCTATCCTTTTCTCTTTTTCACTCTATAATGTTCTAATATTTCTCAGATACGGATCCTGTTTCATATAATACTCCTGATTCTTTACCTATTTCTATACTAGACTCCCTTTCCTTTCCCTTTGATTTTGGCTACTTGACCTCTCCTTGAAGTTCAGAATTCATTGAATCTTTCCGAGTCGTTTAACCTATGCCCATGTTTAAGGACTGGGGGCGTAAGAAGGTCGGGCAATTCTCTAAGTCAGGCAATCGATTTCTTTTCATATGATTAAAGTAGAACAGAAAGCCAATGGAACAGCTCAATCCTCTGTCTAATTACCAAGTTGTTCTCTACTTGACTAAACTAGCTTCTTTCGAACAGCTTCTTCAGTAGGGAAAGCTATGACCACCTTGATTACCTGCTGACTTTCGAATGGAATCTTTGACTTGCGCTAACGGAGTGTAGTCGGCCAACACTGATTCATTATCTGGTCGACAAACTGATGAAACTATACCACAAGGAGCAGATCTCGCATCTGATCTTACAACATAAAGAAACTAGTCTACAACACTTGTGGAATGTCATTGCCTCTCAAGAACTGGAATGGTAGCTTCAGATCCTTTACTCTCTTCTGCTAACTCGAAATCAGGTGTTGTAATAAGTTCATCTTATGAATGGAGTGTACCTAGTATAGACCCATGGAGCGGTAACAACACATCTGACTTTAGGGAAAACTTATAGACCTACGGTAGGATACGGAGTTGAGAGAATTCGCTGTAGAAAGTCAGTAAGGCACGGCACTCGAAAGATTCAATCCAATCCTTTGCTCGAACTCAATTTCTCCTCTTAATACAACAGATGAAGTTGTTCCTACTCCTTCTCTTGTTCTAGCCTCTGATCAAGTATCTTCTCTATTCTCTTGTTCGCACAGAGAATCTAGTTTATTTACCTACTCCGGGGACAGTCTCTCCATCTTCTCTAAGCCAAGACCGGAACTCATATTTGTGGTTTTCCATTCTTCAATTCCAGGTATCAAACGGAATTCTTAAAGGCAGAAGCAGAAGGAGCACACGGTTGGTTTAGAGCCCAAGAACACACGGTTGGTTAAGAGCCCGTGGTGGATTACCTCATTATATAAAAGCTAAGTCCTATCATTCTGAAATTGCGTACTGCGCTAAGTAAACTAGATTCTCCAATTCAAACGGAAAGAACACTTGGTTAGTTACCCGGTTCTATGAGATCCCTCTGGCTAATTATTCCCGGACTGGGTGTTGAGTAAGTACATTCGAAATCGTACCCTAGCGCTTCAAAGCTAGATTACTACCCTTTTCACCAAATTTACCTAAGCAAATAGAAAGACATTTTCTTATACATTACAAAGAAGACTTCATGCAATAAGGTAGTGGACAAGCGGGAATGCCAGGGGAAAATACGGATGTTAGGTTAAGCGTTTCCGTTTTAGAGACATGAAAGATAGGCGGAGATACAATAGTTTCGGAATCAAAGATGGTGAAGCAAGGTTCGGGGTCGAGGTGGGTATAGTAAAAAACCGCTCTTATTACAAACAAATCCAGAGTTGACTTACCACCTTAGGAATCCAAACACAGGTTAACTCCAGGCTTATCTTATTAGTACTCGTCTTTGAACTGGCTTCTACTTGTCGTAAGCGTACTCGTCTTTGAACTGGCTTCTACTTGTCTTTAAAATACTTCTTTCTACTAGTCTTTAACTTGCCTCTGCTCTGGCCCAGCGGAATGCTTAACTCTCTCCTTATCGGAATGCTTAACTCTCTCCTTAAAGAGATTTTGCAATAGTCTCACTCTCGTCCGTCTTAGCTTAGGAAAAAGATGTTTGGCCGAAGCCCTATCTCTTGATTGATCTGATCAGACACTTGCTTTTTCCCGCGTGCTTGTTCTCTTTAGATTCCTTCGTAGACTAATGATTTTGAGCCGTATCACTGCGTGTCAAACTGTGTCAGGCGGGAAAGATATGGAATATGTGGCTTCTTTCTTTCCAATGATAACTATACACGCGTCCTATATCCCCATGTTGGGATGCCGTTGAAACCAGATCATTCACGGACACGATCTTTCTTTATGTCTTTACCACCTATCTATATTGCGACGCTTCTTTCTTTATGTCTTTACCACCTAATATAGCGTTAGTGGGCTCTTTTGAGAGTTGTATTGGTTAGTTTAGGCAATCCAACCTCTTCCTCCTGTAAGGTGTAGACCGAAATTGATCTACTTCCTGTTATCTATGAGATTGATTGTTAGGCAGATGGATTCGCCAAGCCGACGGTGCGCAGCGGAGAGCAGTAAAGCAGTAAGGGGATATTTCTCTCTATGCCTACTCAGAGTAAGAGGGGCGCCCTACAAAGAACTAGATCACACCCAAAATGGAGTAACACTATAATCTTCGAAGGTAGCTATGAAATTGCTCCGGGTTTATTTAGTAGACAGCTTTCTTTGCCAAAGCCAAGCCAAGGGGAATCGATAAGATCAAAAGCGAGAAGGATTTGCTCACTTCCCTTACATGACTAAAGCACTTTCCTGAGCTCAACAGATCTGGCCCCTAAACTCTGCTCTTTCCTAAAATCGTAGGCGTGGAGAGCCCTCTATTTAGTTTCAACTTGCAACGAACTAGCTAACAGTGTAAAATACCCTTCCCTTTGATACAATTATGGGTCAGGTCATTCTTCTTGGTCAATCAAAATACATGGAAATGGAATTGAGATAGAGTTTTGATTGAGATTAGTTAATCCGGAGATTAGTTAATCGGGGCCTACCTTTGATTTTATTGGAAATGAATGTCCTCTTCCTCCGCATGTAGAAAAAGGAATACTTATTTATATAAAATGACGCGAAGCTTCATAAAGACATATGGATATAGAATATAGAGAAGCTTAATAAGTGCTTCCTTCCTTTCCTTCTCTTCTTAGGAGTGAGTGAAACTTCCTTTCGTCCATATTTCTAGAAAAAGTGTCTCTTGGCCCATAAGAAAGAATACTAGATATATATTATGCTTCGAACAGGCATAGATACAGCATGCTTCGAACAGGCATAGATACAGCATCTCGAGGATAACTTCTATTTGGAGAGTGAGTGGTTGGTTTCGTACGATATCTACGATCCCTCCGGATTTGTAATCCAATACACAAAGATATTGGTTCCGTCAGGTTAGCTATATATAGATGTTGTGTTGTGTCAACTATTTCCACGGAAGTTGGTGAGATGATATCATGAGCGGTGTTGTATGTATGGCGGGGCCCCTGATGCAAATGGATGCGTCTATCACAATATATATATCTATTATCTATCTAGAATATTCATATGACTTATCAATACTTATTATGGATATATGACTTATATATACTTATTCTTTCCAATTTAGTCCAATTTCATGTACTGATTCTTCAATACCATAGATCTATGAATATTAATGCGGCACTTTCTCTTATTTAGCACGTGTGATACATCTTCCTTCTATTTATCCTAGTAAAGCCCTTTGCACGGCAATACAATTGGTATCGGCTTGACCTTTCATAAGGCGTGGGAACAAAACCGACCATAAGAAAGACGCTGACTGTCCACTCTTGATTCAACACACCGTAACTGTAGTGTTCGAGTAGATCCTGCGACTTCCTCTCGAACCATACTATACTTCTACTATTCTTTTCTCAGATCATTGAATCATTTATTTCTCTTTCTTTCCAGGAGTTTTCTTATTATTATTTCTACACACATCTTTTGAAGGGGGTCTCCATTATGTGGCATAGGTGTTACATCACGTACGAAACCTTCATTCATAGTATACCACTTCTACGAATGGCTCGTAATGCAGCATCTCTTCTGGAGACCTGGACCCTTTTTTCTCATAACTTCTGCTCGTTGCATACCCTTCTAAACAACAGTACGAATAGCATGAAATGCCGCAGCTTGAGCAGCTTAGGGCTGCTCCTTTGAATCCAGAAGTACCAGCTAGGCCCAATCAAAACCCCCCGACACCTCGTACATCTGTAACAGTTACAAAGGTCTTGTTTCAACTTGCTATAAATGAATAATTCCTTTTTGGATTCTACGCCCATTCCTACGTTAACCTATACGCCCATTCCTACGTTAACCCATTCTTGGTATAGTCACGCTTTTTTTCATCAATTCCAATCCTACAGGAACCTATATCGATTTGGATTATGCTAGGCCCATAGCTCAAAAGCCTACTTGACTTTGCTTACGATTACGAGGTTTATTCAAATATGAAATCCAATCTCGGAAATAAAGCATACTACCCTTTTTCCAAGGCTTAGATACATTTAGAAATCGAGAAATCTATACTGGAGCAGGCGCTATCAGAGAACAATTAGCCGATTCAGAGATTTGAGCCGATTCTTTATTTGCGAATTATTAGTGGAGAAGATGAACGTTTGTTGAGAAGATGAACGAATATCTCTTAGTTAATTACTAAGACGGGGCTGGGCTCGATTCATAGAATTCACCGCTCAACCTACTTTATGAGCGAGTCTCTCTTTATTAAATGCTTAACGGACTCACGAACGGGCTTCTCAATCAACCTTATGAGTGCAGCGCACCTCCTTGACTTTCTTAAGGCTGCTTGGGCTCACTTGGGGTCTTTCTTATTCCAGAGGGCTTCTCATCTCCCTTCTCGTCCTACTTTAATGGAAATTGACTTAGGCGACTTCAATGAATAGAATCGTAAACAAATGAGCTCTCTCGCTACACCTTCTTTCTTGACTTATTAGCTGACTGTTACTTAGGCTTAGCTTACTATTACTTAGGCTTAGCTTACTATTACTTAGGCTTAGCTTACTATTACTTAGGCTGCTAAGACTACCTTTGTTAAAGAGGACACTTCCGATCCACTTCTGCCGGGTTGCTTACACCGCCCTAAGCAAGAGGTCCCATACAGTTCTGAACTAGAACAGCTAACAGGTACTCCGGGAAGACTTCCAACTTGTTAGCTGCAAGGACAAACATAGAGAGTTTGTTAGGTCTCCCCCTGTCTCAAAAAAGAGAAAATGCGAAGGAGAACTCGGCTTGACTTTAGCTACAGGGACAGTCCACCTAAGAGCCAATAAACTATAGGACCTCTATTCCCCATGTACTTAAGCTGGAAGCACCTATCTCAAGCTTTTCCAGGGCAGTTTCACTTACCTGTACATTGGACCTTCTTCAACCGCAGGGATTGTGAATGAAAACAGCCGTTAGCTGCGCGATAGAGCTAATTTCCGTTATTTTAGAATAGATACCATCAGTACAAAGACAAGAATCTCCAGGCCCAGGAGCACAATCCTTCTTAATAAGTCTGTATCAAACATATGATTTTCAAATACACTATTAAGGAAGTTTTACAGACAAGGCAGAAACATTATGTCTGGCAGGAAGGCCCACCAAAGAAGGAAGGGGTAAACCAACCAACCCCCTGATCATGCCGAATGCAATGAAGAGAGAGCAAAATGCTAATCTCATGAAAGAGAAGGATGATTCTGACGAAGAGATTCCATTTCACTAATTGAGGTTTATAGGAAGGATCAGTGCGTGATTGACTGTGCAGTGCATAATGAGAGTACTTGCTTACGGGGCATCGCCTGTATCCGCAGCTGCTGCTTTCGAAAGAATGGCTCTCGGGTCGTCTTCATTCGTTACAGCTTGTCGTCTACTGATTTAGTAGACTTGGAACTTACGGAATAAAGCGATCCCGGATTGCGTTCGTGGGAGTGGTCTGCTTTCGCAGCATTGCTTAGTTTAGCCATCCTCATCTGTCTTCACTTGCCTACGTCTGCTCTCTTGGAATTCTTTACTAGAAATCTTTACCCGTGCTTCCTTCTCCTTTGAATCTTTGGCCTCTGACTATTCGGGTCCTTGCTTCCCCTTTTTTGTGGGTCTTTCCTTGCACAGTATTAGTTTAGGACATTTCCTTGCACAGTATTAGTTTAGTACATAAAGAAAGACAAGACTAGGAGTAAGTCTACTATGTATTGTATTGTACTAGCGATGAGTTTAGTACATAAAGGGAGTCTACTATTACTATTCTATTGTATTATAGGGAGTCTACTATTACTATTCTATTGTATTATAGGGAGTCTACTATTACTATTCTATTACTATTCTATTGTATTGTACTAGCGTTGTCTTCTTCTTTCAATGCTTTGTCAGAGGTGCATCGGAGAAGTCTAGCACTTGGCTCCGCGTAATCCCATCGATCTCCCATGGCCCTACCCTAGTCCGTTTAACCGACCGGTCCTACAACTTTATTGATTACCTTCGATGGAATTGCTTGATTTATGGGTCTAGCCTCCAATTACTTAAACAGGCCTACAGTCTTAATAAATGGAGGAGGAGCGTCGAATTACAATGAATTGGAACCTTTTCATCTCTGGATTTCATCATAGTATAGTCTCTCGTGACTACTGACTTTAGTATGGGAAGCTTTTTTACTTTATTGATTGAGTTAGATTGCATGGATTCTTCTCTTAAGGAGATTGTTCCGCTCTTCTTTTCATAATTCCCTACTTCAATTGAGTGACTAACTTTATTCACCGGTTAGCTAGTCCTCTGGACCGGATGGAGTCGCCCCAGCAGTTTGAGTTTCATATTATTTACCCGTGGAGGCTTTTTCTCTCAGATTATTCCACTTTTAGTAGATGATAACTATCTCAAATGAAACAAGCAGATTTTTCCACTTGGTAGATGATAGCTATCTAAAATGCAAAAAGCAACGGCAACAAGACGTTGTTCGTTTATTTATGTAGTTGTAGTTACTTGTCTGAGTCCGCCCTTCCCTGTGCTCCACCAATACAGGATTCTTTATCAGAACTTAACTTCACTTTAACCACTAACGCGGAAGACAGGAACAGAACGAAATTAACGCCATAAACCTGAGAACTTGCAGCTCCCTGACGCTGATGCTGATGCTTAAAGCATAGTCTCGCCCTCACTCCCAGAGATCTTAGTCCAATTAAACCTTAACAGCTGAAGAATAGAATATTGGTACCCAGCTTTCTACTGCAGTGGTCAGCGCTTTCTTTTCTTGGTCTTCTATCCGTAGAAGCAGTTGATGTTGCAAATGAAGTCTTCAATTCTTCTTTCCAAGATCAAAGTGAAATACGAGAAAACTCCAACAGGCAATTCCGCTGCAGACCCAACTTGCGCATGTACTAGATTCTGCCCCAGCTTCTGCTTAAACTCTCAACTACACTTTCTGAATCGCTTGCTGGCTTTCAGCACCTTTCTTTCTTTTGATTCTGATCCAACTATTAATACAATGCTTTTGATCTTGAAACAGCTTATCTCGCTTTAGATCTTTCTACTTTCTCTGATCCTTCTTATAATCCTTCCTCTGATTACCTATTTCTAAACTCCGTAAGTGCTGAAAAGCCTATACTTGCTTATACTGCTTCATCTGCTCCTTCTTCAACACAATAACTCTACTTTCTTTCTGAACCGCACGATGATACTGGGGATGCAACTAGAACAGACTAAGACTCCTCTGAAGTCAACCTTGCTTTAAAGCCGACCCCAACCCTACTCGGTGAAGGCAATAAGGCTTATTTCGAGTCGCCCTTAGTTCAAGCTTAAGGGAGCTTGGAGACAAGAAACTACGGCATTGCAGCTTCTATTGATCTTTCAACTTCTCCCCTTTTGATTCTCCCTAATCCATCTCTTTATTCTTCTTCCTTACCAGCAACTGATCTATCTCATCGACTTTACAGAGACCTTTGCTTGAATGGAACTTACTCCCTTCCCGTTAGGGCAAATCAAAGAATGAACTGACCCCTTAAGCGCTTTAAACAAAACTCCTAACTCGCTGGAATTGAAACACCCTTCCCTTGAGCTACGGAGTCTTGCTCCAGTCCAGTTTCGAGCCGAGCCCTAGTATATATAAGGTAATATTCCTTAGTTCTATACGATCTCAACTCCAATACTTAAGCTAAATAAATTGATTGAATCTTTCTTGCGCCGATAGGGTTTTGCCTGAACAAGTACAGGAGTTAAGGGTCGGGTTGGTTCGTCTGCCTCAATTCCATAAGTCTAATCATAATAAACAAGAACAAGGTCTCTCGAAAGGAAAGAAAGGTGCGCGAGCAGCGTTAGAGATCCGCTCGGAAAGTTGTAGAGATAAGATTCTATGTGCGTAGGGGAGTTTCCTAAGTAGGTGATTGTTTCGGTGCTAGGAAAGTTCAACTCAAGCTCGTATCGCAGTGCTTCTTCCAGTATTGTTTACTTTGGGTTCAAGTGTTGCAGTCAGAGATAAAGCTGTTCGAGTAAAGTCAACGAGATCATAAGCGTTATAAGGGGCACGATCTGGCCCAGTATCAAGATCAAGTAAGTCAAGCTGATTCAATTCTGGGATTTAGAGTTCAAGGGCAGTGCAGTGTCTTTACTCGCTCCAAGGGCAAGACGATCTTCGTAGACTAGAATCTCCTGGTTGACTCTTAGCTTAGGGAGTTATTAGTGGAAAATGTAGTTATTGTGCTTATGAAGTTTACGAAAGAATCAGCTAGATCAGGATCATCATAAGGATCTAAATCAGATGAGTCGACTGCGCATGTTCTACATGTTTTCTATAACAAAGGAGGAATCGGACCTTTCTATAACAAAGGAGGAATCGGACCTCGTAGCGCTCGAAGCAAACTACACTCTGTCAGCCCAACCCAACTCTCAAGTAAGAATGGAATTCCAAAGGTGATTGAGCTCTATTGAGCACCGAGTAAAGTCAAACAAAATCATTTCGATCTTTATTATATATGATATGATATGAAACAGCTCCCTTCTCGCTTGCAACTGACTTGGCTTGTTTAACAGATGCACTTTTGCCAACACCGAGATCGTATATAGGCGTATAATCTGACTTCTTTCTTTCTATACCAAATGACATCTGACCCAGCTTCTGCTCGAACAGGCCTTTATTCTCTCTAAGATTCCACTCAAACTATACTTTATGGTCTTGCACCTGACTTGATAACTTATGATTCTGTTGGACCACACCTCGCAGCAAACCCTGTACTCTCTCTTTATACCTGAACCCAGCTTGAAACCCTAATTTCTTTGACTACTTGGACCATAACTCTGGAAAGGGCCAAGCTACTACGGAAGGTGTTTGGTATCTAGGCTTCCCTTTTGCTTCAAAAGCACCTATTCCTCCTTCTTAAGCGCCCTAGCTTGTGGAATTGCTTGTTTGTTGCGTTACTTGTTCTGTTGCATTGCTTGTTTATGAATTGAGTGCCCCTGCTCTATACTTGAGTAACATAACACCTCTGACAGCTGGCTCCTTACTTGTTGAACTCAGCTAGGCATCTTCACTCTTAACTATAAATGAGGTGAGCACAGAGGCATGGGCACCCCGAACACAATAAGTAGTTTGTTCCGTTTCACATAGACATAGGTGTTACTTAGAGAATTCACATAGACATAGGTGTTACTTAGAGAATTCACATAGATATAGGTGCTACTTAGAGAATTCACATAGATATAGGTGCTACTTGTATAAAGATGAAGTTCAAGCCTTAACCCTAGCATAGATGAGAGTATTTGACTTCTTGCCTAATTATTGCCCCACCGGAGCTTGTTGAGTGCACTTTTTTTCCTCTTCTCTTTCGTATCAAATAGGATCTCCTCAGTTTAGCTCATCGATCGCTTTCGCTTTAATCGGGACTATTAGAAGTCTATCATCTGGACATATTCCCTAGTTTGTTGAATCTCTCCCGTGCGTCTTCGAAGGAGCTGGAAGATGAACAGTATATATATTACTTGTTTGCGTTCCTAATACTCACTGATTAATCACTAGGGACCGTTAGAAATGTACTTATTTACCCCGACGCCTATCACTCGGAAGAGGTAAAGCAAGGAATCCGTTCAGTTACCAAGCCCAGCGGGGTGTCGCGAGAGCAGTACTCGATACAAAAGGAAGAGCCCCCCAATATACTGTTTGTTTTATGGAGTTACCAGCAATAGGCACCTATAGAGACTGACTTTATTATTTAAAGAGATTACCTGCTCTTGCCTGCACATTAGTTTGCTTCTCTTTGGCCTCTCTGCCTTACGTTCTCGCTTCACTCCGGCATCTTTTGAAATAAAGCAACCGGGGCTTCTTTCTCTGCAAGGAAACTCTATCCAATGGAAACTCCTAGGGCAGGGCTTCGAAAGGTATTACGCAGGATTGATTAAGGAAAGATCTGAACCTTATCTTATCTATATGCCCATTCTCTTTTTTTCTCCAATAGGAGGCTTCTCGGAGAGGGCGAAGAGCATTGGAATCTCCCAGTGCCTCCTGCTTACCTGCATTGGAATCTCCCAGTGCCTCCTGCTTACCTGGGGTCTAAAGAAGGAGGAATAGACCTAGACAGGGACAACATGATCTCATGGAGGCGGCATTTGAATCGCCCAATACTAACTGGTAATAGAACCCGCGTAGGTAGCTTATAGTTTTCGAATGAGGGCATTGCTTCCTTAATCCATTGCTCTTAACTTAGTTTCCTTCCATGCTTTCTTCCTTAGGTGGTTAGCTCGTAACTAAAATAAGGTAAGCGAAAGGTCCCAGCCTCGACTGGCAATCCGCTATCACACTTGTAGCTAGTCATATAGAATATTATACTTTCCATACCATACTATGAGGATCTTAGACAAATGAGCTCAATCTTATCTAGCTATGAGATTCTGACTTATACTGACCGATCACTCTATTTTCACTTTACTTGAGCTCGGGTCTGCCCACTCCACTATGAAAGAATGCATCGATCATCAATTCCATCGCAAGAATAGTAAGTAACCAGGACTGCTCCTAGAAGAAAGAAGCGGGAGGGATAACCATGGCCTTTAGCATAGCACATAAGGAAGTCGGTAATATAGATCGATAGTCGCGGAACTCATAGCAAAGAAGACCATAGAGGAGATTCATCGACATAAAGATATTGGAATTCGTGGTCAAATCCGTTCAAGCTGAATGATAGAAGTGTAAAACCGGAGAGTGGTGCTATATGAAGCCGGACTCTGACCTTGAGTGAGAATTCCGTTTCAAAGTCTTATTACCTCTTTGCCCCACCAGTTTTGTAGGAATAAATAGAATCATAGGAAGTAAGAGAACATAGAATCATAGAATAGGAAGTAAGAGAACATAGAATTATAGGAAGGAAGATCACTGGTATGAGATCAAATAAGGCTGACTGACTGACCTTTACTAAACTAGTACTTCAAGCTATAATGAACCTGCTTTTGACCTTCCGCCAGTGCTCACTTTTTTAGGCTAATGTCTTGCCCAGTTTGGTTCAGAGCTAACTAAAGCACAGCGACGGTAAAGAGGGTTTGGCACTAGCCTAACTATATGATTGACTTCCTTTCTAGCCGCTGGTGTAGCTTCTCCTTAACCTGTCGATGAAAGCTTTGCTACTAAGACTTGATTTACAGCCCAGGGAAAGGGACGACTACTTTCTTTTCAGTTCACTGTCTAGGAAAGGGACGACTACTTTCTTTTCAGTTCAATGTCTAAGTATAAAACACTTCTTTAAAGAATCCATATATAATCCAATAAAAAAAACTGTAGCCTGTTTTTCTACCCCGGGGTTCCTAATACGTTGCCTTGTTGACTTTAACTAAGCTCTTGTTCACTGGCCCAACTCTGTCTACAGCTCTAACTCCAGTATATAAAGTGTCAAATGAAAAGTGCACCCAGAAAGAAAGGAAGCAATACAGTAAGTAAGTAATAGAAGCCAATTGCCCTTGAATCCAATTAGCCTCCGCTTATAAAACCATAAGGAATGCAATACCAAAGGAGCTACGCACCTAGCTGCCAGCCTTCGATAGCGACAAAAGCAGAGAGTTCCATGTTCTAAATGATCTCAGATTGACATTAGCATGAAATGATCTTAGAGTTAGGTTAGACTTGACTATGATATAGATATCTCATATGCTATATAGATGGAATATGAAATGAATGGTTGACTGAACTTAGGCCCAACTCCGCCGACTTAGCTTAGTTATTAATGCAAGTTGAGTAGAAAGTATAAAGTCAGGTATCAATCAATTGAACCCCGGGAAAGTAGCTCGCTAACGCTAGATCAGCTCCACTCCCTTCTTGATACGAAACGAGGAGACTGCTTGAGCACGGATGAAACACAAGGCTGAGTTAGGCCTGTGCTCTGTTCTGTAAAGTAATAAAAGATATATAAGTAGAATATGATAGATAAGAATACGGATAGAGAAGAGCGGCGTATAACAAATATGTCTATCTGAGACTCGACTATACTTAAGAATGTATGTCTATCTGAGACTCGACTATACTTAAGAATGTATGTATATCGGAGACTCGACTTAAGAATTCAGAATGTATGTATGTCTATCTGAGACTCGACTCCACTAAAGAATTTCATATAAGTGTGCAATATTCTAACATTGGGTCAAAAGCATGTTACTCTAGAATATCGGGAACCCTATACAACTTTAGGACAGAGAGGCATAGGCACTTGTGCTTGTGTTAGATAAGTTGATACTTCGCCTTTCCTTTCCTTTAGCAAGTACAGTATCAAATCAAGTGTCTCTGCAAGTATAGTAATCAAGTGTCTCTTAGAAAAGGAATGGAAAGAGTGTAGCTAGTCTTTTGGAGCTAGGGTAGGGCTAAAGGAATCGTTCTGTAATATATGATAATAAACAACTCTAATAAAGAAGTAGCGGTGAAGGCTAGGCTAGCTATTGAAGAAGCTCATCGGTGAAGGCTAGGCTAGCTATTGGAGAAGCTCGTTGCTCACTGAGACCTAAGCTAGCGGGTATCTCAGAAGTTGGTCTCTTCTTTGCTTTCTTTTCTCTTTTTTAGGTCCGTAGAGTTTCTTACCCTTCCAGAAGTAGTTCTTCCTTCTTATTAGGTTAGGGCTTAGTTTTTTGTCCTTTCGACTTATTATCTTCTCGCCAATAAAGAGAGCAGGTCATCTGTCTCACACTTTACAAGTCTATCATTTTCTAGCTATATAGCTCTTGATTGTCTTACTTTAACAGCAGGTCTGTCTCTCGCTTTTCTAGTGGAATTGTCTTGTTCATGATAGATCTCACTTTCATAGCTGGCATAGTTGTTGTAGTACTTTTCCTGGTCATAAGCTGTTTGCCTTCCTTTCGTTTAGTAGTTTGAGAACTTTCCATAGCACAAGTAGTAGGGATAGTCCATAGCACAAGTAGTAGGGATAGATAGCTATAAGTCGTGCTTGAATGGTAAGAGTGATTCGATTATAGTTCTTATTGAAAGAAGGAGTGCTTGAATGGTAAGAGTGATTCGATTATAGTTCTTATTGAAAGAGAGAGAGAGCTAGCCCTGATTAGGCAAGAGTGCTTGAAGAGAGAGAGCTAGCCCGCCCTGATTCTCTTTGCAAGAGTGCTTGTTGAAGAGAGAGCTTTCCAAAGAAAGGAGTCTCGGTAGTAGCTTTGTCTAAGCCTTACATAGTTGTCTTTGTCTCCTCGGTACCTCCCTACTCTTCCTGAAGGGAGTTTGCAACCGCTTTATTGTCTAGAATCCCCTTTGGATTCCTCTGTAAGAGCTGCCTCACTATCGAAGGGTCTCTTTCCAAGCCCTGAGCAAGCTGAGTGCTAAGCACTGAATTATACCACCTTCCACTCAAGCTTGCGCGTACCTAACCCCCGGTGGATCATCTGTGGGAGCTAAGATATTGAGATAGAGAATATATAAGGAAGGAAAGAGAGATAGAGAATATATAAGGAAGAAAATAGGGGAGTTGTAAAGCAGTGTTGTTGACTATTTTCTATATTATAGACTTCAGCGTGTTGTGACTTTCTTTTCCTTATATTGATTGTCGTTCAGTTAAATGATTGTCGTTCAGTTAAATTCGACCAGCAGGTGCACTAGATAGTTTAGTTCAGTATGGAAAGGCTCTTAGCTCCTCTCTTCAATAGTATCGGGAACAAGCTTAGTCTAATGTTGCACGTTAGGAGGACAGTGGGGTAATAGCAGTAAGCACAGGTGGTTTACCAAATTCTATACTAGCTAAGTCAGTGAAATACTATCTAAGTCAATTCTCTACTAGCTCCTAAGTAAGTGAAATACTATCTAAGTCAGTGAAATGAACAAGCAAACATCTAATTAAGCGCTAATGTATGTTATTAAGAGTAAAGAGCAGACAAGGAACTAAGGCACAGATATTCTATTCTTTGACCTTCCGGGTTCCAGGGTGCCTCAATCCATTCTTTTTGACTAAATTCATAAGCAACTCGGGGTTAACGTGAGCTTTCTTTGGAGGAGGAGTCCGCAGTGGTATAGTTTTTGTTACGATTCAATGAAATAAGTCAGTTGTGAGTTCGTTCAACAACTCGCCGTTACGCAAACGCTCACTTTGGTTGCTGAGGGCTTACTTTCGTTTAGGATTTACTGAGCCCTCTCCCGACTTATTCATTAGAGCGAGCTTCAGTTGGTCGCCTTTCCGGGTGGTAATAGATCAGCTCGTTCCCTAGCTTTCTTCATTCTTATCGCAACGCTGAAGTCCGGGATGCTTCTCTTTTCTTTTCTTTGATCGGAAAATCCGTTGGCAACAAACTTATCTCGCAGCTGACCTCAACTCGACTTGTACCACAACCTTGCTTCATATCTCACTTTCACTGTCGCCTCTGATTCACTGGCCAAGATACATAATAAGGGAGTTCTATGAAGAGTGAAGTGGCCACCAAAGCTTCATTTAAGAAGAGAGCTATAGCCGAAAGAAATGAAACCGGACTATTCGCAAGGTTAAGTCAGCTTAGGATTAGGGTGAACTTTAGTCTGAGAAAAGCAGTCTTGGATGGGACAAAGCCTTCCCTTATAGACTTTTTTCAGTTGGTTGGCGATTATCCAAATGGGGCTCCTTTTTGGAAAGCGGATAGGGATCGGGTGAGTCCTACTGCCCAAAAAGAATTCGTTCGTTTTTATTGGTCTATGGAAAGAGGCAAGCGAACCAGTCTAGAACTATCTCAACTAGCTTATCAAAGGCACATCAGGGCTTCTTAAGGTTCTCTAATCATCCTTTCTCTATAGGAACTCATCTTTTCTGCAATGCGAGAAGGAAAGGTGCCGATATTCTTATTTCAAGTAAACAGTAAGTCAGCCGTCATTGCGCTAACGCTTATCTCTATTTCGAGATGCGTTGGTTTTGGTGTTTTGTTACTTTCCTTAATTATGGGTGCCCTTCTCATATGTACTAGTGAGTTCGCCCTCTATAGTATAGCTCAAGTGAGTTTTCTTAAGGATCGGGGTTCGCAATATCCGGATAAAGAGACATAAGAATGAGCTATGTATTATAGAAGAAGGTAACCAAGTAAACCAATAAAAGTAATCATTCCTTGTTGCGTAGAAGCCTAAGCAGAAGAAGGAGTTATTGGAGCTCTTCTGTCTTCTAGCTTTTGTTTAGTTAGAGTTTTTAATGCAAAGGGTCAGCAGCAAGCAAAGTTGAGGTTTACAGTTGATAGTTTACAGTTAAGGCAACGATCAAAGATGCAGTAGGAAGGTAGCAAGTTGAATATCGTATAGAATATGGATCAGATGACGCAGCAATTGATTCTTTAAGTATAGGTCGAGGCCGAATAACAGAAGAAAGAGAAAGTACTGGTTGGGCACACTACACTCTCGTCGACAAGGAGGCGGGACAATCCGTTTAGTTACCCACAAGAGGTGTGTAGTTACCAACAGCAACATATAGTGAAGCTCGGTCAAGACGTTATTCAAGTGACGTTCTCGTTTAAGTATAAGTAGGTCTAGGTGATTTATTTGCTTTCCCTTTGCGCCCGTAGAGAGAATAAGAATGCTAAGTTGCCTTTAGTTCTTGTTTAAGGTTAAGTTCTAAATTACAGTGACGTTCCAGATTAAGTTCTAGATTCAATACGAGTTATTGTTGTTGGCGATGAGAATGAATCAGCCGTTGAAAGTCCCGTAATCCAATGGCATGTCATCTTTGGCAGTATGGATTTTCTATCTTCATTCTGATTTCTTTGACTTTTCTATAAGATAATATAATAATCACAGAAACTAGTTAGAAGAGAATATCTTGGGTGTTCTAGTGTTGTCTACAAGAGCAGAATCAAGATCATGAGCAATGGAATCTAATGCACAACTGATAGAACTTTGTAACCCAACTAAGGACTCCTTACTTGAAGTCAGAATATTGGCACCCCGTCCTGATAGTTAGCAGTATGTAGTTTCTCCCCGAGAGTCCGCGTAAGTGTAAGTTCATTCTTTTCCTGCAAAATCCTTAGCTTCATAGTAAGAAACAAGTGTTGTTGCTTGGTTAGGGCTAGAGTATAACTTATCTTTCTCCAAGTAAGCCTTGGATTGGAGTTGATAGGATCAGACCTACGAGGGCACGTTTCTCTAGTCTAGGAGCATTTCCACTATGTCTGTGTTCTTTCAATGCCCCTTGCAAAAGCGAAGCGGGAATAAACCTATGGCGCATTCTTCTCTTGCAAAAAGAAAAAGGTGCTGAAAGCCTATTTGAAGCCTTTACGTGCCCCCGGAGATACGACCTGAGACCTCATTTAGAGAGCTTCGTAGCCTACAGTTCTGTGATCTCGAAATGTATTGGATGTGGGGCCATGCTAATTCCTTTCTTTCATACGTGGGGTTGCCCGCTTCTCCTCGTTCAGAGCTAGGCGAGAGCACAGATTGGTTCAGTGTTGAGTTCAATTTCTTACAGACATTCTGGTTACGATCCCAAGTTGGTATGTTAATGTATTTGATTTCCGTAGTATACAAGTTATCACACCGAAACCTTTCCCATCGGCTTAGCCAGGCTTTACTTGCTCATAACTCTGGGATAAAAGAATGGAATCTGGATCCTTAGGTGACTTCGCTACACTTGTTTATAGAAGGAAATAGCCAGTCATTCTTACTTACTTATGTCATTCTTTCTAATGTGTGGGATATATGAGAAAAGTGAGAAACTATGATACTTCTCAACAGCAGCCCTGAAGAAAGAGGAAAGACTCCTGTAGGAAGAGGGAATGATTCAATACAATATAGTTCACTATGGAAAAACTCAAAGAACTTGCTGGCCCCGGCCTTTCAACCTTTAGCTCTCGTGTAAAGTCAACCACTCCTTGCTTGCGGCTTTCTGAATCGGTAATCTGAGGAAAGGATCTATGCTGGCTTACAAGATGGCTTACAACTGTAGCTGCAAACCCGACCCGATGTAATGCATCAAAACCAGCTGACAGGCACACCGTCCTTATTCGCTTCCAACGAACAACCAACGGAGCAGAAGTCGTGCGGGAAAGAGTCTTACAAAGAAGAGCATTCTCAATGGCTCGAAACTCCCTTCTTTCTTTTCTCCCCTGCAACCTATGAAAGGAAAGATCTAATGCTTCCTAACCTAGACTAAGACTATAAAGCCGATTTACTGACCGCCTAAGCACTTTCACCTCTTGTGTGAAGTAATTCCGCTCGTTTTGATTCTCGTTACACCCTTCCTTACATGCTTCTCTAAACTCTATTATAGAATCTAACAAAAGAGGCAATGTCTTAGGGGAATAGGAAGCCTCGAATCCCAATAATGAGAAAGAGCCCCCCATTACGAATCAATGCCTTTTCTTAGGCGCTTTTATTAGTCTAGTTGAAGTAACCCTTTGACAACGAGTGTTAGCGAGTGCCTCTATCTAAGTGATGTTCTCAGATTAGCACCTTGGTCATTTTATTCCCGGTATTTTCTTATGAGCCTATACAGAAAAAGTGACTTCTTGCTTTTCCTTCCTATAGAGTGCAAATCTTATACAAAGAGCGCCTCTTCCCACTTGGTCACTTCCCGTATATGCGTCAATTCTGCATCTCTATGTCCCGCGATGAAGGGGATCCATAGCCCACTCCGAACAACGAGTGAACGGCCAACAGCTTTCTTTTCTATCTTAACTCGGAGAACAGCTTTCTTTCACTCTTTTCCAACTCTTAGCTGCTTCACTCGGAACAAGAGCTCGGAGGTTTCGTTTAGTTTAGCTCTCTTCGCTTCAAAAACCTAGCATAGCCTTTCCCGCAGTAACAAATCAAATAAGATGACTTCTTTCGTGTGTTTATAAAACCCTGTCTTTCTTTTTGGCATAAATTGGGTCTTTATAACTACGTTTGTTCAAAAACGGGTTTGTTGCTCCCGGAAATCCAACTTCGGGAAGGAGCGGAGCAAGCTATAGGTTTGCCATAGAAAGGAGAATAAAGCAGCCGGGAAAGAAAGCGGCTTAAGCGAGTTAATCAAGTTAGAAACACCTGATAGGAAATAAGTAACCTCGAGTGCGGGGAAAAGAAAGGACTATGCTCGAACGAAGAGGGTGGAAAAGCTGGACAGAAAGGATAGGTAGTCTAATACATAATTAACATAAGTGAGGGGGTCAGTATAAGCAATAGAATAAAAGCAATAAAAAGCAATGACAGAGGCCAGTGCTTCCGACAATGACTCGGTCTCAGAGTCTATTAGTTACATATGGGTCAGATTGCAATTGAACTCGCTCGGTTAACAAAGCTACTCGGCATCAACCCAAGGAAGCGGAACCATTCGACTAAAGCGGCGCGTAAGGCCGGATGGAACCAGATTCAATCGACTAAGAGAGATACTCGACGCGCGAGGCCTAATCTCTTTCACTGAAGCTTAGCTCTTGAGGCATAAAAGTGTCAATTGAGCTAAAGATAAAGAATGAGAGATACATTTCAAGCCTTATGTGTCACTATATCACGCGGGATCTTTATTAGGAGTCAGTTTGGTTTGTCAAAGAAAAGATTGGTAGCGACTTTCAGGTGGTAGTGGTTTCAAGGTAAATGCATGAGAATGGCAGGTTTGGTATTCATGCAATAATAAGTAGTCTTGCTAGACAGAGTGTTTTTAACTGCCGTTGTCGAAAGACCGGGGAAGACAAGCAAGCAATAAGTCTTTGAGCGAAGAAGTTGTCCTTGGATAAGTGCGAGAAGAGACCTTTCCAAGTGAGTTGTAAGGTCGGTACTTCCATGGCCATGGTAGACCCCACCAGTTTAATGACCCACATTGGCATAGCTAGACAATCTTCACTCTCTCATAGAAGTGTCATCTGGGCCAATTCGAATAATGTCATTAGAGCCATTTGCCGAGCTCTGTCTGTCGGTCGGTCTACGTAGAAAGAAAGTGCTTCGCAGCGCATTGTAGTTGGTACCCACGATCCCGTTCCATTATTACTCGCAGCTATGGAATTTTCTGTGTTGCATCGCTGGATCCTCTAGATTGATCGGATCAGAGATTGATCGTCTCATAATGGCAATGTCCTAGCTGGGCTTCCGTGTTGTTGGCCGCAGGAATCTAGTTAAGTAAGGAATTTGTCAGCGGAGTGTAAGTTGAAAGCCGACGCTTAGTTGATCTGATCCAATTGTGGAAAGAAAGCAAAGAAATCGTTGAAACAACCCCTTTGATGTGTATTGGGCTTGCCCTGCTTCCACCGAAGGAAAACCCATCTGTTATTAAAACCAGACATTACTCTTATGCCCCGTGACTTATAGATGTAGCTGCATCTAACAAGGTCCCCTGATTCTCTCGGATAACAGCTCCCAGTCTCATTAGCCAACACAGCAGCCAAACCCCCTGTCCAAGTCCTTATCAAGCGCACCACAAAACTGGGAAATCCGCCCTGCATGCATAAACCAACCCAAAGTGGGGATTCAAACTCACCATACTAGTCTAGCTCAACTCACCATACTAGTCTAGCTCATGGGGGCACTCTAGCATAATATGTGGTAATGTCTCAGGTCCTGTTAGACATCTGACACAACATTTAGGTACTACATGCTAAGAATCCGTTCATTAAAGTGTGTAAATGGGTCTGCCTCGGTAATCCTTTATTCGGTAAAGCATGCGGGCATGTGGCTTGGTTGCTGCTGCTGTTGGAGTATTGCATTTGATAACACCACTGTGACTGAGTAAGAATAAGATGGAGATTTGGACTGGTGATTCCTTTGGAGTAAAGTAACTGATGCAGATTACGGAAAGAAGTGATCTTTCTATCGCCCCCTCTTACGCAGAGCAGCTTTCACTCGTTAACTTCGAGACAACCATGTAAGTCTATGCGATTTACGAATTTGGGAAGTGAAGAAAAACAACACTGCCGCGGAACACGTTTTTAAGCTCGCTACCGTTTAACACAGGCTCCTACCGCGGAACATTAGCAGTTCCTTGGTCATTAGTAGTTGCTTGGTGGAATTGTAATAACAACAAATAAATATACCTGATGTTGTTTCTTATTGTAGTTGCCTCCGAGTTCCTTGGCCACTACTAAATTCTATCTCTTCTTATTAAGGAGTCTATCTCTTCTTATTAAGGAGAAAGTTTAGAAAGAGGGAAGTCCTGTCTGTGTCTCCCTTGCCCAACCTGTAGAGTAGTCGGAGTAGTCCAGAGCCCTATCTTCTTAAGGATTTAGTTTAGAAAGAGCCAAGCGTATACTAATTAGTTTCATCCATGAAGTCTACCTCCGCTCTTGTTGGTAACTACACATCTTATCTTGTCCCGCCTCCTACCTAGTCTACGAGATCAGATGCCCGGATCAGAAGCATCCTTCGCACAACTCGCTAACGGAGCTCACTTGTCTCATGGAATAAAAGAATCTAGTACTTAAAGGCAGACCTACCTTAGCCCTTTTGAGTGGAGTACAGAAACATCATTAACTCCAACTTCGATTTCAGAACAGGTTTATGGATACCCTGATTTCTCTTTTACCTTGAAATAAGGATAAGCACTATTGGAGTGAAACTCTTATCTTGCTATGAGTAAACAAAGAATTCCATTGAAATTGAAAACTCCCCGTAAGCGCACCGCTTATGATCTCGCCGACTCAACTCGCCCTCAAAGAGACGATACTTATTCACTTACCGCTTGCATCTGCTTGGCTCCAAAACACATAGCATAAGTATTGACCTCCTTTTCCCCTACCCTAGGATTGATGCAACAATTGACTACTTGCTGAACACAAGCACCCGAAACCAGGACTTGAGCTAGATATATAGGCAATGAAACGTGGATCGAACACCTCATAACAGACTCGAGCTAGTGCTTCTAATACGACAAATAGATCCTAGGCCTACGACAATGAAACTTTACTTATTACAATGCCTATGAGCTTCCCCTCTTTGCTGTGAGCCTGCCCTGTCTTACTTCCATTATTCAACCCCGGATCCACTACTATAAGCTATACCAAAGCTATGGTCTTTATTCTTTGTTTAAGCCCCCGAGGGGGCAGACCCAACCTAGGACAAGTAGGGCTCATAGACAGGAAAGTAATACTATAAGGCGGAAAGGGTGTAACTCTATAAGCGAGGATCCACAAAAAGTAGTGAAATAATACAAGTAAAAGCATAAGTTATAAGAAAAAGAATATATAAACATTCTCAGTCTACCCGGTTGCAGTCTTAGCCTTACTAGTTACATTCTCTGACTCCCCTGTCTCATCCTATCACTTACTAGCTCCACTCTTTTGCTAGTTGGTTTCATTCTTGTTGTTAATTGACTCGTTCCATTCTTGGGTTTACTAGGCTTTCAGCACCTTATTCGCACAGTTGCATTCTCTCACTTATGAGCAGTATTCCTTTTCCCCAGCTCAATTCAGTATTCCTCGATTGCTTATTGTTAGTATTGATCTATAAGTAAATAGTCTGGTAATCATAAATGCAAGGGACGTCCCACAGAATGAGAGTTAACTGCAGAGGTAAGTGAAGCAAAGCAAGTTTTTAGGTAAGTAGCGACAGTTGGAAAGCCAGGATCATGCCCCACAGTGGTGATATAGCCTTCAAAGTAGTAGGGGCAGGGGGAAAGAAGAGATATTTAGTGAGTTTAAAAGCAAGTAAAGCCGGACTTATATTATTGCAAGTAAAGGTAGGCTAAAGGAACGAATACTAGTGGAAGGGCAAGTACAGACTTACTTATATATAAGGTATAGTACAAATCCAAGTGAGTAGTAGCAGAACGCAAAGTCAACTTAGTTAACACCCTAGAAACAGTAGTTAAGAAACAGCAGGCTTGAAGCACCTGTATTCTTTAATTCCGAGTTTCTTTTTGAAGGCTTTCAGCACCTTACTTTGAAACTCAAACTCTTTGCTTTGAGCTTTGCTTACTTGCGAACTAACTTATACTATTATTACAGTTCCTAATCATAATGTCACTTATTACAGTTCCTAATCGTAATGTCACTGGGTCTACCAAGACTTAATGCTATGCTGGAAAGAATGGAACTAAGGCATATACCCTTAAACTCACTTCAAAGACCGTGCCCTAGAAGAAAGAATTGAAACCGTCCCCCAGCAACAAGGGATGCCACACTGCCCTAACGACTCCAACTGCTGAAGAAGAGCGACATTAAAGCAAGAATATTAGACCAAGAGAGACATTACAGCCAGGATATGAGATCAGTAAGAGTGAAATAAGATTTTCTATTAGTATTTAAATAGTAAGGTGCTGAAAGCCTAGTGGTGACTTGTCTAGTTACTTGCCTCTGACAGTTTAGTTTGGGTTTCGTTCTCTATAGCTCGATTCCATAGTTCCTGTTTAGGTAGATGGCCTCACTCAAAGTTCATTCCTGTAGTCTCCGATCTCCTCTTTCATCCCGTATACTGCCCCGAACTCCTATGCTTATAAAGTTAGTTCCGATACTGACTACTCGAAGCTTGCGCCCCAGGGAATAGGCTTCTACCAATATAACTGAAGTTCAATTCGGTTTATGCTTCTCCCTTGTCTAGCCCCATCCTTTGACTTACTCAGTGGAGGTCTGTTACTTACGAGCGCAACTCTCACTATTTACCACTAGGAACCTAAGAGCTCCTCCGCTCTAATACTATCTAGTACTAATCGTTTTGCGCATGAGACTAATAGGAATGGTAAGAAGGAGCCTAGATCTAGTTAAACTAACCTAACCAGGGGGGAGAATATAGTTGACTTTATGGCCACTCGGCATTTAAATAAGAATGTAGGCGGTATCTTCTCTGTAAGTAATAATATAGTAGGCACAATGTACTGCAGACTAAAAGCTAATGCGCTCTGGTGGTAACTACACCACAAGGGAACCGCTCCGTAGAGTAGGAAGTAAAGGAATCGTAGACAGATAAGATAAAGAAGGGCATATATAAATTGAAAGATCATTAGCGAAGAAGGGGAGTCGAGTTTGGAAGTAAGGAACAGAACAGAGGAACAAGCGGATAAGCAGATAGTTAGTGAATGAAAAGCTTAATTATAGCATATATATATATATATCAAAAGGTGGTTTCATAACAGTAGTGTTAAAGGGATAATAACCTATATGCTAACTAAGAAAGTAGTGTCACCCATGTGCTAAGGGGCCAAGCAACTGCTAATGTGACTCTGCCGCTACACGTTAGTAGTTACTTGCCCAGTGTCTTGGCCGCTATAGTGCCTTTTATGCCCCTATCTTGCCTGTGAAGTAATGTTCTTTTTGCGCGTCAGTCGATACGAGCGAGGGGAGTTTCAATTACAACTTTCTAGAACATGCCCTACTATTTCTCTACTCAATTAAGTATCTGTTCTTATTATATCATATTATAGAATCGGGTAACAAACCGTGTGCTGGTGCTCTAACCGATCGAAAGAAATCAATCAATAAAGAAATCAATCCAGTCCGGCCCGAGTTACAGGCTTCACTCACTACCAACAAGAATCAAATCACTTACTATCAGAATGCAACCCACATGCCTCAGACTGCAGCTAAGTAACATCAAGACTCAAACAAGGCAGTTACAGAACCAAACCCATGTCTCCGAGCCTGATACCAGGTAGTTAGAGAATGAAGCCACTGTTTCCAAGCCTGTTGCTATTGAGTCAAAGACTGATACCAGTGCTACTGAGAATGTAACGAGTGAACCAAACACCTACCACCGAGAATGGAGCTGGTGAAGTCGAGTCAAGAAATGGAGCTGCTAAGGGATAGAACGGAGATGCCTAAGATCGGACTGAAACCAGTGCTAACAAGAATTCAACCAGGTAGTTCAAGAATGAACCTAGCTGTCTGCTCGCCAAGCCAGTAGTAAGTAGTAGTTGTCCAATTGAAGCTGTGCCAAGCCGGTATAGTAGCATCCCTGTTGCATCAGTATTTGTTGGTGACGAAGCGGGGTCGACTTCCGTGGATACTCTTTCTGTTCTTGTCTCGGTTCGGGGTGAACACTCCTTAGAGGTAGGTTCGGGGAAGACTTACTGACTTGGCGGGTAGGCTTGGTTACATACTTAGTTGACTGACTTTGCTGGCAATACTGTACTACTTACTTGTTTTCTTCCAATACGAGGGCAGGCTGGTTTACTTCAGTTACTCGGGCAGGCTGGTTTACTTACTTGCTTGTTAGGGTGGTGACCGCATCACTACGATCTATCTTTTAGGGTCGGGCTAGGGTATTGTAATCAAATGAATCAATTTATCAAATCATAAAAAAAAGCGAAAGAAAACTCATATTGCTCCTTGCTTTTCCACTCCTAAATTACTACTATTCTATATATAGGAAACCGGTACCAACCAGAACCAGACTACAACCAGTGCATCTCAGCCTGAGAGTGCGGAAGAAGTAGCGAGACTGAGGCACCTAACAACCCAGACTGATCTAAGGCATAACCAGACTGTCCCTAAGCAGTACCAGGATTCAACCAGGTAGCGAAGGAATGGAACTAGAATGAGATGCGGGCCAAGTCAATAGGGCAAGTCACTAGGGCAACTCAGTAGTGAAAGGAAGAATTCAACTCCGTTGGCAAGTAGTTAAAGTAGGAATTCAACTCAGAGGTAAGCTAGTAGGAGCCTAGGAAGGGAGCGGGGTCGGTCAGAGTGAAACAGTAACATAGGTGAGTTAGAATGAAACTCGGTCGTTCAAGACTTAAAGCAGGGGTAGCGAGACTTCAACCGGTGCTGGGCAGACTGTTGCTATTGGTATTGATTCTCTGTATTGGTCGTTAAGGTCTAGAACCACTTCTACTCAGTCTGTTACTAGGTGCTGTAGGAGTGAGCTCAAGAGGAGAGGTAAGTGTAATAAAGAGAGGTAGGGTCGGGCGCTAGGTAAGAGATAGAATCCTTTTCCTTCGTCTTCAAGTATAGGTCTGGTCCTGTTGAGAGGTCGGGTAGGCCTATCATATCTTATTTAAGAATGGGAATTGCTACTAGTATATAAGGCAACCTTTATGTTAAGTTGCCGATGGAAGTTACTAGGCCAGCATCTAGGTCAACTCAGTAGCCAAACTCAGTAGCCAGAGTGTAAGGATAAAGAATATAGATCCGATCCGGTAAAGGCTTTGAGGCTAGGGAGAGATTATCTATGGAATAACTCTATTATAATGTATTTATATGCGCGAGTCTTGCCAAAGAATGTTGACTTACCGGGCATAAAAGAAAGGTTCACTCTGGTATGCCTGCTTGGCTAGGGAAGGAAGGGGAGTGGACTCAGTTCTCTTGCTTATAAAAGAAGGAATTCAAGTGTTCCTGCCTCGGATCCTGCTCTTCGAGACTTGACTCTCACTGCTGATTCAGTTGGGTGGAACAGCTTTCTTTTCTTATCAACAACAAATATCACTTTAGCGTAACATTTGTAGTGTCTTAGCGGACCTGCCGATACTGAAACTCCATTGGGAATAGAAGTCACTTAACACCTTAGGATAAACGATACACTAAAATGAAAAACGGATGGAATTGTTCTTTAATTGTTCCTGGTTTGACCATACTATTTCCCTAATAGATTAGATATTCTCTTTACTATATTAGATATTCTCTTTACTATATTAGATATTCTCTTTATAAATAATAATAATGAAAATCAGATTCAACTCGGGGTTAAGATAAGAGTGAATAAAACGATTTCAGCTCGCGCATGCATTTAAACCACTATAGGAGCAAGTTCTTTATTTGTTGTTTGTTGACTACGGGGAGGTAGGCGCATCAACTAGGGTAGTGACTCAGTGCAAGGCCAGATCAGATGACGCCAGCAGGGTTCAATGAACTGTTGCCATAGGTGGCGGAGCAAGAGGAAAAGCAATAGAAGCAGTTAAAGTTAGGTCTACCATGAATTCTAAGGGCAGATCGATCAGATGCAAGCGGGAAAGAAATCCAGTAAAGACATATCATTCTAATTATGGGCTGTCCCCTTACCTATCTATATCTCATAAGAATGCACCCACACCTAGAAACTATGTTCCCTTACCCGCTACACCACTACTAGATTATGACCTTAACCCTTTCCCGCTTACCGCTGAAAACATCTACGAAGACAGGACTAATGGAATATTTGTACCTAACTCCCCAACTCCATAGATAGGTGTTACTACAACTGCTACTACTGCCGGGGGTGTAACTGTTCTAGGCAATTCCATTCTTGACTTTATATAAAGAGGCGCCGAACACAGCACTTTTGATAACTCATACAGTAGTTGCGAGTTTGCTCTTAAGCTCCCAGCAGGACAATAAAGATAATCAATTGAGGAGAACCCCAAGCATCAAAACGGACTATTAATACCACTGGCAGCTTTTCTTTGATGCCGTAGTTTGCTGGGGCCAAGCAGACTTAACTCGGGTAGGCTGGTTTACTAATGGATCTCCACTAGATCAACTCCTTCCTGAACTTAACAAGTCTAGGCCTCTAGAATAAGTTTCGGCAAGCAAGGTCTAATCTTTCACCAAGGAAAAGAGAAAGAGGTAGGCCAAGTAGTGACCAAGGAAAAGAGAAAGAGGTGGGCCAAGTGGTGGAAGTCCTGTGTTCGGGATCCAGAGAGTCGCCTTAGTTAGATGAGATGGAGTCAAGAAGAGAAGAGCTATAGGTATGGGAGATTCATTCAGTTATACAAGATTCTTTGTGTATTGGTACTGGCAGTCTTATATCCGGTTAGTGCCTTCATTACTATAAGTCAGAGTACGAGAAGCGGTAGTAATATTCTTTATGACTGTTGCTCTACAGCGGTCTTCTATTCTGCGTCGTTCCAAGCACCAAGCGCCAAGCAACCAATAAATACTATAATAATCTAATGAAAAAGTCAGAATCAGCGCCAGTAGTAAAAGAAAACAACTCTCAAGTAGGAATAAGCCTATCAAGTCATAATTCAACATCCAAGTCGGAATCCACCTCTTCAGTCTTCAACCACTCCCCTTGTCTTCAAAGTATGGTAAGGATCCCGGGCTAAGGGGCCTAATACTAATAATAAGATAATAATTCCAATAATAAGAATAAGGGTAAGGTGCTTCAAGCCTTTCCACTCATAAGTCAGAATGCCAATAGCCGGAGCCGGGGCACAGAATCACAACCAATAAAGTGGAAGAACGCAAGGTGTAGAGCCAATAGAGTGAAAGAAAGAACTCAGAATCCAACTAATAAGTAGGAAATCAACTACGCCACAAGCAAGACTCTAATCAAAAGGGAGGCAGGCGCAAACTCATAAACTAGAAATAAGTAAGTAGTAGTAGTCGTAGGTACGCAGTAGCGCAGTATCAGATTGAAGCTTATAAGTCCGAAGTCAACTAGAAGATATAGGTAGGAATACAATTACTACAAATAAGCAGTAGGACATAGAACCAAACATGGGAGTAAAAGAATCCCACTGGAAACACGAAATCCCGCCTTTACTGATGAGAATGAAAACATGGCTAACAAAGAGAGAGGGCTATAGCTCGAAACCAGGTAATGAAACTACAAGCAGGCAATCCAACACTCCCTTATAGATGAAACTGCTAGGGAGCGGGTTTCGAGTTGAATCCTGTTACTCAAGCACATAACTTATTCGAATTCTCCATTTATAGATCCTCTGTTCGTTCCTGTTCGACTTGCCTCTGTATTGGTTGACTACATAAGTTCTCATAATAATCAGAATAGAAGTAAGATACATCGGAATGAGAACTGGAATGGGAACTCGGATTGACTATTAGACTAATCAAACTAACACCTTGGTGGAGGAGATCAGTACTCCTTCTCGGTACCTAATTAAGTAAACAGCTTAGGTAAAGCCAGACTTATGGTTCAAGTCATTATATATTGAAAGTAAGCCAGGGCAGACTGAGCAACAGGTTAATTAGTTTCTTTCTTTCTCTTAATAGTAGTTATAGCGTTGCTGGGCAGTGTTCTATTCCTTTACTACTGACATGACATTCTATTCTTTATTGACTCCTTGAAAGAAATAGGCGTATATAGGCGGATTTCCTACTGAAACTTAAAAGACATAGGCGTCGGTGCCCAATAGAAATATAACTAGGGTTTGCAATAGGATAGAGAGAGTTTGACTTGTTGGTAGAAGTCTGATATGTACTTATTGATCTAATCCAGTAGAGTGCCTGCGGTTAAGGAATGTAAGGGAGAACTACCAAAATCAAAGTCACAATCAAAAGAATCGAACCGGGGAATGGAACTGTTACTAACAAGGCGGATATTGTCATCAACAAGACTGAAGCTACTATATATTCTAATTGGGCTGGCGCTCCTAATACTTTCACTGGTCACTCAGATCCGGATCTCCTTTAATCAATACGAATCAGAACCTAGGCTTTCACTCCTATACGAACTATCAGATGAAACTACTTCTTCCCTTTCTTCCCCGCTTGCTGACCTTCCTTGCGCCAATACAAACATTGCTGATTCTGGAGTCGATGAAACTATAACAGTCCATTCTTATGCTTACTTTTGAACTACATCTGATCCAGATCTGGAGTCTGACCCTTACTCTAATCCTTTTCTGTTGCTGCTTAAGATCTTGATTTGTATATTATTTATTCTCGAGTCGACAATCAAACTGGAATTGCTGTTTATTCCTGCTAATGGTATTTCTTCTTCTCCTTAGCCAGCTTATGCATTCATTCATAAGGTATCTAGCATCAGTTCAATCCATTCCAGTTTCTGTTCTAATTGCATCTTTTTCCCTTCGATAACTCAAAACAAACGAGTGGGATTCGACTTGCCAACTGATCCGAGTTTGATTGGGTCAGGAGCGAAAAAAGACGAAAATAAGTAAGTAGGGATAAGTTGTGAGCCTCACTACTCTTTCGCTTCCCCGGGAGAATCTCTCCTATTACTAGAATCAGCGGGTATAAGCGATTCCTGATCTGTTACAGCAGGATCTGTTACACAAAAAGCATCAATCAATTGGAATGAATGCTTTCCGTGGCTAGAACGGTATATATAATCAAAAAGAAGGCTGGAGTTCGCCTAGCTTTCACGTGTAGACTGCTTTCTCTTTACTTTACCTTCTGACTTGATCTTTTCGGCATAAGCTCTTGCCACTTAAGAAGCTGGTTCGACTTGAGCAAGAACTGCTTCGGATCAAAGAAACACCATGACAATTCCTTTCGAAAACAGCTAAATCGTGATACCACTTGGCTGGGAGTCGTTCCCTAAATTCCATAAGAGATTTCCCTTGAGCCAGGGGCGGGTCAGCACTTTACCGGGTTATTTAACTCAAAACGAATTAACGAGGAGAGACAGAGTCACAAAAGGAGTAACTCGTGGCACACTGACAATATTCCAACTTATCTGCATCAATGCATTCACTACCTTATGGAAGCAGTCTTTTCAAGAATCAAGACCCAATTAACTAATGGGAATCACTACCTGGAAAGCTAACAGCATCGGATATTCTATTCTCACAGCTAGTAATACATCATTCTATAGTAATATATCATTCTATATCACTCTATAGTAATATATCATTCCATATTAGAGAGAACGCTACCGCATCTTACACACGGTGGAACTACCCTTAGAGTATCCAGTTCAAGCAGAATCCCTTGAAGCTTTGAAGAGACAAAGGCATCAATCCAGCATTTAATTACATTCAACACATCATCTACTTCGTCTTACGTCTTCCAGAACCCTTGGTTGCGATAGCCTCTATCCTGACTTTACTATTTCTCAATACTTCTCTAGACGAGCTCTCCCTCAGACTATGAGCAGCAATCGATTATCTGTCTTAGCTTTAGGCCAAACTTTGCTTTGCTAGGCAGGCTTCCCCGGTCGGTACCCATAGTCAATTCCTTCTGTTCGGGGAGCCTATGATGATTATTTCACTTCCATCGTATTGCTTCACTTTCCTGTTGATGCTTCTACGGGGGCAGTTGTTCATGCTTTATCATAAGTAATAATACGAAATGTATCTTTAGTGTCCATATTCAACGAGACGAGCACGAGACTTGTGGATTCGATCTTGTCTTCTTCCCAGGTGGTGCGGGAGTCAAGTATAGAAGGCTCAGCGAGACCTCGATGCCGGTTCCAAAGTTCTATTGCAGCAGCAGTGCATCTTGTTCATCATCCAGTAATTTCTCTAGAATCTTTGTTCCGGAGTAAACCAAATCGTCGATGGGGTCTTTCATTCTTCCTAGAGTTCCCCATATCCAGGTAAATCAATATTGGAGAAGTGGAGCATGACTTTCCCATCGGGGCGTAGAATGGAATAAGTAAGGGTAAGTTGGAGCACAAGCTTGGGTCTTATTCCTATATAAAGTATCTTCTTCCTCCCCGCTCCAGTAGAATGCTGAAGGAAAGGATTGTGTTCATTCTTCTCCGGTTTATTACTTTTAGGGTTAAGGGACAGAGACCTAGCTGCTTCTTTGTCTTAGATTATTAGCAGAATGGAGTCGTTTTCTGGAGTGGAAGATCTATACGTATTCCTTGATAGGCAGGCAGGAAGCTCCTCGGTTGCTATTTCATCAACTATCTTATTCCGGGAATTTTATGGAAAAGGCAGTGATACATGGATACAGTCATGTTTTCATGCTGCCAAGGTCTTTCCTAAGAGCTGATTAAACGAGGACGGCATGTATGTCAATGACATTAAGTGGAAGAGCTTGTTGCACTGGTCCTACCCACAAGTCTCTGCTTTAGGGGAAAAATATCCAATCCAATATTCCATCCTGCACCCTTGGATATAAGCACTTTGTGCACCTTTTGAAAGAATCTATGTTCTGTGTAGAGAGGCAAATGTGCAGATGGCCTGTATGTGCTGCATCCTTTTCGATGGGTTGAGGTGCAGTGATTTGCCCTATCATTGCCTGAAGGCCTGGAGACTATGGGTAATGTGGACTGACTTTAGCAACACTAAAGAAGATGTAAGTGTGCTTCTGGGATGTATTGAGCGAAAATAGAACCGGTATTTACCTAAGCTGCTCTAAGATGTCGTACTCGTCCGCCCTTTCCCTAGCCCAAGCGGTGCTTTGGGGATCATTGCCAAGCAAATGAGGCTGTTTCAAAACCCTTACAGTCCGAGTAGTATGGTTACAGTTAAGAGACCCTTCCTGTCCTAGTGGTATGGTGGACTTCCCCGAACCCTCACTTTCGAACAGAGATTGAAGACTTTTACAAAAGCAACACCTTCTCTTGCAACAAAAGTTTTACCAATAGGGCCCGGCAGGCCAGGAAGAGATTCTAGTGCTACTCACACTGCTCTTGACTTCTCCGAACCTTTATCGCCTTACTCTTGTGCTGTTGCTTGTTATAGTTTACTGCCCTTGCATTTCTCTCTTGTTCGGTTGTGGATATGCCCACAAGCATAAAGATGGGAATTGAGGCATCCACCCCTAGGAAAGTAAGCTAACGTTATTGTATTGCACCGGCAAACTCACTAACAAAACGGATTACTGCTGATGGTGATCCACCGTAGTTACTTGTCCTCATCTGCCCGAACAAGATCCAGAGCAAGAACAAGAACCAGATCTGGTGTTGGCGAAAAGTAAGGGTATCCAGAAGAACTAGTATTAAGTATAAAGATAATAAGTAAGAGAAAGTCAGTCAGCAGGAGCAGGAAAGTCTCAAGGTTAAGGTGCAAGCGCAAAGTCAACTGTGACCCCTATAGCTCTTAAGGCTGTCACCCCTATTTCTCATTAAGGTCTTGATGACTCCCCTATTTCTCATCGTTTACGGCCTTGAAACCTTCTTTTCTAAGAAAAACAACCCAAGTAGGCTCCGACCCCCCGCTTGAAATGCATTGACGCCTCAGAACATAGACCTCTCAGAGTAATACTTATCTTCTTTCTCGCTGACTCGCAGGGTAACCATCTGTTGAAGTAAGCAATGCTCTGTAATATTCATCTATTATACGCTAGGCTCGAGAGATTCAATTCAAGGAAGAGGCAAGCGAACAATCAAAAGCAAGGCGATAAGGCTGTTTTTCGGGGTGCCTCAATTCAATGGTTAGTGAAAGCCATAAGTCTGTTTTGATTCAAAAGGGAAACCAAGCTAGTAAGATGAGAATAAAGAAAGGGACGCAGTTGGAGCGGAGCCTGTCGCAAGTGGGTCTTCTCCTTCTTCTGTTGATTCTACCCGACCTCTACATTCCTTCCCTTCCGCTAAGAGGAAACAAATACTTCTTGAAAGCGTTAATATAAGTGCAAGTCTCTTTCCCTAACAGTAAGTCAAGTCTTTTTCCCTACCTGAGTTACTGAGCAAGAGAATAAATATAAGGGAAGCCCGGGCATAAACGGGCATAAAAGAAAGGGGTGGTAATAGGCTTAGAATTCAGGTATAACAAATCAATTTAGCATGAAAAGAACAAAAGAGCAAAAAAGCGAAATCTTCCTCCTTTTCCCAAGCTTCGCGAATGCAGAACAGATGCTTTTTAGAGTCCAGTTCCATCAGGTTAGCTTTAACAGTACCCCCTGTTATTTGAAGAGTGACCTAACGCAATGATTCCAGTAAAGGAGGCGAGTTTAGATCTCGATCAGGCGGGGATACCTAGTCTTCGAGGGGAAAGTCTGCCTTATGCGTAAAAGTAACGGCGACAGCATTGGAAATGGAGAAACCTTTTATATAAGCTTGCAAAGAAAGGCCATGCTGCATAAGAAACAGACTCTTTAGCGGGGGAGGCCGTATCTAGAGTAATGTCCGAATCAAAGTCCTACTCACAGAAATATTGCCAGCTATAGCGTTGACCCAACTCAGTCTCACCGAGGGTACCCAACACAAAAGGGCTTAACTGCCTAGAGAAGCTATTAAACTGCGTCCATTTAATGAAAGACTCCTTACCCAGTTCGGCGATAAGCTCCAGCTGAGGCTTCAAAGGTACGAAAACCAATTCAATGAAAGAAAAAACCTCGTCCTTAAGGGGTAGACAATAAGAATTCAATCTTTTGGTGTGTCACTTACCCACGTGTATGTAATTTAGCATTGAAGTAGATATGCTCATGCGATCCTAATTTATGCCTCTAAACTTTGTTAGCAACAACCATTTGAAGCTTCAGGTCCTCGGATATTTGGATAAAACCACGATCACCCTGGACTAAAAGATTCTCTAATAGTTCACCAGCTCTAAGAGACATAGAGGGGGTCCTCATTGCTTGAAACTTCTTTCTAGAATTCTATAGTTCGGGCGTGAGTCGGGTAGGGAATAGACGTATATGACCCTTTTCTTCATTATATTTTATATTCATGAGTTTAGCATTATTCCAGAGCACATTCTTCTGTCCATCCCTTACCTCTGTAAACAGCCAAGCCGACCTCTTTTCCTTGGTTAAAGATTAGACCTTGCCCACCTCTTTTCCTGGGTGAAAGATTCTACCTTGCCTCTATCAACTATGGCTCTCATCTAATCTAACTCAGGCTCCTCTCATCAACAATGGCTCTCATCTAATCGCTCCTCTCTTGCTCATCTCAACAAGCTGCTGGCAACTATTAAAAGAAATGAGGCTCAGTTGCTTGGCCCTTATTCTTCTTACTTCTCAGCCTTATTCTTCTTACTTCTCAGGTAACTTATTCTTATTAAATTCATGCTAGATGCACCGGATCATACCATACCCTAGAGGCTATTAACTCGAACTTTCCATACCTATTATACTGACTCTCACTTTCACATCAGAATTCAAGCAAGAGGTTTAAGAGTGAGAGAAGGTAGTGGCGGGACAGTAACTAAGCCCTTAAGGCAGCAGCGGGGGGGTTTCTGTCAGTATATCCAGTGTTTTTCTTCTTTTCCCTAGTTCTCTTCTTACTTATTAGTTATCCGATTGTTAGCACTAGTTTTTTTAGTTGATTACAAATTTCTATCATAACTAGAGCGCTGGGGCGAGTAACAAGAATTCCTTAGTTGGTCCTGGTCGGGGAGCACCCCTATAGATCAGAGGTTTGAAATAACAAATACGAATTCCAAGTATAGGGTTAAGGGACGAAATACCTATTAGTATGTCAGGGTTTCGGAATTAGAGAAAGTCATGGCTGGCGACGAGGCAGGAGAGGAAGTTTCAAACAAAGCATAAGAGTTGCGGGCAGGAGAGGAAGTTTCAAACAAAGCATAAGAGTTGTGGGCAGGTAGGGCAAGTTTGATAAGCACTGTTTAGAGCCTGTTTGCCTGTATCACAAGTCTTGTTATCGCCAATCACACTCTTTATTGCATAAGTTAAGGTATTCGCCTTAGTTGCTCTAGTCTTTTTTTGACCCTTTCAATTCTTCCCATTATTGGGTTCAGTCTTTCACTTTTGAGTTTCTTTCCTTTTATTAGTAGCTCATTTCTTTATTTGAATATGGATTATTATAGTGTTCTTATTTACATTCTATAATAGTCTTGGGTGTGGGGTCGTTGGGGATCGTACCCATGAGTGGAAGGATGAGAGACAGAAGTGACAGGCTCGCTCTCTCACTATAGAAAATAAGTCCGTAAAGGCAGGCTGATAGGCGGCCAGGAAAAGCTGACTGAAAGCAAGGCGCGTCGGAGTAAATTACTATGCTAACAAACAAACACTGGTCGGAGTGAATTACTATGCTAACAAACAAACACTGGTCGGAGTGAATTACTATGCTAACAAACTAACACTGAACACATAGGCATGGAGGGAGCTAGTATAGGTTGGTGCCCAGCAAAGTAAGGCTTGGAGCCAGTAAGACAAGGTTCGATGGCAGTAATAGAATACTTCACTACGGGAACGGGAATGCCAGGTGCCACTACCAGAGTTCGAGCACAAGGGGTGATTCAATAAATCTTTTTAGTTGTTGCTGAGAGGGATGAGGCTTCGTTTTTGGGTTCAGTGCTTTCCTTTGGTCTTAACGGTCTTATAGCCAGCCGGTCTTACTGGTCTTGTAGCGTAGTGGACCTATCCATTATTCTTTCTTATGTATTTCAGTCTACGAAGGCAGCGCAGTAGTTACAACTAATACAAAGCTAACTATGTGTTTTTTCTTCTTCAAGGTGGCCTTTTAGTAGTGGGCTCCCTGGGTATGATATAAAGTATGAGAAGCGCTAGTTCCCGAACACAGGACTCGGTATATTAATTAGTAGCGGTAACTATACTATATCAATTCGATTACTATTCTTAAATGCGCTTATTGCTGTAAGAATACCTACTTTGCCTAAGAATACCTACTTTGCCTTTGTCTTCTATTACAAATACTTGTTTTTCCAGTGTTCAGTCACTCACTACAACCTTCAATTCTGTGTCATCTTACACTGATTATGTTTATTCTAGCTTAGAGTTGAATTCTTTATTCGTAGCAAGAGGGCTAAATTAGGACTCTGGCCAAGCAACGACTAGTGGCACCCTCAACTTCCCTTTAGGACCCAACAAAGCAAGACTCAAGTCAGTATAGTGAGACACATAAGAAGTCAAGAAAGGATCTGGATCGTAGGTTCTAGAATGTAGCTAGGGAGCTTAGGTCTTGTCTGGAAATACAATTTCGGCATGAACCTCTTCTACTCCGGTCTGGTCTCTCACAGGCTTATTTTCTCCTTATTTGACATTCTCTCCTTTCTCTATGAAATTAAGTAGTTTGCATTGAACGTCACGTCAGTAGTAAGGTAGATCAACAGAATGAAAAGCTAGAAAAGAAGGCTAATAAGTGGTGGAGCAAACCTTATTTCGTAGTTCGGAGCATTACCAGCATTACCAGGCGTAGTTGGATTCTATTAGTCGGTACACTATATTGGTAACCCATATTAGTATTTGCATTATTATACGTGAACAGAATAATCAATTTCAGAATGGAAGGGGAGAGTCGGAGCCTGGATCTGTTCCTAAAGAATGAGAGGTAGTTCGGTAGTTGTCAGTATAAGACTCATCTAGTTGGAACATAGGGATTAGTGTCAAAAGGAGAAGGCTACTACTGGGTACATAGGGATCTGGATGTTTAGTTCAATTCCTTACCTTCTAGTTTTCTTCTTATCAGTTAATGGCTCAATTCTTAATGGCGGCTTCGGGTCTGGGAAACAGTAAAGCAAGTCTCCGTTTTAGTAATGGCAGGCTCTTAGTTTCAATCAAGAATTCTAGGCTAAGGTAGTTTACTTACTTGTACTAGGCTGTTTTGTCTATTAGCTACGTTGCTTTGTCCTTCCCGCAACCTCATTACCTAGCTCTATGATTTTGCTTGGTGGGTGTAGTGTAATAGACATCTAAGTTACCGCAACACAGGGTGTGTTGGTTATTGGTTTTCCCGAGTATACGAGTTTTGGGCAAGCCTCATTATAGGGTGATTCTGGATTTCTGTCTGTCTTTCTTTACGTATTGCTCCATTAACTGTTCCCCGAAACTCACTCCTGACTGAATACTAAGTTCTGACTCCTTACTTGACTCACCCCTTGAAACAGGACTCTTCTCTTGCACTATCAGCTCCCTAATGAATAAGTGGGAACGAGCGTAATATCAGTTGTGAGGAGGTTTGAGAGGAAGGCGTCGCGTAAGAACTCGTTGAGGGGCTAAAGAATCCATTCCTTCCTTCTTATGCCTGGGGGCAAGCTACGTATACAAAGGCAAGAACTTGAACAGGGGATAAAACTTGCACTTGACCCTTCAACTAGTAGTTTCGTAGTCCGACCCTTTCACTAGTAGTAGAGTAGTTTCATCTGTCCCTCGCTTGCAGCAGACTACTGTAACTGCGGATTCTTTTCTGTAACTGCTGACGACAATAAGGCAACCTTTATGTTAAGTTGCCAATAAGGAATTTCATAATTTGACTATTAGAAGAATTGGACTATTAAGTATAAGAGAGTAGGAAAAAGAAGAACAGGATAGTAGGAAAAAGCAGAAAAGGAGTATACATGGGTCAGGGTATCTATATCAAATAGTCATCAATAAGAGAGGTGGGTTAGTAATCAATAAGATAGGTAGGTAGGAAAGGGCTACAATTCAATAAACAATGAAATACCTTAGGTGTGTTATCGACCCGAACTCTATTGCTATTGGAAGTGAATCATTGCCAGCTACATGTGAGAGGTTAAGGCTAATTCCCACAGCTCCTTCATTTGATCCAAAAGGAGTAGCTTGTCCGTTTATAACTAGGTGGAATATCTCTTTATGCCTCGAAGTAAAGTATTCAGTTTCAAGTCTGTTAGCTGCCCTAGGAAAGTGAAGTTAAGGGAAAGAATCAGTAGATAACTCCCCCAGTATGAGAGCTATTCTTTGATTCAAGAAAACAGGACTTGCGCTGACTGCTGGCTCTGCTCTCGCTCTAGGTATGATAGAAGGAAGTCCCTAACTGCTCTCGCAAGGGTAGCTAGATTCAATGATGAAAACACTAAGGTCCCGTGAACCGATTTGGAATCAAATCACCAAAGCAAGAAAAAGTCCAATGAGCCAAGCCGACAAGCTAAGGGAATACCCTTATGGAATTGTTTGATTAATATATCCTTTATCTTACTAGATCTTATATATGTACCTAAACCTATAAACTCCCTTAGCGCAGAAGCGGGAATCTACATCTATTGAATCTTTGTATCCGGGTGGTGAAGGAGTGCCCTTCATGTATAGGTCGGGTCGCGTTGACAGCTAGGAAAGTGTACTTTAGAATAATAGGATGGAGCTAAGCATTATGGATCTACCAGGGGACAGCTGACAATTGACATTAACCTCATTGCTTAACACAAGAACTCTAACCTCCCTAAAGTCTCTTGTTGTTGGCGAGGAGATTTGCAGAAGCTAGATCTGGATCCGGCTTTTAAGACCTAAGTGTACGAGTGGAATCAGTGTTTGGTGTTTGCTACTCAAGAATCCGCAGTGCCAGTTCATTCTTTTACTTCAGCATAAGGGAAGGGAGTTTCAAGACCTAGAGGGGAAATCTGATAGTCTCCTATAATACAATCTGATAGTCTCCTATAATATAATATATAATATAATAATGAATTTCGATTGGTTTCTTATACTGTGTAAGTATAGCATCATATACAGTGTAAGTATAGCATCAAGGGCACCCGTTAAGCTCGTTTTTTCATCTTTTCATTTTGACTTGTTGTTGCGCGTCAGTCACTTTTGCCACCCGAAACAAACCTTTAAACAGCTAATTCTCTTTCTTCCCTTGGTTGTTGACTTTCGTCTAGGAGCGTGGTCTTATGGAAGCTGCCCCCATAGCCTTTTTCTCTTGTGCCTCTTTCTCTTGCGCCTCTTTCTCTTGTGCCTCTTTCTCTCAAGTCATAATCTTAGAATGCAGTTTCTGAGTTGAAGTTAGTTTGAACCTCTAGCTAGGCCAAGCGTATACCCTGTCCTTTTGAGTCTGCCCTGAACTACCCTACTTATTATAGGAATCAATTAACTATTTCATAACTTATTGAGTTTGTTGTGCAATTGCAATGAAAGCAAAGCTGTCAGCGAGGGATTAGATGCAGGAGCTGCTAGCAAGGAAGATTACATAGGTTTCGAAAGTGCCCTGACGGGTTTCATCCCGAGTTTAATTGACAAGAGAAGAGAAGCAAGCTAGATCAGGTACAGGAACAGGCAATTCTATACTCTACGGAGCTGTGACTGCTTATTACATATTTCCAGAATTCTTACTGAAACACTGCTTCCCTTCCCCGAGTTGAATCCGTTCTCCAAACTTAATGCTCGAAACGGGACCGCTCCACTACACCTCTGATGAAACTGGGCTACTGCAGAACCACTTGTAGCTGACACTCGCACTGCGTCTATTCCCGCTGCATCTCCTGTGTGTGAAGAATAGCTTCCCGCTTAAGATCTTTATTCCATATAGTCTGACCCGCCCTATACTGGAAGGGAAGAATGGAATTGAAACTGATGAAACTTTACCACTCTACTACTTGTTGGAAAAGGATCTGAACCAGTACTTTATTCTGTCTAGATGCAGAAGATTGGTAATACTTGCCTAGTGGCTAAGGCTTATACTTTGTAGTGGAATTCTTACCCTCGCAAAGAACCTAGACTTAAGCAGCCTTCTAAATAAGTAAGGGTTGAACTAGTTGACTTATCGCACCTGGGTTTAGTGATAGCAAAGTGAGTGGTTGCTTGCTTGCAGTTTACTTACTAACTCAACTCTTAACTGTAAGGGCTATAACTTACTATAGAGGCCTCTGATCGAGTAGACTAGGATGAAACTCTGGATTTGTAATAACACAGGACTCTGCAACTTACTATAAGGGCCTCTAGGATTACACCCGACCTCTTCTACAGGCCTTGATGCCCTAAGTGATTCACTTGGCTACTCGGAACCCTCTGAATTCAATAAGAAATAAAGAATACCTGCTGGCAAATTCCCCAGCCTACCCTAGGTATGATAGAAGTAGAAGAAGGTTAACCAACACAAGTATACCTTTCCTAGACTTAAGTAAGAGAGTCCGTTTCACAGTGAAAAAAGACGCAATGAGCGGGAACTCTGTTAATATGTTATAACCTGTTGTTACCAAGTCAAGTTTGAGTCCCATCTGCCTGGTTGTGGAATTATTCCCTCTGCTATAACTGAATGAGGCTCTTTGCACTCTGGCTTGGCTCCGATACCTATGTCAACAATTCCGCCCTATTCTTCTCTGGCAACTACTTCTTCCACACTCACAACCGGATCCTTCTATTGCTCCGATACCGTAGTAAACAAATTCCATTCAATTAAACAAAGCTCTTTCTTCCTCACCTATTATGTATTATGGTCCGCTAGATCCATCCCTATAACTACCCAAATCAAGGAGAGGTGGGCAAGTTGAAGAGTCAAACAGTTATTCTTTCTCACCCGCCTATATCGTTGCAAAGGAATGTAATCAAGCAGCTCGTTACTTCCTTCAAAAAAGAATATCTCTCTTATCTTGCCTCCCCAGTGAAGTGGGTGCTCTTATTTGACGTGTCTGCTAACTTCTATTCTAAAGTCAGCTGCAGTGAGAGTAGAATCTGTCTTCTTCTCTGCAAGTGGGAAGTAGACCAGATCAGATGTTGTGCTAACGGTTTCAGGACTGACTCAACACTCTAAAACAGCACGTACCGGGTTGATGGTAGTTGTTTCCTTTGCTTTGCATTGGATTTCATAATTTCAGTAAGTGGGGAGCACTGGGAGGTTGGTTCAGAGCACAGGGACAGGCACCACTTACTATGACCCGCCAAGGAACTACTAAAAACACATGACTCGTAATAAACATGTTCTAATTCAGTTATGCGCGAGTCCGCCAAACAACTACTCAACAAGCCGACAAACCACTACTAGATTCGACCATAAATAAGTAGCTTGTCCCTATCTCTATCCTTGAAGTTAAGATGCGCTTGAGTTTGATGGTTCCTAAGCTTGTTCCCTTGCGCGATACTACTTTGAAGCGCTAAGTAAGGAATACGAGTTTTCCAGTTCGCTCGGTTGCGTATATAGAATCAGACTCAAGTAAGCGGGAAAGAAGATCAGACGGAATGCTCCACTGCGTAAGTCAAGTCAGAAAGGTGTTGTCCCCTTCTAGCAAGTAGGAATTCAATCAGTGTCTCGTGCTTGTGCATGAGGTTCGATAAACAGGTAAGATTCAAAAGATGGATTGAAGCGGTAAGCGGGTCGGTAATACGAGATGAGAACTGGAGAGTATTGTTCGGCAAAAGAACTTTAGTATCGAGAAGCCCTAATAACGCTATACATTAGACTAAGCTTGTTGGATCATCAGCAGCAGAATGGACTGAATGGGAGGGTGAGCTAGGTATTAAATGACAGTTTTCCTTGGTTTCCCGACCCTACTTATTTAGTTTGAGCACCCGACCCGCCATTGAATTATGACTTTCCTACTTGTGAGTTGAAGTATCAAGAGAGGCCAGGCCAGGTAGTGAAGCTCCTGTTCGAGTGTGAGTTGACAGTTACATTTCCCTTCCAGTGGAGGTCGGGTCCTGTTGCATCTGTATTAGTAGTCCAGGTAGTAGCAGCCCAGTAGTTAATGGTTTGAGTTTAAGACCGGTAGTAGAGTGGTCGTGATACAGTTTCATCAGTAGGAGCCTTAGTTCAAAGAGACGAGATGAGCCTGAGTTAGCTGAGTGCAATTCTGAGTCCCCCAACACTGGACTTGAAGTTAATGGTGTCCGCAGCTGTGATAGTTTCGGTTTGAAATTAATCAAGTAAAGGCTTTGAGGCGAGGCGATATAGGTCTAATTCTTATCTTCTGTTTTCTACCTTCCTACATAGCTTGTCTCTGTGACTACTGAGTTAATAGAATACCTAGGAATAAGGAAAACCATCATTCTGGAATACCTAGGAAGGAGTGAAATAAAATACCAGAGTGAAAAGAGCCAGAGTCGAGATCGGCAGACAATAAGAAGAATGGACTGGACTTACCGGTCCTATACATATCGCTATCCAAAATACAGGGAATTGGTGAACTGCACTGATCTGGTTGACTTACTTCAATGGACTAGCTAACCTGCCACCCTTTCTCTTGGATTGGATACTTTCCTTTAACTTAACCTTTCCACTGTGGAGCTTCTGTTGGGACTGGACTCCTAGGTATAGGATAAGAGGTCTAGTAGCAAGAGGCTATGGTAGTATAGTCTCCTTTTGAGCTCACTCCTACTGTCAACCTTAGCTGTGCCTCATTTATGTGACTAATTTCAAGATCCAACTCCTTTATCGTCGACTGCACTATCCCCGCTCCGTAACTTCAATTCCCATCTTGATGCTATGTGGACATATCACTTCAATTCCCATCTTGATGCTATGTGGACATATCAACTAGCGAACAAGAAATAAAGGCCAGGGCTGAAGGGCTTACAGTAGCAGAGTTCCAGAAGCTGTTGCGGAAACCCTTCTTTGTTAGTTTTCTTAAGGATCGAGGTGCTAACGCTTTCGGGTTCTTTCTTAGCGAGTGTGAAGCATCTATTGACTCTGTGTTGCGCTTGGACTTAAAAGAAATAATCTCTTTTCTACTGTCCACTACACTATCCAATTCAGTCTCAAGGAACAGTAGGTCAGGGGTCATCTGCAATTCTTAACTTCAAGGTCGAGGTCGAGTTTGGGTCATAATCTAGTACAGGATCAGAAGCCGTTCAAAAGTCTGCATAAGAAGATGCTGGATCAGATGACGCATAATTGCCTGTTCGAGTTTCATCGTCAAACGGGTCTCTTCAAGGAAAGTTCAAGTTGTTGACGACGAGCGGTGCGGTTCTTTCACTGAAAGGAAAGTTCGGGCGCTAACCAAGACAAGAAAGATGAAAGTTTTCGAGATGAGCTGCTCAATTACATTCCTATCTTATAGAGCTGTGCAGGAAAGATTACAGAAATGATTCTTTGCCTTTTACACTTAAGGAGGTCAGTTCATTCTTTTACTTGTGCTTACGGAAAGGGAGTAGTTGCCGGGGAGCAAGTAGTAGAATAGTTGGCTCTTTGAACTCCACTTAGTTAGTTAGAGGCTTTGAAGCTGGGTTTCTTCTTTAGTTAGTTCGGGTGAGTTGAATTCTGAGTTTCATCTCTTGAGTACAGCTCCTGGTGGTACTGCCCCCGTTCTGGAGTATATAATCCCGGAGTGGAAATAGAAATAGATGCATTCTTAGTTGACTCGGTGTAAGTTATTGGCTTTTCTATAAGAGAGGTTATTGATTGGCTTGTAGGTCCGCTTGTTGGTTGTCAACGAACACTAGTTGTTGCTTGGCCGGGATGGCATCTAGACCGGCATGACACCTAGACTATATAGAAGCTGTGCTGTCCGAGCTAGGGATAAAGAAAGTCAAGGCGAAATAAGGGAAAAGTCGTCGACGAGATATCGATAGGTCTTCGCTTCGGACCAAGTGGAAGAGGAAGCTTCATGCATGCGTATCGACTGACGCGCAACAAAGAACATTACTTCACAGGCAAGCCCCGCTCCTGCCGCATCACAAGTTATTTGCCTACTTCACACCCATAGGAATATCGATTGAACACACAGAAAAAGCTTTGGAAGATAAAGGTAGACTTCACACCCATAGGAACATCGATTGAACACACAGAAAACACGAACCACCTCTATTCCTTACTTGTTCACCTATATGATACGAAAACTAACTTATAAGTAATCCAATTTGATTTAATTAGATATTTTGACAAAAGAAAGTGTGTGCGAAGTTGACGTCACAGCTCTGGTACCATGAAAGACCTGAGAAAGAAAAGAAAAAGAAAGAAAGGGTGGCTTATCACGAAGAAGAAAGTACTTACTTGGAAGCGGGGAGTGGATAATTACCTGGCATTCTGACTACCTTATCCATTAGCAAGTAAGGTAGTTGGGTGCACCAATTCAGAGTCAAAAGCATGGATCGGTTTCACTCGCTACCGCCAAGCAACTGACCTGACACTGTAAACAAATCATGAAACTAGTGTAACTCACTGACGCGGCTGCCAGCCAAAGAAAGGACCGGAGCTGGTGGCAATGATAAGACAGTATAAATGGAATGAAACTCATAAGCAATGAAAACTAGACTTGGCGGGTAGGCTTGTGTTTCACTTACTTCAATTGACTGGCTCTATTCTCTAACTCCATAGCTGCAGTCCCATACAGCAGTGGGCCACATCAGTCTTAGCAGACACCGCATCAGTCTGCTAGTTGCTAGGTTGATTCTTTATTTAGTAGCTCATTGGACTAGCTCAATTCTGTGATTGGTCAGCTCTATTCTGTGACTCGGGTCGGGTAGGCTGTAACTCCCTCGGTGCAGTCTGATGCCTACTAGTTTGATTCTTGTTGTTGCCCGGCGAACACAGGACTTGGGCAAGAACCAGAGACCACTACCCTGACTTTAGCCAACTCCTTCCATTGCTTCCCTAGCCGCGAACAAAGGACTTGGTCAAGAACCAGAACAGGACGACTACGCCCACTTCTTTCAAGAGTGGAGACTCAACTCTTACAGCAGCTGCCTCTAGTGTTAACGCCTAACTCTCCTATGTAAACTAACCACTCCAGAAATGAAGTATGTAGGGTTCAACCTGAATTCTTCTCCTAGTGAAGTCAACTCTATTCTCTACCTTTCTTACCTTGAGCAAGTCTATAAGTAACAAGTACTATCGGTATTCAACTCAAACTAACTAACTTATAATACTCATCTAACTCAGGCAATAGGGTGCTTAATACTAAGATAGTAAATGAAGAGGGGCACTGGTATCAGGCTTAGATGCCCTGGGGTTAAGGCTGTTACTGACCGGTTTCAGGCTTAGCCCCTACCTTACACAACTCTAAACTCCCCTTGATTGACTTCCCCATAAGACTTCTGGCTACCCTTGATTGACTTCCCACAACAAGCTGAGGGGCTGGCTCTTAACTAGCGGATTCCCTTACTTACTTGTTTCATTCAACAAGATATTATCTGAATGATATTATCAGAATATGGAATGCTATTGACTTCACACAACTCCGATAACTGGTATGAATTCTTTCCTCTTTCTTAACTCTTTTTCTCCCTCCGATACCTCTGTCTCATCTCCCTCCCCGGGTAATGATTCTGTTTCTTCCGTTCACGGGTCCATTCCATTCTGACTTTCCGACTTGAGAGAAAGAGAGCACCTGGCCTCGCTTTAAGGCTTATACGGACTAGTTGACTTCTGACTTTGGTACACCTACTTCTATCTGCCCCCTCGCTTTAAGGCTTCTACTTACTTGTTTGATTCTTTGACTAGCTTCTTCAATTCTGATTTCCAGAGCTATACCTCTGTCGATGATCGGTGCATTTTCTTAGCTCTCTCAGCTCTCTCAAAACTAAACAAAACTTCCTTTCTTCCCTTTCTTCTTCAATAGGATAAGGAACAGGGCGAACGGAAGGATACTCCAGCAGAACAGGAACTGCCCCTTCTGCTACAACATCTTCTGCCCCGCCCAATCCTTGAAACTTGACTCTTGTGCTTTTCTATTTGGGACAGTAAACATAGGCTCTTTCATACCTGCCCTCTATTGCTCCTATAGTAGTCTAAGTTGTTATTCTAATACGAAGACGGGTTAACTAGTGACCAATTCCAATCTAAGTCAAAAGTGTAGTAAAACTATGATCCAACTGGGGGAGCTTCTTGCTTCGGTTCGGCATCTATCTTCTCTTTTCACTCAAATGTTACTTCCTTACTCTCAACTTGAAGTTAATCAATGGAATCCCTTGTTGGTGTGGGTAAGATAGGTAGGTAGGCTGGCGAGGGATGTTCTGAGTTTAGTTCGTATAGCCCAGATTCATTCTGTTACTACTGAGTTGCATTCTCACTTTGGAGTTTAGAGCGCAGTTACCCTCTGTTACTAGGCTCGGGTAGTTTACTTACTTGTGGAATTCTTTCATTCAGTAAGGAGATACTAAGCGGTCTTCTTCAACAAAACTTTCTTCTCGAGCTAAGGGAGAGTCAAGTAAGTACTACCTATTTGCAATTGCCCTCTGATAGGAGAGGTCGGGACTGGTCTTCAAGGGCAGTTTCGTCTTCAAGTCTTGTTTCGGGTGTTGGTGCTGCCACTGTTACAGTGAAGAAAGTCTGGTTATGAGAGATCGGGTTGAATCCCCAACTAGTATACGAGTACCAGTACAGAGAGGTGGGTTGGTGCTCTACCAATATAGTAGTAGTTTCTTGTAGAATCAGTTGGTTGGTGTTGGCACAAGTACTGTGTTCGAGCGTTAGTATTAGGGGCTAAAGGAAAGGGGGTAGCCTTACTTATATTACGTCTATTTCCATTCAATAAGTTGGATCCGCAGTATAAGATGGATCAAGATAGAAAAAGGAATAGTTCCGGGCGCCAGTACTGTTCTTGTAAGTAGTGAGGCCAAGCAGATCGGATTGGCTAGAGGGAGGATAGAGATTAGCTGTTTCATCCGTTCTCCAACAAGTAAGGAGGATGGGTAGCTGAGAAAAGAGACTTAACCTGATCTAGCTGTTGATGCAGACTGTATTTGTTTACTACTACCCACCTACCCGGGTTACTATAATCTTATATAGAAGCCGAAGCCTCATCTGCTCTTGCAACAACAAAATCATTGAATGCGCTAGCTGAACCACTATTGCTCCTGCCGCTCACCTATACAGACACAGTACACACACAGTAGAAGAACATTCCAACTAGAATTCCCACTTATCTTCTATCTTATATAAGAGAACTGATAAAACTCTTCATTCCAATACGCCGGGCAGGGTTGTGTTTCACTTACTTGGTGGGGTGGTTCCAGAGAGTTCTGTTACTCGGATAGTGTAGTTAAGTAGAGTAACGGTGCCTATGTCCTGTGCCCTTAAGTCATTGGCGTCAGTCTCACGGCTTACGGGTTTCCTTGCCTAGCCGGAGGGAGGGAGAGTTCACAGAGCCAGAGTTAGATGCTAGATGAGCCTCATTCAGTTATTAAAGTCAAGATGAAATAGTATCCACCCGTTCTGTAGTAGTTGCCGCTACGTTGCTTGGCTTCTTTATTACTTTCGCAGCTCCTACCGCGACACAATAGTAGTGGTTGTTCGGGAGCAAGAGCTGGATTAGGTGGAGCAGTTATTGACTTTCTTTCCCGAGAAGGATCTGGATCCGAGGCTGGGCAAAGAGGGAGGTCAACTCTGAGTCCTGTGATGAAAGACTATGGGCTTATTGACTTTTGTTCTGGTGTTGGGCAAGAAAGAGAACTAGATGGTTATTGATGCAATCTCTATATAAATATACACTCGGGAGGGTAGGGCTTGATTACGGATATTATCTATAAGTGAGGGGTTCCGGTCAAGAATCCGGGGCGTTATCCGATGAAGGTATAAAACAACTGATCTCAAGTCTGGTGTTGGGTGGTAAGAGGGAGAAGACTGACGCGTAACCAGAGAATGCCCACGTAACGGAGCGGTGCAAGGGTGCTTGCTATAGAGGTAGGCCAAGTAGTGCTGTTAAGGAGGGGCGGCGTATTGTAGAGAATTGCCAGTGACTCTGGGGTAGGCAGGTTGACTTCTTTAAACATAGATTCCACTTATTATATTATAAAGAAGAAAGTTAGCTTAGATAAAGAAGAAAGTAAGCTTAGAAGCGGGAAGGGCAAAGCAACTGAGCCTCATTCTTTGAATAGTGGACAGAGGTAAGAGGTATCGGATAGGTCAGAGGTAGAGGTGCAGCGGGAAAGAAAGAAAGTAGTGACTCGGAGGAGCAGCCCTACCGCTCTTTTAACTCGCTGACGCCGAAGGCATATATTGTAATAGAAAGAGTGGAGCTAAACGGTAGCGAGCTAAACTCACTGACTTGATCCAATAAGAGTAAGAACAAACAATAGATCCGGATTCCACACGTTGCTGTGGACTGGGGAGAGAGCTGCTCTGGGCGTTCAGTGTTCTTATGGCTTTGTTGTACTCGCCAAAGAATGCAAGCCACTTAATGAAAAAGGGAGCGGTAGGCCTTCAAAAAGGAGCGAGGGAGTGATGGGCAACCTCTAGATGTTGCTCGGTGAGCCGCCAAGTACCAGTCTTACAAGAGTACAGGCGTTAAAGGACTCTAATTCATTGCCTTCACTTGCGACGAGTAGAACTCACTCTCTTGCCACGCCTTTCACTCACTCACTTCAGTCTCCCTCAATCACTGCTGACTTTTGGGCGTTCTTTAACTCTCTTGCTATTACCCGCAGAGAGGTTCATATTCTCATATATCATATATAAAGAAGCGTAGCTCTATGTTTTACAGGCTACCCGCAGAGAGCGTCGACGGTGCATATTATCATATATAAAGAAGCGTAGCTCTATGTTTTACAGGCTACCATCAAAGTTTCGCTAACCGACAGGCAATGGAGTCAGCTTACGGGGTGGGGCGCAAGCAAGCGTAGCGAATCACATATAGTTGCGCAGATATCAAAAGGGCGGCTAGAAGGGATGGATGTCTGAGCGGTTTAAAGAGTCGGTCTTGAAAACCGAAGTATTGATAGGAATACCGGGGGTTCGAATCCCTCTCCATCCGCGAACAAATAAGTTCTCTCTTGCATTATCCATAGATAAGAACGAATCGACTGATATGATAGATGCAATGGCTAGGCTATACTTCTCCGGTTTTTTTGTGTTGATTTAGTTAGGACACCTTGTATCCCTAGAGTTTTCTTCCGCCCCGGGTAGATCATCTGTGGGAGCGTCGATATTGAGATAGATAAGCGTCGATATTGAGATAGAGAATATATAAGGAAGGAAAGAGGGGAGTTGGCTGATAAAGAAGGACAGTATAGATTGCGTAATAACCATTTTCGCTCTTCAATTCTCAGCTATATAGGGGACTTGGATGGTGAGCAAAAACAATTGATCAATAAATTGGTCAACTTTCGCATGATCGATGGTAAAAGAACGAGAGTTCGTGCTATTGTGTATCAAACTTTTCATCGCCCAGCAACTAGTATTTCTGAACGCGATGTCATCAAACTTATGGTTGACGCCGTAGATAATATAAAGCCTATATGCGAAGTGGTAAAAGTAGGAGTAGCTGGTACAACTTATGATGTACCTGGGATTGTAGCCAGGGATCGTCAACAAACCTTAGCTATTCGTTGGATCCTTGGAGCAGCTTTCAAACGACGTATAAGCTACAGGATAAGCTTAGATAAATGTTCATTTGCGGAGATACTGGATGCTTACCGAAAGAGGGGAATTGCACGTAATAAAAAGGATCATCTTCATGGACTGGCTTCCTCCAATCGAAGTTTCGCGCATTTCAGATGGCGCTAAAGTTATACCACTTCAAGAAAGAGAGCTCTTCCTCATTCAGTCATATTCCTATTGTCAGTCAGATATGGTTTACCCTTCTCCTTTTCCATTGAATTTCACAAAGAAAGATAAGTAGGCGAACATCTTTTCATAAATCAATCTAGTAGGCGAAACACCCTTTTCATTGAATGATAGAATATAAGTCCGGTTTTCCTTTTTCCATTGAATTTCACAAAGATTGTAGGCCTTCCTCATACTCCCCCCTTCATTCATTGAGTTGGAGGAAAGGAATACACTGGAGGCCCGCCCGTCATGCATTGCATAAAATAACCTTTCTTTTCATCAAAGAACACTCTTGTGCCTCAGGTCAATGAATACGAAAGGGCAAATCAATAGGCCATGATAAGTAGTTGGCACCTTCCTTCTAGTGACTCGTGGAGCTGAGAAATCAATCAAAGATACTTCAAAGGGAGGGAATCAAAGATACTTCAAAGGGAGGGAAGCTAGGATAGGAGTGCTAGTCCGAAAGGTCTCCTTTCCTTTTTCAGTCAGTTCCGCCCTTTACCTTTTTTCTGATTATTCTTAAGCAAGGTATAGTGCTTGTCTTCAGGCTTACAGCTACAAAGTCTAAATTAGTGCTTGTCCTCAGGCTTACAGCTAAAGGTATGGGGTGCTTGTCTTCAGGCTTACAGCTAAAGGTATAGTGCTTGTCTTCAGGCTTACAGCTAAATATATAAACAGGATTTGGATCTTCTTTTATGGTCCTCAGTATGTAAGATCACAGAAATCAAGGTTTGTCATTTCTGGAATTTGGAAAGTTTGCTTTTACACACGGCCTTCGAGAACAAAGAAAGGAGAAAGGAAAGGAAAGTGGAAGTCCAGAGAAAAGCAGAGATAGAGAGAGGGCGGGTAATCAAGAGAAGAGATAGAGGTAGAAGAATAGAGCGAGTCAAAGAATAGATTGAGTCAGCTACCACAGAAAGTCAAGGAATTTCAGCTGTGCCAAGCCAGAAGGAGAGAGATAAGAAGTAGTTTCAACAGAAGCAAGATATGGAGTAGTAACAAGATCTGAAGCCGGGTAAGAACGAGTCCTGTGAAGTAGTTTTGAACTTCTTAATAGGCTAGGGCAAGCGAGTTTCATTCCTTAACCGATAACCCAGTATTTGCTCTGTACTGTACTCTAGAGAACTACTTGAAAGCTGGTATGATCTAGCGCATTACCCTATGGTTCTCTTGCCCATGTTTTCTACTTGCAAATGCATTCTTTCTAATCGCCAAGATGTTTTTCGAAGTATTTCCCATAAAACTCCATTAAGTTGTGATTTAGTGCATTTCTTCCTATCATCTTTACCCTCTGGCTCTGTCAACTAAAACAGTTAATTCGGCTCATCCAACGGGGAGTCAACTAATACTGATGAAACTGGACCAGACCACCAATAAGAAAGAATAAAACAAATGGAGAATTGTTTGGCTCACTAGCACAGCACTAAAAGACAGGACTTAGCGCATCAAAGGCATCTAGATAGCAGCCCTCTTCAACACCCTCACTCGACACTGATTTCATTGCCCATTGCCTGGGAAACTCATTAACTCCCCGCTTCATCTCCTGTGAAGAATAGCTTCCCGCTTCAAAGCATGGAAGAGTTTCATCTATGTTGGAAGCAGTTCAGTCAGCCGGTTTACTCTACAACAGAGGTAGGCCCGGGAAACAATTGATGCTTTAACTCGAAACTATGAATTCCACTGGCACCGAGTAAACTCATTCCATTCCATTCTTAAGCAAGTGAGATGGAGCCAAGAGAGGTGATTGATCGGCGCAAGAGATAGATTGAATTCAAAACATATACAGAAGGGATGTGTCGGGTAACGAAGTATAGTCCAGGCCCTTAAGAAGAAGTTATGCGAGAGGAAACAGCAGTGCGAGTGTTGTCTCGTAGGTAATTGCCAGTTACAGTGATAAAGTCAGCATCAAACAATTCTTCCGGTTACGTTAGGGCAATCAGCTTCAAGTGTAGTCTTTGAGAACTTCACTTTGCTTTGAGGGCGAGAGCATAGATTCTTTGAGTTCATAAGTCAACCCGCTACTACAGTTGCTACTATCTGAGTAGGAGTGAGTCAATTCGGCTCTCCTTTCTTCTGTCAACAAATCAATAAATTCACTCCAGTGAAACAAGGGATTCCACATTCCACCCTATGACTTGAAACACGCATTCCGTTAATTCCTTAGCAACTAGGCAAAAGTGTAGTATAGTTCTCTAGGAAAGGAGTACAGGGTTGGTTGGTTAATCTTCTATCTCTGGATGTGCCATTGGAGTATACCCACTTGCAGAATGGAATTGCAGAATTAAGAGCACTACTTTCAGAATTGATAAGTTGCAGGATCACTATGGAAGGTGCTGAAAGCCTCCTTATACTAGGTGTGGTCAGTTAAAGAAAGCACTAACAGAGTTCAAAGAGCATAAGTGGAAGTCTCGGTTCAGTAATGACTTCTTTCTATATGAGATTCAACTCATAGGGCAGCAAAGCCAGATCTTGCTTATTCATCAATTCCTTCTGATGCTTTGGATCCTGATCCAGCTTTTTCTGTTAGGCCTGGACAGTATTACTTTCGAATTGAATCCTTTACTTGCGCATTAGGAGTTCACCCCTTAGAGCGTAAACGGCACAATGACTTTTGACTACGGCAGCAAGCGGGGCGGGTATCTCGGGCTAAAGTCAGCAACACTCGGGTCTTAAAGCTTAGGCACAAATAGCATTTTGTAAGAAACTGGGCCTGGTCTCCATCTTTTTGCTTTGGGAGCTAGTTTTGTATGGGCTAGGTTCCTTGCGAGTGAGTGTTATCCTATATCCTTGCGAGTTAGTGTTCTCCGTCCAGTGTACGGGCTCTTTCTTGAAAGTCGTAATTGCAGAATGGAATTTCATAAAATAGATGATTCTCTTATTACAAACACTTCTATACTAGGGCAACCACCTCTTTTCTTCTTAAAACGAGAAAAGTCAAACACTTAAGAGTAAAGAGATGCTTCCTGAACCCTTATACCGTACTAGCACTCTCACTCTATTACTCTTTAAGCAAAGGGAAAGCGAATAACTGAACTGTTTCTTCTCCTTACTCCGCTTCCTTTCCTTCCTAACCTTGTAGTGGTGCATTCGGCTTCGACTTCTGTATAAGATGAAATTCGGGATGAAACTCATTGACTTAGCGCTCCATAAGTACTTTCTTCGTTGTCAACAAGAACTCGACTTTCTACTGGACCTCATGAAAGAGATGATCTTATAGATGAAACTGTAACAGGCAATGAATAAGCGGAAGATCTTGATTATGGTCCTAATTCCTCACCTGCTCCACTCAAGCAACTATACCGCAAAGCTACTACTACTAAAGCAAATAAAGATACAAGTCAAATAAGTACAAGTATAGAAAGAAATCAAGATGCAAATGAACACGCAGTTTCAAGACTCAAGACCAGGGGATCGGTGCTAGAATCAGATTCCCAATATAGGTAAGCAGCAGTGTATTTTCACAAATCTATACGTGCTCCATAATCAATTAATGTTTAAGTAGGCGCTAACATAGTTTTACAGAAGGGATGCCAGCCTGTACCAGTAATATTAATAATAGAAGGGTATGGTGTGTGTGTCTTTACTCAAATTCTATGCCAGGTGCTCGTGCTTGAAAGTAAGATCAGAATGGAATGTTGAGAGCTTAGGGTCAACTAGGAAAAGATCTAAGCACTGAAGAAACACCTCTAGAGTCGACAACACCAACAGATGATGGATGAACACTAGCTAAAGAAAAGAGTATTTAGTAGGCAAAAGGGAGACAATGTCCTGAGAGTTATTAACAAGTCCTAATTTCGCCTCCCCTACCACCCTATTGTTTGCAAACTGACATTGCTTTATCTAATTCCGAAACACAGGATCTAGCTGCTGCTGATAAAACAGCCCTGCCTGTCTGTCTCTAATGCCTTTGAAACTGATGTTGCTTGATATGATTCTGCCTATCTTCTGTTTCAACCTTGCTCTCGGAGAAGCTAGTTCAAACTTTAACCCCTAACTCCTATTCTTACGAACATGTCTACCGGTCCTGTCTTGCTTGCTTAAAGTCTCTCGCTACTAAAACTTGGAAACTTACACTGCTTCACCTCATTCTGCATTTAGGGCTTCTCATACTTTGTCTCACAAAATAAAGAATAGATCGATCCCACTGACAACAAGAACGGAGCTGCTGGCAACTAGGCTAACTACTTAATTCCTAAACCGGTGCTACTCAGACCGAAACCATAAAGTCAAGATACCGACCGAGCTAAGTTGCTACATAACAATATGGAATCAACCCTAAAAATAGGAAAAAGAATACAGAATTCCACTAGTGCTGACAGGACTACTACTTAAAGAAACAGGACTACCAAAGGGATGAAACTAACTACTACTTATGAAACAGGACCACTACTAATAGTTCTTGAAACAAGCTGCTGGCTCTGCTCTGGTCGATGAAACTGCAGTGATAGTTTCGTCTACAGGTTAAGAAGAAAGAGATGTTACCAGTTGACAATGCCTATCATGCCCCGCTCATTCAGATGTTTCTTACCCTGGATCACAAACTGCTTCAACAGCTTCGGTAACTCTTTAACTCCTTCCGCTGGCATACTACACTTGTTCAGATCCTTTGCCAACTACTATAACTGTACTGTCTTCAGGAGTCCTGTACTGTATTAGGGTGACTTCTGTCTATGATACCTATAGCTAAATCCTCTTGTCCGCTTGTTGGGATTAAAGATATTCTACTTCTTATCCATATACCTCGGGCAACGATACCTTAATCCGGCTCATCGACCTATCCTCGAAAGTAACTTAGATATCCCTCCATGGCTCTGTAAACTAACCTCACTCTGGTAGGCTCCTATAATACAATCATCTAGTCTCCTATAATATAATATAATATAGAAGAGCATCCGAGCATACAAGAAACTACAGTTGGTTATCCATCTCATCATACTCTGTAAGTAAACAAATACTTCTTGAAACAATAAATACGGAATACAGCTGGCAAGGAAGGGTTGCGCTAAGCATATTCCTCAACTGGATCATAATTAGGGGGTTAATAAGAGAGATAGATGGCCGGGGGTGAAGAATCGAGTGAAATCAGTTCTATCACATATATTCTATTTTTTGAGAATTATATTATCTCATCTCACCTCTTGCGCAACAAACACAGATGCAACTAGGGGCCAAGTAGAAAGCCAGACAAGCAACTAGACAAGTTACTACCTCAGGCGCATCTCATCTCTTGGATCTCTTCCTAGGTCATTTGCCAGAAGGGTCTACTGGAGAAAAGTCACTAACCTGGTGCTGTATCGCACCTGGAGTTCAATTACTTAATAATAGGCTAAAGCATTAAAGCAGTAGTTGGGTAGCCGGGGCGCTAGTTCAATTCTGACTTTCTGAAAGGATACTCATGTCCTCTAGGCTAATGCATTCACTTAGCTTTGTAGCCTAGCTCTTTCAAGGGAAGGTTCACAAGGTGAAATCAAGAAAGAGATCGAACAGAACGGAAGGAAGGAAGGAATGTGCCCTTGCTACAGGGAAAAAGCAGGGGGCTAGGCATACTACGAAGACAGCCTTACCTTTGCAATGCTAAATAAACACACAGGGGGAGAGAAACGATTGAACAGATAAGTGCTAACCAAAAGTGTATATTGAAATAGAACTCAACAAGCAACAGAACAAACAAACTAGTAAACGAGCTAGGGAACAAACGGATCTTAAGCCGCCCTTACTAATAGTGCCTCAGATGGAGCTGGTAAGGAAATCCCTGTGTGTTCAGTGTCTTTACTGAGTTCTATACCAAGTGTCAAATCTTCTCCTCCAATAAAATAAGAAAATCAAGTCTTAAAGGGGAAGTCCAGACTCATTTATAGCATTTGATTGCCAGCACCACTTATAGATAGAATTCTGTAAACTACCTCTCCACACATTGGCTGCCGCGACACCAATTACTTAAGGGCAGTACTACCGAAGTCAAACAAGTACCCGGCAACCCGAAACAATACTTGAAACTATACTTTCTACTGCGGAATATCCCCTTTACCTATCCAAGACTCCACTTTTACTTCTTATCCAGTATCTTCTCTTACTGCAACACCGAGATACCACACCGCTTCTGATCGAGTATACTTTCTTGGTACTGAGAACTCATTAGTTATGCTCTCAGAAGTTATTACAAATAAATCCTGCTGAGTTCATCTTATTTCTCCCGTTACGCGGAGGAGTTGTTTCCCATAGCTCCAAAACTGTAATGACTTATGGGAAAACTTCCCCTGTGGACAACCCAATCTTGCTTTGCTAGTTACGGAATCCAATCTAGAACTCAATTCCTGACTATAAGAATCAAATCCAATACTAGAAGAATGAGACCGGTGTCTATAAGGGCTCGAGCCCATACCAACAAGAAGCAAACTTATACCCATAATACTTGAAACAGTAACTCATTCTTTTATATAAGTGATTCCACTCGGGATGAAACAGATTCCACACTTGATGAAACAGATTCCACTCGGGGTTAAGACCTCTTTGGGGCATGAAGCACCACTGGGCCTCTCTCTCCTATGGCAACTCGGGAATCAAATGCAGGACTTGGTCTAGCAGCTTACTATGCAACTGCTTATTATCGAACAGCAACACTAGCACCTACCCGAACTTGACTTTCAAGCTCTCATCTCGTATTACCGACCCGCTGAAATCTCTCTTTTTCATCTGACTTACTTTACTGTCTGGGCTTCTCTCCTTATATACAACAAATAGGGAGTTCTAACTTCTGCTCGAACTAAACTTAGCCTGCTTTGCTTCTTTATAAGATGAAACTGGGGATATTCCACAAGGGGTAAAACTATCACTCGAACTATAAGACCTAGGCTCAGAATTATACAAGTCAGTAGGATGGATCTAGCGCATATAGTAATGGAAAGCGAGTTGACAGTTACATTTACCTTAAACTTCAAGTGCGGGCCCTTATTGTAAGTTGCAATCAATCCAGTGCGGGGCAATCCATCTGGCATTCTTTTCGTTTCCTATGTTTATGGCGGTAGGGCTTCTCTTCTCCTCTTATGTGGAATCTACTATTTCCGCTGGGAAACTGTCCTTCTGGTCCAAGTAAGGGAGGAATCCCCTCAGTAGCAGAAAGAGATATTATTGTTTTGAAAGAAAGTCGGAGGTGCACCAAAAAGGAAGAAAATCAAATAAACTAGATAAACCGAATGTAATTGTTCCTGGGTTTCCCATACCATTTCTATACTCAATTCTGTATTGATCCTTATATATACGAGAACGGATGAAACAAGAACTTGAACTGGCAATTCTCCACTAAGTAACTGAATGAAACTAGAAACACCTGATCCACATCTTCTCTGTCAACAATACCTATGTTCGTCAACTCTCGCAATCACAGGGGCGGGACATTCAAGTGAACGAGTAAGTCTTATCTGACCCTACTAACGCTTGGCTTGATCAACTGTAAATTCCGTAGAATTCCCCATATTGTCCTGTACCGGAGTCAACAAATACAGAATTCAATCCGAGAAATAAAGACAAAGAGAGGAGACAAGAGCTTCAGCAGGACAGGAGAGGAGAGGAGCCGAGTTAAAGCAAAGAATACTTAGGCGACAGATAGAGCAGGTGAGGAAGTAGGTAAGAATACAGAGTTGTTAAAAACAGGCAGGACTTGCTTTGGACCTGTATTGATGCATAAAGGAGCTCCCGAAAACAGGTTTCATCCTAGTTTCATTGCCCTAGTTTCATTGCCAGGAATGCAGGGGTATAAGAATCAATTCTGCCAAGCTTAGTAGCCAAGTCGACTTCCCTGACCTCTCCTTTCACTTGAAGACGAAAACAACACTTGTTTCGAGCCACGAGTCCAACACCAAGATGTCTCTCCTCTGTATAATGACTTTTTCTATATGAGACTTCCCTTATTTATTATTATTCTACTGGACCTTTAACAGCTTCTTTACTTGTCACTGAAGATTAACAAATAATTCCACAACTTTTCCTGATGAGGAAGTACTTTATTCTTTCTCTTCACTTTACTTACCCGAACTCTACAACTTTGAACTACAGGAATTCCACGACAAGGGAGCTACAGCCTACTTCACTTCGGCTTCATATCCTTCTGCTGCTGACTTTGTAACTAATCCAGCTCCATCCTCGGCTTGATACTTTTATTAATATCCAAATCAAGCATCTGATCTTGTAACTGCGGATTGTTCATTGCTTTTCTGAATTGAATCAAAGAAATATGTACCTTATTCGTATGATAGAAAGAAGTAAACAAACAGCATCCTATATTATGCCTACGAAGGCTAAGGCCGAGCAGATGATATTTGACTCCTAACACCAATAACTGAAGGAAGCAGAATCCACTGATGCAACTGAAAGAATTCTTGTTCCCCGCTGCTCTGTTCTGTAGAATAGATTCCATTCAGGTAACCAACCACCCTATAGTCTAGTGCTCTGAACCAACCTAAGTGCTATTAAAACGAAGAATTAGACTCTCAACAGAATAAACAGAATGAGGATCGAGGTATGGTATGATAGAAGCAAAAGCAGTAGTAGGTGAAAACAGAACTCCCTCTGAACTTCTTATAATGCATATTGTCCTTATCTTAGTTGCTTGTTGAAGAGAGGATCGGCACCCAAGGCACCTTAATAACTATAGAGTGAAAAAGTTACCTTATTCTAGTCACTCACTTAATTCACTAACTAGCTAACACACTTACTTGTTCCGTCGCTAGTGGATTCTGTCGATATAATTGGAGTAAAAACACTCTATTCCGGACTGCCAAACTGTAGTAAGCTATAGTATTTTGCTTGTGTTGCTTCTTCACAGCATTGCTTCTTCACAGCTTACTCTAACCTTGAATCTATCATCAGCCCAGACTCTAACCTTGAATCTATCATCAGCTAGGCCACCGCTATCGCTAGACCATAGTACTTTTGTTCTTGCCCGGCGCCCCAAAAGAGAAGAGTGACCTAACATTCCACTCCGAAACTCACTTGCTAACACACTAAGGCACAAGTAAGTAAGCTAACGAGGCGAACTCAAAACAAAGCTTAACGCGTAATGGCAAATAGAAAACTCTAGCGTTCATCATCTAATATAGACAAAAGTCAACAAGAAGCATAAAAAGGTAAACAATCAGCATCGCTTGTTTTGAGAACTCATTGAGTCGCAGGTTTAGTCTAAAGTCAGTAGCACAAGTCAGGGGTCAGCGAAGAAACAGTGCAATTCCATTCCAGTCTTAGAGATCATATGAGTCTCCTTCTTTCTGTTCTTAGAGTCTCTTTGGGTGCTTTAGAAGGCAAGGCAAAGGTTCAGAGGGGTTTAGCCTATAAAGATGATTTGATTAAAGGCTTACCGTTAGCGAGCCCAACGTATATTAAGCTAAGCGCTTACGGAGAGGAGTGTAGTGTAGTGGGCATGAGATTCGAGATGAGTTGTTGATTTCCTTGGTGTGTTGTGAGTTGAGCCTTGTTTTGTTGTGAGTGGAGTCAGAAGAAATTCCAGGGGTCCCTACAGCTCTTTGTCAAGTGTTTTCAGGAGCTACGCCGACAGAGTTGAGATCCTCAGATATAGAAGCCTAAGCTGGATCAGGGTATTGTATCATAAAAGTCATTATTGGGGAAGAGGTTTTAGTTGCCGTTAAGTCAAAAGCCGAAGATAGAGAAAGATCAGTTGCTGGATAAGGGTATTTCTCGGCGTCAGGGAAAGTGGTTGATTGTTGACAGTCCTGTTTCTTTGGGTGCATCTTCATAGCTTAAGTAAGCAGCAAGTGGTTCATAGAGTGGAGTTGCCAGATAGTAGGGGTATTGTATAGACCCACGGAGCGGTAATTCCAGATCTATTCAGAAATTCCATGCCCATTCCTGGAGTGAGAGTTTCAAGAGAAAGATCTATGATGCAACTTAATAAGCAGTCAATTTGCTATATATGATATATATTGGTCAAAAAGGATAGGCGCATAGGTAGCTTTAAGTCAGAGTTGCCGCTTTATCAGTGAGGGTTCGGTTCATCACCTCAAGGAGAGCTCGGGTCAGAATCACATCATGGAACTTACATTCTTAAAGCAACACAATATGCTGCTGGAAGGGAATGAGTTGGCGCAGGAGCTGGAAATGATGTTTCAGAAATACAGTATTGAGTTCAGGGAAAGAAGAAAGTACTGGTGATTGTGCCGCTGGAGCTCAAAGTAGTGTAGTTCTTTTGCGAGTGTAAGTCTACGAGTCTAAGATAAGGGAAAGTCAGAATGAGATCGCTGCAGCATTTTGAAAGTCAGCTTTGAGGTCGGTAATATCAATCTGTTTTAGAGCTAGTAGTGGCAGGCCGATAGAAGGTATAAGTCAGAGTTTAGTGAAAGCCCCGCTCCGAGCAAGTAAGGTGTTGAGTAGTAATAAAGGTCAGGTTTTGTACTACTGGGTTTAGACTGAGTTCTTTGCCATTTGTTACTGGTTGAGAGCGCTGGACTGCGGATCGTCCATAGTCGTTGCTTGGCACTTATTATTCTATTTTGATGATATATTAATTCATTATGCTATTACTGAGCTTTGGAAACAAAAAGAGTAAAGGCGGGCTCCATATCACTAGATAAAGAACGAGAAGCGCCAGCTCCACTATGGTAGTGATTAGTTGGATTACAGAGAACCGCCAAAAGATATAGTCTGTCTGTTAAGGCACTGCTCGATTCTCTCTTTTGAGTTTAGGTAGCGGGCAGCTTACTTTGTACAATGCCAATTCCATTACGGAGCTTTAGAACCAAGTAAAAGTGTTCTATTAATTACAACTCCGCTGTTACTTATGCAACCAATGACTTACTATGTTACTACAGACATCCACGTAGCGGTAACACTACATCGACCATTAGGCACATATGAAACAAAACCAACAAACCCGAGACACAAACACACCATACACATAACCAAGGGAGACACAAACACACCTAACCTAGAGCGGACACGCACTCAGGCTTATAGCTACCATGAACTAAGGTGGAAGCCAATACAATACTACTATATAAGGAATCACTACTAGGCAGATTAACTCTAGGCGCCCCGGAGAACAAGAAAAGAAGAAAGCTATCCACTATCAGAATTCCAAAAGGTCCAGTGTAAAAGGAATTCCATACAGAATACTGGATACCAAGCATAGCTCCAAGCCACCGAGCAGTAGATATAAGAAAGAACTACTGTTGACAAGAATCAACCCAATGCCTAACAGGCTTAACTATACTGTTTGGGAACTCAGTGAACTCAACTCGAAACACAAGCTTTCACTATACTACCTCTCTCCTGGCTCCCAAACTACCTCCCCTTGCCTTCGTTCTGAAACTATATACTTGCTTTCTTGCTACCTAAGCTGCCTTGCCTTCGTTCTGAAACTATATACTTGCTTTCTTGCTACCTAAGCTGCCTTGCCTATCTCTTATTCTTAATATAACCATCCCGGGTTCCTAGGTGAAGGTCAAGGTCTTGTTAACATCGGTTTCAACCTACGACTTACTTATTTGATTCTGATTGCTCGACATTAATTAGAATATATTCCACCATATTTGAAGACTTTTGGCTACTAACACTCCTTGGATTCCATGCTATACTACTTTTGATTAATCTGTGTGTGCTGGACCATACCTATGAGTGCAATACCTTAATCACTAGATCGTACCTCTACTACTTAGTTTGGTTCTATTTACTTTATTGGTCACTTTAGTCTGCCCTTCCCTTTATATCATTCTTCACTACTGTACGATAAGACCGAAACCTTGAACTGGAAACTAGGGCTTTTCACTGGTACCTCATAGACTGAAGCCGGTGCTTCTGACTACTTTCACTGCTAATAGGGAGAATAGGCAACTTACTCTACATAGCTGGGGTATGGTTTCTCATCTCTGGTAAGATGGAATCCAATCCGGGAGTTTGAGAATTAAGCTACTTGTTACTGAGTGGAAGTTTCACTCACACCCGACCCCTAATCCACTTTCCGTAGTCCAGGTATTATATAAGAATGAAGGTATAAAATCAATTTAGTTAGATTAGCCTGAGGAGAGAGAGGCTTCAGAGGCGGAGGAGAGGTATGCCTCACGTCAGAGACAAAAAGCACATTCCTTCCCGCGCGTACTTTACTATTAGATAGGGGCATCTCATTCTTTTCTCTTGGTCCGGTCCGGTCCCTATACACCCCTTTCGCCAACACTGTAAACAACACTAGCTCGCCCTCTTGTTGATGATACAGAGTCTGATACTGAGTTTGCTTATTCAGTTTATTCACTTGGAGCTGATGATCTTAGTTCCAGAAGAAGCTTTTAACTGATCTTACTTAATAACTGAATATGATATTCTTTCTGGTATGCCTGCTTGGACCCTTGTTGAAAATGAACTATGTGTTCGGGAGCTAGCAAGGACAAGAATCAAACTCACAAGTGGGAAAGTCACTCTGGTCCTATATTCTCTATTGACTACTTGCTTCACACAAGCAAGCACTTAATCCTCTCCTCTGGCCCATAAGTGAAGTTCAGAAGTGACCTCAGTAGTATCTGTACTAACAGGACTTGAAACTCAACTTGATACTGGACCTGGCCCTGGACTTATAGTGCTTGTTTGCCCTTCTGACTTGCTGAATGAGGCTCATCTGTAGTAGCTCTTGGCCCTGCTCCTGTTCCTGTACTTGTCTAGTCGTTGCTTGGCCTATGTTTTTGTAGCAGTGTCTTGGCTCTTTCGATACAAATCTCTTTGGAAAGGGAGTTCTTTGATTTCGGAATTCGAAAGGCTTTTTCTCCAGCTGACTCCGCGGATGGAATAATTAAGGTAAAGGGGTGCGAAGGACGCTAGCGTGCAACCATCTCCCATTGTTGTCGGGGCTGTATGGTGTTTTTAGTGTATGTGGCCATCGGAACCCCCTTATCTATCTCAGAAGCATATAGTTCTTCCTAGTTTACCCGAAGTGCATGGGCAGCCGGATGTCTTAAGTCCTTAGCTGTCTTTAAATTCCATTCCAGTGCTAAATCCTTTTGTTCAGGCATTAGTTCATACTTTCGAAAAGAAAGGCTCTATCCCTTCCACTCGAAGACGAAAGTAAGCTATACCTACCTATAAACCTTTTTGTTTAGCTGTACAAATTTAGCTGTGCTAAGTGACCATGACCACCACCTTTATCAAAACCATTGAGTTTGATCCCGTTCTGGAATCCCTTTCCAAAAGCAGGTAAGGAATCTGCTCGTACCGAACCACAAGATCCCCATTATTGTATTTCCTAACCCGAGGATTTCATGTCTATCGCTTTTGTGCCAACCTTTGTTTTGAGCCTAAATCTTCTCCTGGCGGCTTTGCCTTACCCCCGACTTCTCTCAGCCAGTTTACATCATTTTTGTCTCAGATCTCGAGGTGTACTTTATTTAGGGGACTTCTCTCTTTGTAGTTTGACATATGAAACTGAATTACGTCTATCTTATCCTGTTTCCGAACTGTGGGTATGTTTTGACCATGTGACTTTGACTATCCTTATATAGTAGTAGAAGTCTGTCTCACTTTTCTCACTTATTCGGTCAGTTGCTGTCTTACCTCCTCCATGCTCCTTGCTATCTTTAGCCTTGAGAGCAACCAAAGCATTGCATAGAATAACTAATGAGATGACAGGTGTTAGCATTGTTGTTGATAGCCCTACCACAGCTACTGGAGCGAATAAACTCTACTTACGATGGAACATGGACATTGTTAATAGGGGCTTGGCGTATAGGGGAAGGAGACTACCAAAGACGCTTTGTCTCGTCCTAACAACTATCTATTGCAATAACCGAAGAAATGGCTAACAGTGGAGACTCGTCTTGGCTAGCAAACCCTGTGACTTTACCCAGACAGTCCTGTACCTTCGTGAATTGTTAGCCTTTTCACCAGCGCTTAAGACAGGCAGAAGTTTAGGATTCTAGACAAGATAGAATGTTGTAGCATACGTTCAGGTTCAGGTCCTCTCCCTGTATTAGGGAATCGCCCAGACAGTGAGAATATGCCCGTCAATAGATCATTTTAGAGATCCGAGAGTTGGTACTTTCATGAATTAGAACCTTTAGCTGGTAGCTAGCAAAGAAGTTCTCCCTATTATAGTGTTGCCTTGCGAGTAAGCTATTCATATAGTGTTTTGATTCTCATTTCTATTGTAAGTGAGGCCCTGGATCTGGATGAGGCGGGTTAGGAGTAAGTGCTAATTCTGCTCCGCCTTGTAGCTGCTTTTATTTGAAAAAGGATCCGGATAGTCCCTTCGAAAGTATAAATAACTCGTTCCGCATAAGTGTCTATCCATATACTGAAAGACGTAGTTATCCTTGCTGCGGCCATCCGAAAGCGCCTATGTTATGTAGTGGAAGGTGTTTTTCTTTTTTGGTCAGTCTATGCGAAGATACCTTTAAGCTAGTCTAAGTGCGTGCTTCTTATACATAGACGTTTTCAGATAGAACTTTACCATGAGAGAGACTCCTTCGAAACCAATCCAGAGTCCGTATCCCTAAACACAACCCTTATAGGGATGCAGTGCGCGTAACGTGGTGGATTATGGGGCCCGTTCCTATAAGCCGAGTACAAAGTTATTACATAATGATTCAGAATATAAATAATGAAATGAATAGCAATTGGAATACCATAATGTTTATGGACCCTTCCTTAGTGAGCTCTTCTGTCTTTTGAACCGGATGATGTCGGTAACGGCTGTATATTCGACCATTGCTCGGAGGGAACAGTAAGATCTTTCCTCTCACTGGCGTGCCTACGCTGGGATAAAGATATATCGAAAACGTGCAGTGATAAGGTATACTTCACTTAGTTTACAAAAACCCCTGTTCGGATGCCTGAACAGCTTTTAACTAGAAAGAGAATGACCTCTCGAGCGGAGCATTTCGTTGACCGATCAAAGCCTATTTTCGAATGGAAAGTTCTCAAATCTCAATTATGGAAAAAAGCCCAATTGGAAGAGTCTTAATTCGCATTTCTTATTATATATGGAAGGACCCGATTTCGAAAATTCCCTTTTTGACCGTATAATAGAAATAGGCGGCCTATAGGCTTTCAGCACCTTGCTTGCCATTCCGTTCTAAACCTCTATCTCGTCTCTCTTTCACCTCCAATTGAGAATAGGAAAGAAGCAAACAAGCAAACAAAGGAACTGGGTAACGATGGGAACGGTCAATAAACCTTTGGAGCTTAGAATAACTCTAAGTCTTTCCAACTGCAGGTGCCTGTACTTACCCATCTTTTGGCACCGGGCAATAAGGCAAAGAACTCATGTTAGCGAGCCAAAGAGTGTCGGTGCTTCGCGAACAAAGAAAGAGAAATAGGAATTGTCCCGAGTCCACGATAGAATAACGAATGCTTAGCCCACTACACTGTTAAGGCTTACGGAACGGTCGGTCAATCAATAAGAAATGTAAAACTGTGCCTTCCTTCTTCTCAATCAATAAGAAATGTCAAACTGTGCCTTCTCTTCTTACTGCTGCTAAAGCCGTTGATTTGAAAGATGGAGTCTATGTACAATGCTTTCGAATCAGATAAAAGGAAGAGTCAGAAGCAATATGTTTCATTAATGGAATTAGTGTGATCTAACTCTCGTGCCCAGCTAGATCGGGTTGCTCTTCATTACTGCTTTGCTTTTGTTTGTTTGCCATTACTGCTTTGCTTTTGTTTGTTTGCTGGGAAGGGGTTTTATGGATAACAAAGAAGACCTCATGCCGCCCGGTCCTGTTTCTGTTTCTGGTTGGGATCGGAGGAAAGAGAAACTCAAGATGAACCCGCTCAAATGTGCGTTGGGGGCCCCGGGACTGAAGGAAGTAGGTTTTCATGGAATAACCAAACTCGTAAAAGAAAGAGTGAGGCGCGAATGTGAATAGCTCTTTTGGATTCCCCCACTACACGGTTAGGAGGCGGTGATTCCTTTCAGAGTAAAGAAGACATCTTCATATAACGTCTGAAACAAAGGATTCTCAAACCAATCCATCCCGAACTGATCCAAAAGTTATTGCTATTCGGCTCCAGCAGGTTCAAAAGAGAATTACGGAGATTGAAGAGATCGAATTCCTACCGGGACCCCTTGACTCATAGCAAGAAAAAAGTAAGGTGCTGAAAGCCAGTGATACACTGATGGTTCTTTTTGTGCACAGGGACTCTGCCTTTTCCCTCGCCATAATAGTCGCTGCTCTTTGAGAATTCTCATAGCTTTTACAAGAGCCAAACTCCACTTATTAGCTTTGACGGCTCCATGCTGTTTGCGTCGTAAAAAACGGATATCTCCTTTTTCCCAGACAGGAAAGCATAATGAAGTTAAGTAAAGTAAACACACTTATTCAAATAGAAGTTCATTAATCCAGAATATTAGTGTAACATCCTTAGCTTATTTATCGGGGGTATGATCGACACCAGTACAAACTCATAAAGGACCTTCAGCCAGCGCTAAGACCATCACAGGCAAAAACTCACCCTCTATCTTATGTTTTGCTTTGTCTTTATCTCCCAAGATTAGAGGATTCTCCTTCTTTGTACATTAGTGAGGGGATAGATCCGGACAAGCACTGCCACAGGAACAGTGCCAATATGCTATAGGTGTCGGCGATAGAAGAAAGAGGAGTTTATTAGAAGAAGCCGCTCGACAAGAGGGTTCGATAATAGGGTACTGTCGATGAAGATCCAAAAAGCCTTTATGCATGCATCTCCGTACAAGTGGAGGCCATGGTTTATGATTGAATCTCAAAGTCGAGCACATGTGATAAGAAAGTGCCTCTTTCAAAGGAACGAACAGCTTTCTCATCTAAAACACTTTTCTTCAATGAGCTTCTATCTTATGGGGTTGCATGCCCTCGGCAATGCTTTTTGACTTGACTTTCCCCCGCTTGACTCTTGAGAAAAAGGAGACTGCTATATCACCAACGCAGAAACTGACAAAAGCTAGGGGATTGGCTCCGGGTGTTCCATGCTTCAATTACTAGCTCTGATTCTGGATTTCCTTCCCGGTAGTCTGCATTCTTTCTCCGTCTATTGGCATTGAGTGAAGAGATTCATTCTCAGAGGTTTGTTAGTTCTAGTGATTTGACCCTTCCTGGGCTGCCTATGGAATGTGGATCAATAATCTCCTAATGAACTAAACCCTTCAGGAATACTATTACTAGCGGGAATAGGAAGAGGACAGGTATTGACTCCAGAGATGCTTCTGATTCAACAATTCCAGCTCTGACTCTAAAAAACACTTGATTATTTGACTTTAATGACTCTCTTCTGGGGCAGGCTCCTCCAATAAGCAGGACTGGTACAAAAAGGACGTATTTCCATTCTTTAGGGAAAAGAAAAAGAAGGTGCGTTGCCGGGCCGAGTACGAAGTGGCCAACTAACAGAAGAGAAACGAGACGACAGACCGGCTCAAAGATGCTTACTATTGAATCTTCTAATGAACTTATTCCCTCCATGAAGACTGATTCGCCCGAAGCTATCCCTAGACTTAAAAGTGTTCGAGTGCCCGCAGAGAACAGCTTCAAATCAAAGCTATGATTATCATTGATTCTTAGGCTTTATGATTGGATATCTCTTCCATTAATAATCTCCACTTCCACTGGATATCTCTTCCATTAATAATCTCCACTTCCACTTCATAAGATAGGGAAAGAGCTATGAGATAGGGAAAGAAAGAGCTATGAAATAGGGAAAGAAAGAGCTATGAGATAGGGAAAGAGCTATGCATGGGAAATACAGTGTTCAATTCGAAAAGAAGTGCCTATTTCAAAAAGAGGACGGACTTCTTTCGTAGAAGTTATGCTGAACAGGCAAGGGGGCAGGAGACATATCTCTTTAAGAAGGAAGGAAGAACTGAACAGTCTACTAATTCAATATCATAATGGATTCTCTGGATTTCTCTAGAAAATCATAAGTGTTAGGGAAGAGTGGAATTCGATTTCTGGCTTCTGTGCTCTGAACAAGCAAGGATAGCTCGCCCTGTATTGCAGTCTTTCTCTTAAATGGAACCGAAACACTCCGGTAAGAAGATAGAATGAGAGCTTGAAGGAAAGTAAGGTAAGAAGATAGAATGAGAGCTTGAAGGAAAGAAAGTAGGTAGCGTAGGTTCTATCCAAACTACTGCCCTGTCATAGCCGAAACTGCGGCTTTCGAACTTGATTATAAATGTGGGATTCCTCTTTTCCCGGCCTTATTAGGCCACTGATTCTAGTTACGCCAATCTAATCACCTGAACGATGGGGAGAGTTTCTTCACAAACGGATTTCCGCCTTGACCTCGACTGAGGATTCCTTCCAATATCTATCTTTCTTCACTGGCCAAACTCACCCTCTTTCTTGCTTTTGACTGTTTTCCAAAATGAAAGAAATATAGGCAGTGAAAAGTTGGATTGGATTCTCTTAGGTCGATGTTACATGCGGGAAAACTAGGGGTTGTGCCTATGAACTCTTCCTAAGGCTCTGGGTGTTGTGCCTATGAACTCTTCCTAAGGCTATCGATAAGGGATTGATTCTATTCAAAGACTGCTTTCCTTCTTGTCCACGCTTTCTGTTACTTGCCTTAATGAGAGGGCCTTAAGAACTTTTAGCTGACCCATCAAACTGGAATACTGATCTATTCGAATAGCTGGTTTTCCACCCCGTGCAGGCGTCCTAAAACTCTCGGATTATGCCAATCTTAAGTATTTTGATGCCGGAAAGTAGGGAAAAGAAGCATTTGACCACCCGAGCATAAGTTCTCCATCCAAGTAAGGAGTGAGTCATTATAGTTACCATTCTAAGTATTCTAAATACCCGGAACAGGAAAGATGCCCCGAAGATCCACCCGCACACCAGCAGATTGAAAAGTGGCACGCCTTTGAGATATAAGTTGAGAAAATGCCAAACCAAAGAAAGATGATTGAAAAGGTACTGAAAGAGCATCGGTAAGCCTATCAATTAGAAGTAAAGCCGGGCAGGCATAACGCAAGGTAATACTTGGAAAGTCAAATAGAAATAGAAGAGGAATAGAGTCGTTTAAAGTATCATAGAGGAATAGAGCAGTGGAAAGTCTCATAGAGGAATAGAGCAGTGGAAAGTATCTAGAGCAGTGGAAAGTCTCATAGAGGAATAGACCGAGTAGTTGAGCAGGCGTGCAAGATGCCTTTGCAGTGTAGCCTAGGTAGAAGCTAAACATAATGGACGGTTTAGCAAGGTCAAGGACATAGGATGGCAAGCTAGCTTTTGATTCCACTATACATCTGATTTCTTCTTTCAGAATTATCTCGTTGCGAAACACTCATTATTCTTTTGGATTCATTTGGGCTTTTGCTCCTATGGTATGAGTCTAAAGTATAAGTCAGTCTTGTTAATGAAAAATAGTATCAATGTGGGGCCCATTCCATTTTGTCGAAAATATGGAACTCACACTAAACGATCCGTGGTACAATGACAGCTGATTAGACTCGTAGGGTAGTTTTCCTAGTTTCAAGAGAAAAGTTGAGTTAGAACATAAGAATAGAACCTAGTTTCAAGAGAAAAGTAGAGTTAGAACATAAGAATCGAAATATGATTGAAATCAGCGTCCGACAACACGATTATACGCATTTCTCCAAAGAGGCTATCGTCCCGCCACCTTTCACTGTCCTGTCGTTTTCCCCATTTTGATAACCAGCATTCTCATTTGTCCTCTTTTTCCAACTAAGAGAGGAGCGCTGGGCTCTGTAAGCGAGCCATTCTTTAGTACATAGTCGCTTGAATGGAAATGCACTACAAAATATAGAAGTAAGTAACTTAACTGCCTATCATCTTTTCGCCTTTCTTGTTGAGCTAGCGTAGCGAGTTCTTTAGCGCTGTAGTATGAGTGGTAAACCCATTTATTGCGTTAGCGAGCTATGCCTTATTACGCTTCTAAAGCGGAGCTCGTTCTCTTGCTTTTGGCCTGAGCCAGATAGTTTCTGGATTTGATGTTTTTGACCTGTAGCAATCAGCTACCTCTATCCAGCGGATCTATGGCTAGGGCAAGCAAAGGAAAGAGACTTCAGCAAAGAAGAAGGAAAGGCTCCAACCGGTAAATAATAAGCGGAAGTAAGCCAGCTCTAAAAAAGCCCTTGTGCGCCATCTTTTTGTTAAGCCAGCCAGCAGGAGCTTCCAAAAGTCTCATAAACCACTGGAGAGTCCGCCGAACCTGTGACAATTGGAGTCAAAGGGTAATCCCTCCCTACTTGATTGGGGTAAGCCTCGCCTGTTGCTGTAAGCTTTTACAGAATTCAACCCATAGAAGAGAAGTCTCAATATATAAGTCAATTCAATTCATAGAATCTAATTTCTAATATAAGTCAATTCCATTCATAGAATCTAATCTATAATATAAGTAAATGAAATGAAGATAAGTAAATGAAATGAAGATAAGTTCATATATAAGGTCCAATTCTATTAGGAGTTTCTAGTAGCAAGCAATAGGATTGTTAGCAAGTTCATTTGAAAGATTTGATGTTCATCTCTTAGCAGTTCTCTTGGGAGGAAAATAACATCTCGTTCTCTTACATCTCTGTAAAGCCTTCGATCGGTTTTGTCTCTCTCTTGGAAAATGAATCCTTTTCTGGGCTTCGCACAACGGCTAACTCTCTGTATGGAGTGTACCACGCCTTCTTTTATATTGAACTTCTAGCATCTTTGAATATCATAGTTCTTTTTCTCCAGCAGGAATCTATCTCTCTCAGCAATAAAAAACGTAGCTATTAGGAATAGCTTAAGCCTATAATAGAATATAGCCCTAAAAAGCAGAGAACGGAGGAAGTTTCCTTCATCGCTCGGTGAGCTATTAATTGCCTAGCGCTTCGATTGCATGCAAGGTGGCCAGCGCGGGCGAAGGAGATGCTTCTGGTAGTACTGGATAAGCTCTAGGGGAATAATATCTTTCTTCCGTTTTTCTTCCTTTCTTTCCCATGACGACTAGGAACGGGCAAATCAAGAATTTCACTTCGAATTCCGGACCTCAACATCCTGCTGCTCATGGTGTTTCACGATCAGTATTGGAAATGAACGGAGAAGTAGTGGAACGTGCGGAACCACATATTGGATCACTCCAGTGCGGCACGAAGCCGCTGACGCTGAGTAGGCTCCTATGCCGCTAGCTATGCCAAGCAAGGTCCCCAGGCACAGTAAGGGTTTGTTTCGTAGCGCGTCATGAGCACCGGTCAAAGGGGAAGTTCAGCAACTCAACCTAACCTTAATACCTTACTTTGGATAGGGATAGAAGGGATAAGGTTTTGAAGGTGGCCTCGTTATCCACACATATGTCGGATGAATAGAGAACCGACCTGGGTTTGAACCATAGCGGGTCCTGGAGTGCCCGCCCTATTTGAATTCGCTAACGAACCCCGGGGTGATCATCACTACCTGCACCTAACATCTCGGCACAGTGGAACGTGTAACCTGCCAGCTGTCCAAGTCAACTACTCAATATCTGTTAAGTCAATATCCGTTAAGCGCCTAACAGAACGTAGCAGCCACCTATACAGACAGCAAGCGGGGAGGATGGCACTACTGGCAAAGACCGTCTGGCGAAAACGCAACAGGCGCGAAGCGTGGTAGGCAAGCGCCAGGGGAGCAACGGGAGGAAAGGGAGCCCGGACGGTGTAAGAGCCAGGGGAGGCCGGGTCATTTAACGGAAATCAAAGGGGTCAAGTAACTACAAACGACCGCAAAGTAACTACAAACAGGCAAGCAACTACTATACAAGTAACTCCAAATGGGCAAGCAGACAATAAACAACTACAAAGACAGAGAGCCAAGCAGACAAGACACTGCTAATTAGCTTCCTAGGAACGTTGGGATTTTCGAATTCATGCAGCTCGAATGGCGTGAGCCGCATGCGGAGAGACCCGCACGTACGGTTTTCAGGGGGAAGAGGCCGAAAGACCGCGCCCACCCGACTAGAGGGACTGAGAAATTAATTGAGTACAAAACT